>NC_068277.1:41035719-41346072 GCF_025860055.1 Xyrauchen texanus
GATGATAGCGATTACTTTGTTATTAAAGGTTTTTTTCTGCATGCCCATGACACACATGACAGTTTGTCATGTTATGTGCCACTTACATCATTTAAAGTGTCTCATTTGTGTAAAAGACAGCATGAGACCAGACAAACACCAGGCTTCCTCCATCCAACTGAACAGCTGAAATGTCAGTGAATCATATCGCTGTTGCCAAAGTGACAGAGAGGGAGTGAGAGAGACTGATCTCTTTAATGGAGAAAGCCATGATGGCCTTTCCTTAGCAAAAGTAATGGGATATCGTAGATAGAGACGCGGTGTGCAGAATGCAAATATTCCATTTTCCTCCCTCTCTGAGATCAGTTGGAGAGACATCATCACATTCACAATGCCAAGACGCCATCCCTGTGGCTTTGTTTATTAAAGTGCAAAAAGCCCCTGTGTAAACTGAGCTACGCTCTTCACCACTCCCACAGCTCAGCTGTGATGCTTCATTAGGCCAAGAAATTAAAATCTCAGCTCGCCCGTGGGAAGACACCAGACGAGGCGCCATTACATCAATAGTGGTGCAAGATGCTAATACAAAAGTGCGCTGTCTAATGAACTGCCATCTTTATGACACAGCAGAACCCTAAAAAAACCATTGCTCATTGCATTACGGGGAACGCATGCCATTACACCCTGGATGAGAAACAGAATCTGACAACAGACAGCATCTTCATTAGTCTCCCAAAATGAAAGAAGCACAATTAGTAATGAAATATGGTACAAGAATAAGAGGAGCGAGTCTTACAGGTAATTATGATTCCAATATTAACATATTTAATTGTTGATTTGAAACATGTTCTTTGATCATAATCTTGACCAACCATTTTGAGATTTTGGTGTTCCCCCATTTAAGTAGATAAGAGCTGCACTGGCATGACTGGAAATAGTCTCCCACTAGCGTTTCAAAGATCGCCAATGGTGGACTGACTTGCTAGAAAGACTTTGGTAATGGTCAACTAGCATGTTACAACAGTAAGTCACCGTTTGCTGATACCATACAACTGAATGGGGAGAGTCGTAAACTGACACTTACCTGTTGCAAAATTACCTGTCTTCTCTTATAAAACAACTATTTTATCATAGTAAACTTCAGACATAGTTAATTCCAAAATAACTGTTTCGTGTAAAACATGTTGAAGATTTGCAGACAGGTAAAAAAAAAAAAAAAAAAAACAGAAAAGAAGTTTATTCAGCACACAGAAGCATCTCTTTTACAAAAAAAAAGCTTTTTGTTTCCTTACCAGTGTACCGCCCATAGAATGTCTACAGGATCACTGTGGTATACTATTTAATGCTAAGCTTGTAGGCTCCCCTTGAAAGAAGCGCATACACAGGTGGTTGGTGCATAAGCTCTACGACTGCTATGAGACGCTGGACTTTCTCTTCAGGAGTTTAGACCCATAAAGATGTCTTTATATTCCTACAGACACAAGTTATAATAATGCAGGTATCCAGGGGGCATGTGTAGCTCAGTGAATAAAGAAGCTAACTACCATCCCTGGAGTTGCGAGTTCAAATCCAATCCCCTGAGTGACTCCAGCCAGGTCTCCTAAGCAACCAAATTGGCCCAGTTGCTAGGAAAGGTATAGTCCATGGGGTAACCTCCTCGTTGTCGGTATAATGTGGTTCTCGCTCTCGGTGGGGCATATTGTAAGTTGTGCATGGATGCCAAGGAGAATAGCGTGAAGCCATGTCACCGCGGTAACGTGCTCAGCAAGCCACATGATAAGATGCGTGGCTTGGCAGTCTCAGACGCGGAAGTCACCACATCACATCACCCGTATTGAGGCGAGTCACTACGCCACCATAAGGGCTTGCATTGGGATGCATTGGGAATTGAGCATTCCAAATTGGGGAGCAATTGGTTGTTTTTACCTTCATGTCCTGATGTTTAGCGGTGATTACATCTTCTTCTAGTGCTTCTTCGTGACAGCAATGGCAGCAAAAAGTACGTGTTGCCACCTTGTGAACACACTAATTAGTGCAAAAAAATCCGGCTGCACGCGTTCAGTGCCTGTGCACAGGTCCTGTCTGACCAAAGTATACTTTGGGTTTAAAACTATGACTAAAACAAAAAACAGTAGAAATTAACACTGGTCACAACTGTGCATACAATCACTGAGCACATTATTAGGAACACTACGGTCATAATATAGTGCCCGACGTGGTCTTCTGATGCTGTAGCCGATCTGCCTCAAGGTTTGAAGTGTTGTGCAATCTGAGCTTTCTGTCAGCTCAAACCAGTTTGGCTATTCTCCGTTGACCTCTCTCATCAACAAGGCATTTCTGTCCACAGAGTTTTTTGTTTTTGGCACAATTCTGAGTGAAATCTAGAGACTGTTGTGCAAGAAATTCCCAGGAGATCAACAGTTACAGAAATACTCAAACCAGCCTGTCTGGCATCAACAATCACCCCATTCAGATGGTTGATATGAACAATAACTGAAGCTCCTGACCCGTATCTGAATGATTTTATGCACTGCTTATTCAGCTTATTAGATAATCGCATGAATAAGTAGGTTTACAGGTGTTCCTAATAAAATGCTCTGTGAACGTATATCCCATAGCCCGATATAAGTGGTTGGTCATAACACCCACCCCTAGTACATGTGTCATGATGTAGATGTGATACAGTCTTGATTAAGGGAAAATTGCATCATTATTATTATTATTATTATTTTACAGGGAATATGCTGAAAGGTACTGACAGCATTGTTATTATTAAACTTGATTTTTCATTAAACATATGTTCACAGTTAAAATTTCTTTCAGAGGGATTCACTAAAATAGGTACTGGATCCAGCTCTGTACAGGCAAAAATTAAAAGGCCCCTTCCCTGATAAAATAAAGAGGAAATGAATGACAAAAGATGTCACATGACAGCACAGCAGTGGTGGGAATGAATGTTAGAACATTACAGGGGCAAAGCAGCTTCAGCAAAAGAGCTAATGACTGCTTGCACAGAATCTGTGCTCTTAGAGTAAAGCTCTGAAGATCTCTGCAGAGAATAAGTGAGTATATGAGTGGCAGTGCGCAAGCCGAACAGATGGTATTGTGACACGAGGGGAGAGGGACGGCGTAAGTGTTGACAGAGAATCACCAGCTGTCTGCGTGAGAGAATAACTGGCGCTCTTGCATGCTGGCACCTGCTGCTATCGTGACGTTTACACTGTTAAACAGATAGAGTAGATAATGGGCTATCTGAGCTCTTCAGAGTAAAGTGATGGCTCAGCACTGAAGACATCTTTACACGGAAGTCTGCAAAAATAGCCCTCAGTAACTTTGAATCACCAGGAACCCTGTGACTTACTTTTGATAATATAGATGTGTTTTGTTTAACTGAGTCAGCTAGACAGTTACAAAAAAATGTTTTCCCCTCCAACAAGAGTTTGTATATTAATGGACTTGGACTTGTCACAGACTCAGATGCATTTTTACTCGGATTCAATGGCATTTGAATTGTGATGCAATGAACAAAATAAATAAATACAAATAATGAAACTAAAATAAATGGACACTGTCTGCAGCAGTTGTAGCACCCCCTGATGTCGTAGAAATAGCCAGAGTTTGATTCACCGTGTTGAGCAAACACACCTGCAGAGCAGCACACTCAGTCAACCAATACACTTGAATGTTACTATGGAGACTGCCGTATAACATTGATTACCGAGGTGGCTGGCAAGGCGAACACATAAAGACAGGTATGTAACCAATGTACTAGAAACTACAAGACACATGACCTGACAACTGGTAATATCGCACCTGGCGTTTGTGCAGCCAAGAAGGTACTCGAATCGTGGTTTCGTCAAGGTTAAGAACTTCACTAAATCAAATCACCCACATCATGTCTCTCACAGTTTACTAAAACAACATATAAAAATAAAAATTCAGAAAAATATTCTTAATATTGGGCTATTGTCTTTTTAGGCAGAATTTATCTACATGTAGGCATCTGTAGTTTCTTGTGGTCCACACAGTGTTTTCAACCTAACACTCTGCGTGTCCTGCTGGATATTTTCGTCATTACAGCAGAAACAACTTAAAATACTCCGTCATTTTTGGGTATACAGATAAGTGTAAGACATCATTAGAAACTATAAAGGGTCTACTTTTATATCTGTACACTCATAATAACAACAAAACCTTGTGCTTTTGTAAAATAAAGAAAATAAAAAGGGTGAGCTATCAGACGTCTTTTATACGTACATTTACATTTATTTTGTAGAGTGATTTTTAAGGCCACGACCACACTAATACGTTCTTTAAAAGCATATTTTTCTCTCAATTTTAGACTTCCATCCACACTGAGACTGCATTTTGACACTAAAATGATGAAACAGAATTTTTATTTTTGCCTTTGTTTAAAAGGTACACCATCTCAATGTTAAAATGGATAAGGCTGTATCTCTGCAACACTTTTTCCTATCAAAACAAAACTTGGTATGCTTCACAAGGACCACGGTCTGAGGGCACATGCAGAGTTTCATAACAGCACCACCTTTTGATAAAGAATTGTGAAAGATTTATTTTATATACTTTCAATTCTGTTTTGGATGTTTTTGTGTTCTACTGACTTATCCTGATAATTTCTGCTTGGAGGTATTCTTACTGTTCTTTTTTTTCTCCCCAATGGAAGTTTAAGGCAACACAATGAAGCATAACTTTTAAACAGTATGTCCTAAAATCATGAGCTATTTTGAAATCGTATAAATCACCTTTGTTGAATTTAAATGAAAATATGTATGGTTCATCCACATCTTTCACAGATGGTACCTAAGAAGTGGAGACAGTGTCACCAGTAGTTCCAAAAATCATCTGTTAAACATGGTTATCATGTTACATGTTATGATAGATTAGCATGCTAATCCATTAGCATGCTAAATGTAGGCCATTCAATCTTTTAAGGCTACTTGATCACAATGCTATCTGTAGGCAACATTAGCTTATCATGCTAATCGGTAAGCATGCTATCCAGTGCTTTTGTATGCTCACTCATAACTTGTCATATCTTTAGCAGTGTTGAGATGTGTCAAGTGGCTCAGTGGTTAAAACATTGGATTATGGTTCTAAAATTTGTATTTCTGATGACCTCGGAGTCTTCATGTTTTGCATACTTCTACATAGGCTGTACTACATTCCTGCTAGAATTCAAAACCACATAGCTCTTACAACAAGATTTTCTCAGTGATTGCTTTGTACTCTCAGCTTTAAATGTCTCTTTTGCACTGTTGAGATGAGTCAATGGAGTGGCCTAATGGTTAATGCATTGGGAAATGGTTCAAAGGGTTTAAGTTTAAGTCCAGCTAAGAACAGTTGTTTTCTAAAAAATTACGAGATTTTTGTGCTCAATGAACAGTTGATGGCTTTTCCAAACAAATTTAGATTTTGATCTTTGTTGAAAAATCACATGAATATGAAGTTGATAATGGTGACTGCTATGCTTGGCTGTGATTCCTATAAGCTTGGAATGTCCCTTTGGTGACTGAAAATATTGTGGCTCTGTGGTGCAGTGGGTTGTGCACTGACCTGTGGAACGGAAATGTTTTTGCTTTAATGTGTTTATGTTTTAATAAATGAATTACATCTTTAAAAATCTACCAATCTTAAAATAGAGGCCATTTTTTAGTTATGACTGTAATTAATTTTTGAGGATCAAAACGTTTAAGTTTCCTAAAGTAATGTTAACCACAGACCATAAATCGAAAACTGTTTTTCTAAAACCACATTGGAAATTCCCAAGGGAACCCATGGAGAATCAGCCTTCCGGCTTGGCCTACAAATTGACATCATGACTAAACAGCTCTATTGAAGTCACATACAAACTTTCAAACAAACAGCATAGATAAGGGACCAATGCTTTAGTTGAATTCATAATCATGAGATATGCACACAGAAACGAGTAAACACCCAGACAGAAACACACTCGCACATGGTGCTGGCAGTATTGTGAGAGTGGCAGAATGCTCAGGGTGTGAACTGTGAGAGTGAGACTGAGCATAAATATTATTTATACTCCTCTGAGAAAAAGAAAAAAAGGACAAAAAAAAAAAGAGAAGGAAATAAATGGCCTAACACACTCAGCTAATGCTGCCAAGCTGGGAACAAAGTTGCTATTACAGAGTACATGAAAATGAAATGAATAAGCGTGAGATGCCCCGGGCTGGCAGAGAGAGAGAGAGAGAGAGAGAGAGAGAGAGAGAGAGAGAGAGAACAGCATAGCCTATGAAGGCGTCCATCTCTCCGACCTACCCTCCCTCCCTCACGACTTGAAATTCAATACACACGTACACAGACGCTCACTTCTACCACCGCAGACAATCTATTGCCTCTCTCTCCATCATTTCCTCCCCATCTCTTTTTCTTTCTCCCTCCATGGTTTATGGATGGCTCTCTTTGCTGCAATGCAGCTTAAGGGATAGTTTAATTCTGTTGCAATTCCAAAGTCCTACACTCTCTCATTCTTTTTGAGCCCTGAAACCACATGTACAATCCAGACACAATTTTAAATCCCAGAGAGAATGAAAAACTCGCAGCCATCTCATGCCATGCAAACCTTAGCAAAAAGATGTCTGATTGCCACAATTGTTTATAGCCCACTGAAAACACAATTTGTGTGTTACTTAATTAGCTAGAAAAGTTAGAAGCTAAATCTGAATAAATAAATAAATAAATAATTCTAATCCTTGTGAAAAGGAGAATTGGTTCATACAAAGACAAAGTTTCTTTAATCATGCCCTAAAACTGATTGTGCAGACCAAACCGTAAGGCCTAGAGACTTGAAACTTTCAGGGATAGTAGTACTCCGGCTGACTAGCCATACGTATGGAATCGGCCCGATCGGCATATAGGTGGTGCTATAGTGAACAAAACTAACTATTTGACAAGGTTAAAAAAGGCATATTGAAATTAAACATGGAAAGCCTATTTGTCTCTTGGCCTGAGAGGTCTGTGCAAAATGTAAAAAAAAATATTTTTAGCCTTTTCGCTCTCTCTCGAGGATATTTTTCCTTCCTTTTAAAAGTTTTGCCCAGTGTTTGTTGCTTTGGCGCAGCAGCCTTTTCCTGTGTTCTACGTATTCCATTGCATGCTTAGTTTTAAGATGTCAAATAAAATTGGTTGTACTGAACGCAGCTCTATTGCTACCACCTCGCGAAACAATTGTATTGCAGATATTGCAAGTGGATGTTGGAAAGTTTTCGCTTTCTAGTTTAAAATATTCCCACACTGCTGACATTTTAGCCACGGGTTTGCTAATGCCAAGTTACTTGTCAGTTTACGTTCTGCCGCAAATTATGCTCAGCTGACATAAATGATCGGAGTAAGGTGATCAGGCTGACTGCCGATCCCTGATCAGTTAAAAAAATGCCCATATCGTCTCCGATCCGATAATTGCGATCAGGATCAAGACATCCCTAGTCTATACTAGCCATGATGTGTGTGTCATTAGATGAAAATTATTAATTGTAATTAATTTAAAAGGCACATAAATCCAAGTTCGGATGAGAATACAATTTTCCATGTGTATAAAAAGAGCGTTCAGCTGTTGTAGAAATATGATATACATAACATTCCTAGTAGAAACATTACTAACATAAAGATAATGCACAGAAGATGCACATATTTTAAAAATTTTCTAATTCATTGCATACAGTCCATTTACACTAACATCTTCTTCTTAATGTGCTGTCTTTGTTTAAATCGTTGGTAATTGTTGGAATGGATTATATAATAGGATACAGACATTCAATAACCGGAGAAGAACCTCAGAATCAAATGGTACTTGGTCACGCCTTTTGCGTGTTGAGCGGGCGATTTTGCCAAACTCACTTGTGCCTAGACTTAGCACATGCTTTTCAGAAGATACAAAATCTTCCTGGCCATGCCCATTGACTTTACCTTGCGCTTAACATTTGCGCTCTTAAAATAGGGCCCTCAGTATGTAATTTCTGTGACACCAAATAAAATTGCAAAAATAAAGACTAATTAATGACCATCAAAATAGCTTTCCCAAACACTCCTCCCACCTTCCATTATCGACCAAACAGTTAGTCCTGTCCCAAACAAAAAGTTGACATGACGGACTGCTTACACAATCTATAATATTCTGAAAGTGCAACAGTGCCAAAGTGTTATTTCCTTACTTAATACTTACTACTTACAATTGTCTAAGCACATTAAGCTGTGATAGAATTGATTTTGAGGAAAAACAAAACACAGCACACCATTTGAAACAATATAAATCAATGAAAAGCCACCATTTAGACAGCTAGGCAAATGTGTGCAAGTGTGATGACACTCACTGCCCCAAATCACTCTAATGAGTGTCATGTTTACACTGTCAATATTAAGCTGATGAGCTGAAAAAGAAAACAGATAGAAATGGCTCTTTCAGCAACTGATGGAAACACTGATGAATGTGTGCATGTGTGAGTATTTGTCTGATTAGCACATACACACACCCATCCACACAAACATACTTACAAAGAGAGCAATCCCTTGGCCAATTAAATCATAGACCGCTGTTGTTTGACTAGAACACAAGTGCTGCACAGTGTTTTTGTTCATTCTCTCTTCTTCATAAACTGCTTGTTTTCTTTCTATCTTGTCTTTTCAATGCACTTTGTGTGTCTATGTCTCTATTAGGCTTGTTAATATTTGACAGTACTGAATAAACGCCTTCAAATCCATGCAGCTTCTTCTTAATTCTGAAAAGAATGGAGGGAGATAGAACTGAAAAAAGGAAGTGCAGTGAGAGAGAAAGACCAATAATGGACAGAGAGAAAGTGACGGACACCTGGGAAAATAATGAAAGAGGCAAACTTTACTTTCTGTTCAGTGTATCTGATGATGAAGACTAGTGCCTGTGGCAGGCGGACAAAAACTGACACGTGTTTCCTGCCCTTTACTTTCCTACCCTTTTCCTGTCTACGTCCATCTTTGTTTCCTTTCTCTTCAGTCCCAAGGCCTGTGACAGGCGGATAGAGCCAGACATGTGGCTTGGGAGTTTGTGTGTGTGTGTGGACAGAGAGAGGACAGTGAGATAACCCCTGCATTCCAATGTGAGGCTGACATTCAGTTAAGAGCACAAGCTGGCCTTGACACCGTGAGTTGAACTAAATAAATATATACCATTATAATTATATGATGCTATTATAATACATGCCTTCATTTTAATATTATTTTAATTATTATATGTGCAGTGAAAAATACACCTGTCTGTATGTCATTCTTTTATTGGTACAGTATGTCAGGTTCCATTTAAGGATGTATTCTGTCTGAAATACCATCCATCCATCCATCCATCCATCCATCAAACACAAACATGATATGTTAAGTGTGAAAACCTGTTATGTGTGAACAAACACAAGGTATAAATCCATGAAATCTTTTTTGTCTGCTGGTGAACAGTTGGACAAAAAAGTTATTTGCGAAGGGAGAAAGACTTCCTGTTTAAAACCTACTTGCCCTTTAAGCAGAAACCTTACTAATCCTGCAGGTCCCATACTAACGGATTGATGGGACAGAGAAGTGTAACAGAGAAATAATGGAAGGCATGTGTACCTCTGCACCTCCAGGCTTGGCGAGGTAAATTACACTCTTCTGACACGCGTCATCCATGCAGACCGGCAACAGGTGGTCCTGCGAGCCATCACCATCTGAGGAAAAAACAAAAAGAGAGAGATCCGCTGATGAGAAAATACAGCATATGGAGATGACATTATGTGATTTTGAGCAAGTGTAATGAAGTGTGTAGCAGCCCAGTAAGAAGCAGTTTCTCCTGGTGTCAGAGTATTATGCTCAGGTCTTTGTTCCCTCATGCTTACTTTTTGCATGCTCAACACAAAGCACCTACTATTAATAATGACCCCTAGAAAATAATAAAATAAATTAGAAAGAGAAGAAAGCAAATGAAAAAAAAGTGGAAAAACGGGTGAAGGTAGAGATGGAGAAAGAAAACTGGAGGTAGAGCAGTAGAGAGAAAATGAAAAGATATCTGGTAATATTAGGTGACACCTGCATCGACATTCAAAGTATCACAAAGTATTCAAGACCACACAGAAAATAGCCAGGTAAATCAGACCAGCAGCCTGCAGAGTGGCAGAGAATGACATGCACACAAACACTCTGATCACCACCAACTCTCATCCAGACCTGATGCACAATGAGAACAGGGACACCCTCTGGTCTAAAAGAGTGTGTAAAGAGTGCATCTATTTAATGCATGTTTAACAAGATGGATGGAAACAAAGAAGCAAGCTACACTGGCTTTTGGTTCCTGTATCTTTAAAAGCTTTAGCTTCAGTACATCAGCAGATGGGAAAACTGAATGTGACAGCATGTGTGTCTGAGTGAAAATCAAAGGGTTTGTTAAAGTACTGTAGGAGAGTGCTATGAGCCAGTCACTTATTGCCACTAATGACTTCCTGGTATGCAATACTCACACATTCTTATAATTCAAGAAGTCAAATACACAACAAAATCACTCAACAACACAAATACACAGTACTTGTGCATGGCATGATGATTGGAAGGTAAATGCCACATCATATTACGTGTGACAATGACTTCAAGCTAGAATATTTGTGGTAATTTGCCCAACAAAACAAAATAATTTTCGTCTTCTGCTACCCAAACCTTGCTCTCCTCTTTCAACAAACATGAAAGAATGGCTCGTGCCCATTTTACTATTTACAAAAGGAAACAATAATAATAAAATAATTATAATAAAGACAGCTGGTAGGGAGAATTTGTATATTATTTTCGAATTTTCTAACTTGCCCTCTTCTTGCGCTCTCTCTGTATTTCATTGGCTGTTGCTCGTTGTCCATCTTTCGCTCGTCGGGACAGTGCGAATCACATAGAGATCACTTCTCAAAACATTAAAGGAGATGAGCTTGAGGCATGTAGTGTACACTAGGATTAACTATATATTATTTCTTAATAAACAATTAACAGTTAGATATAAACGTGTAGCTTATTAAGGAATTAACTATTGTTACCAATTACCTCTACTTTATATTAATACCTTAAAGAGCCTGCTCTAGCCATAAAATATAAAATATGGAAATATAAACATAATATAATATTAGGCGATCTATAAAAGAGCTAGTAAGTTGGATTAATATAATACCTGCATATAATTATTGATTTATATAATATTTAAAATATTAAAAGCTTATTCACTTCACAAGATACATATTATTATTGCATACCAATAATTGCACACAGTATTCCAAATGCTAACTTTTTTAATTATTCATTCCTAATCTATATATATTTGTAATAGTACTAATTGAAATTAGGCTTTAAATCAGCTTTTAAAATGTTTTATTTGAGTTTAAATAAATTTTTATTAAGATCAAATTAATAGGCCATTGTGTTCATGTTGTAAACCTATATGAACTGACATTTGCATTGATATAACAGCTGTTTTATATATTTTTTTCACATTTAGAACTTGTCTCCAACAGTCCACTTGAGCTCTTGGAGCAGCCGCTGTATTTCTTCCGGCTATGTGAATGTTGTTAATTTCTTCATCATTTTACAGTGATCCCTTGTGTTGTGTAAATCATGTGTTTTATTTCTTCAAGATTTCATGGTGATCTCTTGTGCAGTATAAATGGGTTTTAATTTTTCATAGTTTTTTGACAATCTCTTGTTTTGCTATTTTATTTATTATATTTCTTCACATTTTCATGGTAATCGGCCTTTAGCGGAGAGGAAAATCCCACTGACTATGGCACTTGCTTGCCTGCTCGCTCTCTCTCGCTCTCTCTCTCTCGCTCTCTCTCCATGTTTCATGAGATTGGCTGTTTGCTGCATACCTACTCATTCAAGTGCACACACGCACAAACTAATCTTAAACTTACTGTAGGATCAAAGCTAGAGTTGACAGAAAAAAATTGATGAGCAGCCATTGTACCAATTAAGCCTGGTTGTACCGATTTGTTTTCGTCTAGTGATCAACCGATATGGGTTTTTTTAATGGCCGATGCAGGTATCTAGAGAGCAGGATGGCCAATAGCCCAATAGAATGCAGATATACTGAATATGCAAATTATATCAGACAATGTAAATAACATGTACATTAAATTCCTAAAAATAAAAATGGGTAAACAAGTTTTGAAACTGTGCTAGAATTTGGTAAAGTATTGGCCTTATACAATACAGCAGCAAAGAAACTAAAATGCAAGTTTATCCATGGGTAGACAGCAGGAGCGGAGTTAGATACGGGACCCAGAGTTGAACCCGTGAGTGTTTGGCAGAGTTGACTGTTGGCATGATGAAAGATCTGCTTTGAGATCAGAGCTGGATTAGCTGAGATGGATGAAATGATTAGTTGGACCTGCTTGCTAATGACAAAGTTCCCACATCTTTTCTATCCATCTGCTTGTCCCATGTAGGGTCGCGGGTAGTGCTGGAGCCTATCCCAGCTCTCTCGGAGGCAAGACAGGTGGCCCTCCATCACAGGGCAACACACACATACGTACACATTCACACTCATACCTACGGGCAATTTAGAATTCACTTAACCTGCATGTTTTTGGACTGTGGGGGAAAAAGGAGCACCCAAAGGAAACCCACGTGAGCACGGGGAGAACATGCAAACTCCACACAGAAAGGCCCTGGGTGAGCCGGGACTCAAACTGGGGACCTTCTTGCTGTGAGGCGACAGTGCTACCCACTGAGCCTCCCACACCTTTTGACAAATTCATTTTTATAAAAAAATTGTATTGACTTTTAAAAAGGGTTGGGAACCGGTTCTTTTTCAGAAATATATTTGAACTAATCTAATCACATGTTACCTTTTACAGCGATGTTCAGGAAGAACCAGTCACAATCCTTTGAGATTACTGCATAATTTTTTTAATATATATATTCAGGAGACTGTAAAGGTGGATCACCATTTGTACCTTAGATCTAACCCTTACAATTAAAAGTTTTAATTAAGCATACCTTTCATGTACAAATGTTTTTGCCCATTGGATTCTGCTTTTACGCCCCGGTAAGCGCACTCTTTAGGAAGACAGCTTTGAATTTGACTGAACGACTGTCTAGGTAATGGGGTGGATTAGAGGTGCAGAATTTTAAGATGGTAGTTAAACTGCACAGATAACTGATTTGGGATGGCAATATGAGAAGTGTATGTGGGAATGATAAGAGGTGGAAAGCTGAAAGTGGGGAAAAAAAGTAAAGTGGTTTCAATGCTCCATGCTCCTATAGTTTGTCTAAAATGAGAAGTAATTTTGCAAATGCGGGTTGTTAATTAAGCTCACCCGTTGTTTAGATTTCAATTTGTTTAATGCTGGATAATACATTTTACACAATGTCACTTT
Organism: Xyrauchen texanus; assembly: GCF_025860055.1. NCBI lineage: Eukaryota > Metazoa > Chordata > Actinopteri > Cypriniformes > Catostomidae > Xyrauchen > Xyrauchen texanus. The sequence goes on from NC_068277.1 coordinate 41,049,087, forward strand.
ATGTCTCTTAGATACGAATGATTTCCTGATGTAGATCTATTGAATACAATTGAATTTGATTTTGACACATTACAGGTTAATCCCATAACATATCGTCGACACATAATCCAACAAATCTACATATTACATATGGCATTTTTCCTTCATATCATAAAGCAATCAGTTCTAAACCTGTTTACTCTTCAGTGAGAGAAAAACAACCAGGCTACTATATTGTGGTGGGTCCGAGAAATGGTAAAGGAAGACTTGTTGAATGAGAAAATAATGCTATTTTGCTTATATTACCAGATTAACGTTCTCGCATTTCCTTAATAAAAACATTTTAAATATTATCCTCCTTGCAATGTCCTAACCAACATAGAATCTGTTCTGTTAAAATATGTAATCCTCTCATCATTTGATAACAAGCTGCTGAGGGTAATACATCTATTATGAATTGCATTTCTTATTTCCAAATATTACACAAAATGTACAAAAATAATCTTGAATGGAACTGTTAAGAAACCGGAATTGTTAAGAGGAATCGGTACTGGAACCGTTTAAGTACATTTAAAAACAAGAGAAATTTCTAACTGACTAAACATCTTATAGACAAGCATACCTAAAAAAACATATACTCACAATAGAAATGTCCATACATTTTAAGATTTTATTATGTTCCAAGACTTTTCCAGACTTAAAATCAAAATTTTGGAAATCCCTGATATTTCCAGCTTTTCAATGACCCTAGGGACTCTGTAACAATCAGGATTGCATTTTCCTTTTACTAAAGCAGATTTTCATACTCTCTATTTAAACCGGACCATGCGCCTCCTGTAATGACTGCCATAACTGTTTTCAAAGAGTGTATGGAGCAGAGAGGGATGGCTGGAGAATACTAACGGAGAGAGAGAGAGGTAGAGGAGAAGAACTGAGAGAGAAAGGTCACTGGGGTGTATCTTTGATCTGCCACTTAGGTGCTGGATGGAAAAGTGAGTCGTGCCATAACTGACAGGCAGGAGTGTGATCAGAATAACACTATTTCAAGTCAAACAAGCAGACTCCTCTCGTTCCCTTTCTCCATCCCTTCCTCTCTCCAAACTTGTCTCTCACTTTCTTCTCCTTCCCTCCTTTTTCTCTCTTTGTCTCCCACCTTCCTCCTACCTCCCCTCACTTCTTGCAAATTTGTATACCTTTTACTGCATTCCTTTCATTGCTTTAATTTGAAAAGACACTTTGAACCCCCTTGCGATCATGATTTCTTTCACTATTCCATCTAGGTCAAATCGAACGAGCATCTCTGCACGCAGGTGCAGCGAATCCAGCATTTTCTTTCTAATTAGGTGGCGATTCAAATGCGGCACCGAGGTTTGCGTTGGAAAAGGGAGTACAAAAGCAGAAATCAAGGGCTGCAGGCTTTGAAGATCACTAAAATTATAGCATTTAGGCCCACGTCCTTCCGAGCTGATCTTTCCACCATTTATAGAATACGACACACTGCAGAACCTGTGCTTTCAGTGCCCACTCAAGTCATCCAAGGTACAATGTCAAGATGGAATGTGTCATTCGCTTCCCATTACCACCCACTTAATGGGAGCAGTGTAGCTATGATTCACCTGTATTCTGTTCTGTGTTTGTGTGTGAGAGAGTGTGAGAATACGGTTGGAGCCGGTGTGTATCCTTCTTCAACCCTAGTACCCATCCACTGCAGCACTGCTCAGTGTTCTGTCAGAGACAATCACCATCATAGAGCAGCCTGTTCCTCACACCAAATCATATCTTAATGACTCCACAGGCTCCTACACTCACACACTACTACAGCTAATTGGTGCAGACAGTTTGAATACTGCGGGTGTGTGAATGTGCACATTCTTGATGGTGGTGAGATGTACATGTGGTAAGGGAAGTTAAAAGCTTGGGAGGTAGCTGAAAACAGGTGATGACATGGAAAATGACAAACGGGAGGGAGGAGAGAGACGGATGTTGATCACCTGGGCTCAGACTACACCAAGAGTTCCACCCGTTACCCTGATCTTCCCACTCGTGTCGTCGCCTCCCCCACCCCACCCAGACACTAATCCAATAAAGCCTTTCTGTTTCAGCGACAATATTGACTAAGGCATGACCACACATACATGTAGAATAGGGCTTCTCGTTGGATGCACGTCTTTTTCCATCCCCAACATCATTTATCATCCTAAATCACAGTCTACAGCTCTCTCTCTCTCTCTCTCTCTCTCTCTCTCTCTCTCTGTCTCTCACACATCTAGCACTTTGAATCTCTTTCCAAGCCCCCACTGTGACACTTGGGGGGGGGGCAATAAAGGTCACAGGTGATGCACGTTGAAGGTTTAATGTCATAATCACAGTTCAAAGACCATGGTTGACCCTACCTCAAGCCAACCATGCAAACCTTGTCACAAATACCTCAGAACACAGCAAAGTACATATTTGAGCTTTCCTGAAGTTAATACCAGTGTTTGCAAAGCAGCAAAAGGATAGTGTTAAAGTTTTTGGTAAACATCAGTGCTGCTTTGTCACTGTCATGACAATCAGCATGTGAGATGATTAAATAGATATAAGAAAGAAAATAACAAATAGCAATTAATATGCAAAAAAAATACAATAAGACCAATCACAAAATATTGTACACAAAATATTAACATTATGCCACATTTGTAGATTGATTTCACCTAAAAGTGTAATACTGTGGCTGTTGCACCAATTTAAAAAATCCTGTTTGTTTGAGCAACACATCCAACCTGACACAGCAACATTGACTCGAATACTAATGTGAGTTTGGGGTGGGGTTATCTGTTTGTTTGACCAATAGAAGTTGGGGAAGTTTTTTGGAATCTGTATGAAAGCAGTGATTATACAAAAATGACATGATTCAGCTTTAACCCTTTAGGCTTGCATTGGGTCTCCCGCAGAGAAAGAATAATGATCAAAATATTAATAACTGCAGTCTTGACCAACACAAAATAGGTACAGTTTTAAAACTTAGAAGCTGTTTTTTTACGATGCATTCATGTATTATAACCAAAGTGCTTAAAAATTTGCAGACAAATCTGATGTTTTTCAGAAGAATCAGAAGAATTATACACTGCACATTGCATATTGTAATTGGTAATAGATCTAACTAATCAAATTGCCATGTGTCTTATGTTGTTGGAAAGCTTTCAAAGAGTAGAACAACCTAAATATTTTTCAAAAAATATAGTGAGTAATAGCCAAGTACATGTCTTTGACATATAAGTTACATGTAAACAGCTGTTGCTTATAAGACGCGTTTTTGCTTATAACTTCATGAAAAATAAAACAAAAAATAAAATATCTCATACAATTATGTAGAGGGAATTCCTGTTAAAATGAGCCCACACACAATTCAATCTGATGCATTGATCATTAGATAATCCACATGAAGCACAATGTGCATACAGCACATAATGTGCTATCTGGCTTAACACATGTTAACTTTCCTGGATCAGATGACTTCATCTGAAATTATGTAGTACATTGTCCAGCACCATGGAAAGCTAAATCAAACTTATTAGGATTCAGATCACTGCAACCATAGGTGTAAGTCATCCTAATATGGGCAGAGAGGATAATTAAATCTAATTATATATGGCCACCAGGAGATGGCACCAAGAACTTGACACAGAATCAGCAATGGCTCAAATGACACAGAACAAAACTGAATGAGATGTCATTACTCATGCTTGCATGCTTTGGAGAGAGAGAGAGAGAGTATACCTTTAGTCATTGTTGTATTTGCATGTGTAATATTTTTTTTTAAGTACAATGATTATGTTTTTTTTGTTTGGAGAGGCTTCATTATTGGACACTAGGATAAATTATATTTGTAATGCTATAACTTTTTATTGCTTTGTCATATCAACACAACATTTTACTCAGTTAAAGGTGACACAATTGGGAACAAAACAAAAGCAGTTTTTACCATCTTTACACCCTGAAATATATAATGTCAAATCAGAAAAATCAGATAAAAAAAAAAAAAGGTAATTTTTGGTTTACGTGATTTTTCAAAAGTTTCTAAGGCTGAGAGTCTCATAATTTATCATATACTGTATATTAATCTATATCATTACATTTTTTTAAAAGTTTTCCTTAAAATGACACCAAACAATTGAACATCTTAGTTTTTATTTTTTTTTTTTGAAGAGTCATAAGCCTTTAATTTTGGGCATGCCACTGAAACAGGATATCTTTAAAGGTAAAAACAAATTATGAAAATTAAAAATAAAATACAAACCCTGAAAATATTGAAATAATTTACAAAATCAAGTTTGAATGGAGTCTGCACTTTATGGGTTAAAGCTGAATTAACTGAATTATATTAGGCATGAATTACCAGGATGTTTCCAAAATCCAACTGGTTTGGTTCTATTTGAAATTCATGTCTGTGTAATGCCCAGGGGTGTAAAGTAACGAATTACAAATACTCACGTTACTGTAATTAACTACTTTTTCCCAAGAATTTTACTTTTTTAGTAATAATTTTTTTTATACTTTTACTTAAGAATATTTTAAGTGCTGTAAAAAGTACTTTTACTGCACTATTTTCCCACCATCTGCATTCGTTACTTCCCTGTCCTGATTTTATTTGTATCTATCAACATGATTGGATAGGCAGAGTCTCGTGACTCCCATCCAATTAAATCACACATAAAAAACTTGAACGGCAGCTGCAGATCTGGTGCTAACTGTTATGGATGTGGAGGATGCCTCAAGCATAGTTTACAGCTGAACATATCCGGCCGCACCTGAAAGGGCTTTTCGCAGTGAAAAAGGCCAGATGCTTGATCGTGTCATGTGAGTTTAACTTGCTCAAGCCTGATATCAGCATTAATATTGCCTCTAATTTGAAGAAACATTTAGAGGTAAATTTCATATTTCTGCTTACTAGAGTTTGTGTGCCAATAATGTAGCCTGTAATTTAACTATCTATCACTGAGATTATTGGGCTTCTGTGAGAGATTAATGCAATGTTATTATAGGACTGGGCAATTAAAATGATCTAGATGTTTATCGGAAAAAAGAGAGAGACGTCCTCGATCAAATTTTTGAGTAGTTTTCTATATTTAGCCTCTGTTTGACATCTAGAACAGGGGTGTTCATTATATCAATCGCAATAGGAAGAGCACCAGTGGTTGGTTGATAAAGATGAAATATAAAAGATTGACTTTTTATTTCCTGACGTCTGTAGCTGCGTGTTGTTTGATTGACAGGCAGCTAATGTTTGAGCGCTAATGCGGTTCACGCATATTTGCATCAAAATGTTGGACTTGAAGTGCACATGTAACCGAATTCAGCACTGTCTAGTAGGCTATGTTCTAAAAAGTATATTAATCAAACAACAATAACAAGTAAACGAGAAAATCACCAATATTTTTAATAATAAGTGGTGGTGGCGTAGTGGGCTAAAGCACATAGCTGTTAATCAGAAGGTCACTGGTTAGATCCCCACAGCCACCACCATTGTGTCCTTGAGCAAGACACTTAACTCCAGGTTGCTCCGGGGGGGATTGTCCCTGTAATAAGGGCACTGTAAGTCACTTTGGATAAAAGCGTCTGCCAAATGCATAAATGTAAATTTAAAATGTAAGATTTTTTTAAAATATTGTTTGTTTTTTAATAATACGGACCCCTGATGTAGAGAGTGTGTTAATTTGTATAATAAATTACTAGGAAAGAAGAGATAATAAAACATTTTATAATTATGCTTAGCCTTTATAAAGACTGAAAAGTATCAACATTTGCAGAGCAATACTTCAGCAGAACATTCCACCTGTCACAAACTTCAGAAAATTGTGCATCATGCATGAGAATGAGAACAACTATTTCTGGGCTTAAAAGATACAAGAACTAAATCAATGTCAAAAGGAGGACAACGTGGCCCCCATGTGCTACTTAAAGAAATAATTCACACAACAATGAATGTCATCTTATCATTTACTTACTCATGCCATCGGTCTATGACTGACTTTCTTCAGAAAAACAAAAATTTAGAAGAATAGTTCAGCTCTGTAGGTCCATTCAATGTAAATGAAGGGGTGCCAAAATATTGACACTTTTATGTGATTTGTGGAGCTTCAATATTTTAGCACCAATTCACTTTCATTGTATGGATCAAAAGAGCGGAGACATTCTTCTAAAAATCTTAATTTGTGTTCTGCAGAAAAAAGAAAGTCACACATATCCATGATATAGTCATACAAAGTCATACATATCCATTTTTGGGTGAATTATTCCTTTTTAAGCGTGATGTAGCCCCTATACCAAACAACTTTTCCCATGACTTCTCTACCTCCTCTATTGTCCAGGATATGACGTGCCACGAGATCCTGCTTATTTTGCATTTTTTTGCATTCCTTGAATTGTTTGAACATGTTTTATGCACAACAAAAACTCTGGAAATTTAGACCCTACACATAAACTGATATTAATGTAATTGTTTCATACATTACGATTTAAAATGGTGATCAGTGTATTGAAAATTACTTTTTAATATTTTAATTTCTGTTATCATGTCTCCCTTTTATTTTTTGGAATCAGATTATGTAGTTTATCACAGAAAAGTGATGTGTTTTAAAAGTTGGCATACAGTGTTCATTATAATGGGGCAGAGGTTTTTCAACTCAGTACTCAATACTAATTACTCATGAGTACTTTTAAATGAGCTACTCTTTTACTCTTACTTGAGTAGTTTTTAGGACAGCTACTTTTACTCTACACACACTAAATGTTTTGGGAAGTAACATTACTTCTACTTGAGTATGATTTTTCACTACTCTTTCCACCCCTGGTAATGCCATCTCTAAACACAAAACACAGATGGACCGCACACAGAGACATGTTTCTACTCACCAAAGTCTACAAATGCAGATTGACCCACTTTCTTGGAGTTCTTGGGTGCCATATCATGCAGGGTTCTGGTGAAATTCCCATCCTAATGAACAAAAACATTTAACAGGATTAAAATACGTACTTTCCTAAAAAAAATCATAAAAAGAATACATTTCCTTTCATGCTGAGCTCACAAATAAATACATCTGTAGAAAAAAACCCTGTCTTTAAGCAGCATGAAAAACACCTCTAATTTGCGAGACTTAAGTATCAGCAAAGCTGTCAGAACAGATCTAATAATTTAGTGCATTCAAATAGCAGAGCTGCTGTCTGAATGAATGAGAGGGAGACTAGTCAGAGCTATGATTGGCACAGGTGTGCAGGGGTTACTCTGTTTCTGCACTTCCTTATGACATTACGAGACAATGTGGCAAGAAAAACAAAGTGTGGTCTGACAATCTGACCAGCAGAATTTCAAGGGGAGGTTTCTATTTGACAGGCCACAACAGTGGGACTGAGAGAAGTCGACTGACAGTGGACATGCGGTACAGGTGGGGCTTGATGGTGATTGACAGGTGGATGGCAGGGGTCAGAAAATTACCGTTATTTGAAGAACAAAGAGATCAGAGGGCAAGGTAGGGCTACTCTGCTCATTGATTAGTCTGTGTACAGTGTTCCACTAATGATCAAAGTGTGTCAAAGCAACCCACTAAGACAGAAGCTTCAGCCTGTAAGAATCAGCTTACGTTCTGAACATAGCCCTCAGATAAAAAAACAAAGCTATAGACTGCACTCCATCTCAGCTTGTCTAGATTGAATGTTTTCCTAAGCATCTGGAGAGCTCCAGATGTAAACTGTGAGGCTTTCCAGCATACCAACTATATTGTGAAGTAGATAACAATGAAACCTATACATTTAACAAGGAAGTGTTCAAAGCCACATAACTATTGAATGGTGAGTCATAAGTCATGTCATTGAGAAGGAGCGTGTCAGAATGAATGACAATGAAACAGAAAGATGAGTGGAACAAAGAAGAAATCTACACATTCCACATTTCACTTATTCAAAACACCACAGTGCAGAAGGCTTTTGTCTACCGTACCAAAAAGATATTAAGCATTGCATAAAGTCAACAGGAAATTGCATTTGCAAAACTTTTGATTGAACTTTCGTAATGTGACGTAGGGCTGCTCGATTATGGAAAAAATCATAAATCACAATTAATTTAGTCAATTTCGAGATCAGGATTATTTAACACGATTACTCATTGACTTAGGAAACATCGTGCATTTATTGAACTTAAAAACAAAACAACAAAAAAAACATGTTTTTCACAGTGGATTTCCTTGAACCTGAAATGTAAACCGCACTGCGTAGGGGAGGAGATTGTCATTCGATAACTATTTTATGTTACATATGGTAGTCAAATAAAAGAAAGCCTCTCTCGCCATCATTTACAGCAGGGACACTCATAGTTCTATTGAATGAGATCTACTTTTTCATCATGTTATTGCAACAAGATCTACCATGTACAATATAGGCTATAATATTATCACAATACCAAAATTTCAGTAGTTGGTAGTGAAATTTGATGATTGTCAATACCAGCTTCAAAACCACAACAAATAATAACACTAACTAATATGTTAATTATGGAAGAATGGTTTCAAGTTCTTAACCTGTTGTGCTTTTTGAGCACAAACCATGAAAATGACATACCTGCAAATGTGTGCAAGTGACGAGCATCCCCGCGCCAGAGTCTGCCTCAGCCGGGAGAAGATTCAACCTCTTCCCCAGTCACTTTACACAACTTATAGAAGTGGCACTGCCCACACATAGAGTTTATTTTCATAACCTGCTTCCTAATTATTTGCACTTTAATAAAGGATGCTTTAAAGATATAATGCAGGGGTGTTTCATTGCAAAACTGAATGTGGCACAATAACAGTTTTATCTTGATTACCTTGTTTTCATAATCGTTGAAAGCCAAAATCGTAACTGAAAATGAAATTTGATTAATCGCCCAGCCCTAAAGTGAAACAGGGCATTAAAAAACATTTATGGACTTTGAGTGGTTTTAGGAAGTTGATTTTTTATAAAATCATTATTTGCTATTATTGTTGTGACCATTGTTTCTGTAAATCAAACAAATTATTTAAATGATATAAAAGGGATAGCTTACCCAAAAATGAAAATTCTCTCATCATTTCCTCATGCCATCTAAGATGTGTATGACTTAATTTCTTCTGTAGAAAACAAATGCAGATGGAGCTACAGAGCGGAGACATTCTTCTAAAAATCTTCGTTTGTGTTCTGCAGAAGAAAGTAATATAATCTGGGATGGTATGAGGGTGAGTAAATGATGAGAGAATTTTCCCTTTTGGGTGAACTATCCTTTTAATATGCAAAACTATATCAAAGACTTCGTTAATATAATTTTTTCCATCTTTCCCTGCAGACTAGGTTACATCAGCCGAAAATAAAAGTCATTTCAGAGACAGAGCAAGTTATTACATTTTGATGACAGATTCCGAAGACAAATGTTTTTTTTTTTCTTCTTTGAAATAACTGATGAATCACGTCAAAGATCAGGAACATGTATTAAGAAGGTAAATAAGGTACATTTTGATATGTCCAAGAGCCAGCTGGCCCTCAATAGTCCTTGTTCCTCCATTGCCCAAAAGCTCCAGTTTCTCCAAAACTAGACACAACCACACAAACCAGTGAATCTTTTTCCAATAATATTTTATGATGCAACTCTGGCTTATTTTTAAGAAACAAACAGGGTTATGGGAAACACTACAACCAGTTGTGGAGCATTTATTTAACTTTAAAATATACTGTATAAATAAAATATTGATTTTGTGTGTAAATTCATAGATTGAGAACATGTACTTGTGTTTTTTTTTCTAGTTTGTGTACAACTTGATAAACAGAGCTGGTTTGTGTGGCTGATGAAGAGCAATACTCAAGTGCCTCTTTCCTCTGGCTGGACTGTGTTTATCTATCTCCACTGAAAGCTCCCAAGAGCCTTAACTCTGAAGCTGCGGGCATGCATCTGGCAGTCATGTATAATATCGATTGCTGTCTGATTGTAAGAGGCAGTTCAACTGTAATGTGATTGTGGCTTATGTAAAGGTAATGATGACTTGACTTGTTCACCCTAATCTTCTCCATGCAGAATGAGGCAGTGTTGGGTCACAGGGTCTCATTGGATTGATTGAACATTGATGTCAATAGGAAGGGTATGTAACAGTGAATTGTTGGGCTCGGGGGTATGTGTGTAAATGTGAGTGTGTGTATATTGTTGCAGAATGACTAGACTGAATAAATGTTCTTGAGGGGAAAATGTCTTCAGAGACAAGGGCAATCATTTTTATTGATAATTCACCATCATGATAACAAAGGTAAATTAATATTGGATGTTAATATAAAACATGTATTTCTAAGCAGACAATTTGTTTGGTGATCAAGATTGAGTGCTATTGATGGTCATTTTAATCTGGCCTTTTAAATATACATCATTCCTTAAGGCAGATCTTGAACATGTATTTTCATTCAAGCTTCAGTTGCTCTTGAATATGGAGATTATTTAAAAGATATGAACTGTTTGAAGAACATTCAGATCCGCTTAGCAATGGGCAGTTAAAAATGACCAGAAAGCACAATTCCAATCGTAAAAGCTATAAAATACAATGTTCCATATAATTCTCTGAGGGCTGTTGGAAGTTTTGCTCATGCTTGCTTACAAATGCTGAACAATGCAGTTTGACAATCATTTGCAAACAGAAAGCATTCTTTCATAATGGGAGTGCCACATTATAAAAGATTCATAAAGGGAATTGCACTAATTAATTGTCGTTTTTCAACAAAAAAAGCTCTTGCTACACCATATGCATGTTAAATTGTATAGGCTTCGAGCAAACAGAGCAGAAAGGGAACTTCAGAGTGTATATATATATGCATATAGAGGAGTCTGATCTCATGTACAGTTATACATGTAGCACATGCATCAAAAATAAAAGAGACAGATAGATTTGACCTTCTTAAAATGATCACAGGAATATTGACATGAATATACGATGCAGCCTGTGTTAAAAACAGAACTAAAGCCATCATGTGCGATAAGAGTGCAATGTTACCATCTATAGAATATAGAGGGCTCAGGCCTAGAGGGGATACAGATCCAATGAAACAGCCTCATCACAGTACTGATGAGGCTGCCTTATCTCCTCCACAATTTGGCACAATCACAATTGAAAGTTTATCACATTCACCAAACAGATTACATATAAACTACATGGTCTGACTGAGGTTGATTGAGGCTCTGGCTTGTGTTGGATTGTAAACACATTGATTGTGTGGCTCTTGCAGAATAGACAAAATGCATATTTAAGTACCGCAGAGCACCGTTTTTGTACGCAATTGTGTGTGAAAGCTTAGTGAAGGCATCCTCAAAACTCAGCGCGATGAATGTGTGAGGAGGCTTTAATATTTTAATGGCAGCCAAAATCACAGTCATGGCTTTTCATTTCTTTTTTTACCTCATCACTTGAGCAGAGGAAAAATAAAAAAGTCACAGAGTTAAAGAATCAGAGGGCTAATATTTTCTGGCTTGTTTATTTGGTCGGCACAAATCTGTCTAGCTGCTAAAATGACTGATGGTGTCTTGTATTACAGTAATATCTTTGCATGCAGTCTACAGCTCAAGCGTTTCAATTTAAACAAACATGAGATCTTCCGCGTGTGAGTGTGTGTATAATTAGGGCTGGGAATGAGTGTTTAAGAAAAGCAAGATGAAAGTAATTAAACCGGTGTGTGGTACAGGAAGCAGAGAGCACTGGCCTGTGACCAAAACTGTTCAACTTAAAATCTCACAGTAAAGTGGCAGGATTACTGCAGTTTTACAGGGAGAGTTTCCCATGAGTTTAAGGTGATAGTGCATACATACGTGTGTGTGTGCAAACTCAATGCTGAGGGTGTATGTGATAATTATGTGTTTAAATCTAAGAGTCAGGAATGAAATACTAGTCACTAAGCAGATGTGTATTTTATGTAGATCCCTGTGGAGATGGGGTCATGGCAGAGCGCCATGCTGCGTGGAGTGAGGCCAGGGGAAATGAGTGATGAATGATCTCCACCTGAGCTTAACACCTGTCTTGTGTTTCAGTGAGGAGTGACAGGAGTATTTAAGGAGACAGTGGCAGAGGGAGAGAGAGAGCCCAGTTGACAATCTGCCTGTATGCTGCCATTCGCCATGCTGAAAAGCAGTGTTCATTTGTTTTCCACCTTTGATTTATTTGAGAGTTTTCAGTATTTCTGTTATCACTACTGAGTGAACAGTTTTTGTCATCTCCTGCTTCCTCATTCCCTGTACCCAAGGGATTTGTTACAATGGAGTCCTCATCACCATTGGCTGACATCATCAAGACCCTGGCCCTCAGGCCCTCATGGAGCTTAGTTTCAAACAGGAGCAACGGTTCGTGGTGCTCCTGCGAACCCAGGCATAGGACCAACAGGTGTTCCAGAGCAGCGACACCGGCCCCCACCTCAGATCACCCTTGCCACGATGGGCCCCCAAGACTACCCAGAGGCTTTCGTGGATCTCTTTGTATGGCTTGCCCAAGTTGCAGTGTGTGGTCCGACAACTGCTGCTCCTGTCTGGGGAGGCCCAGCTCATGGCAAAACAACTAACTGTGGCTTACCTGCTGGAGTACTTCGACCTAAAGCGACCATCCTGCAGCTTGTCGGCCGGAACCAGGAGCAACATCGTCAGAGCTTCCGGGCGCTGAGCCATGGGGAATTCATTCAGCCATTTGTCCGTGATGCAGATGCGATAGTCAACGTGTTGATGCTGGAGCAGTTCATCGACCGGCCGCCGAAAATAACTGCAGAGCTTTTCGCGCTCTCCCTCCCTCTGCCTCTTCTCCCTCTCTACCCATTCCTGTTCCTGTCCCATAGAGGTGGGCATTAATTCCCCCAAAGCCCACTCAGTGGACCCATGGGGTTGGAGAATCTGTGGCTGCAGGTGTGGGTGGAATGTCTGGGCAGGTGTACTGGCGCTGCAGGAAGCCGGGCCACTTACAGGACAAATGCCCGGTGATGGATGTGGGGGCGGCTGTACCGATCTTTGACCCACCAAATGCCACCCCCAACCTAGCAGGGACGTACCAGATACTTGGGTTCGGGTTGTAATCAGACCTCGATTCATCAATGCTTGGTTCAAGGTGAGACTATGTGCTGTCAAGGTGAGGTGTGTGCATGGGGATATTCACGAATACCCTCTAGTGCCTGTTACTATTCAATTTCAGAAGCAAAAACATAGAGGTGGCGGTTAGTCCTCGCCTCACCCATCCACTGATTTTGGGTACAATTTGGCCAGCATTTCAATTATTATTGAGGAGCATTTGTGTGGATGGGTCCTGCAGCAAAGTGTATCGTTGCATATTTTATGATTCGCTTGCTGGGCAGGCGGTGTCAGGGCGTCTAAGTCAGCTCCACATCGGGAAGTCTAAGTGTGGCAGGGCGGAGGGCGGGGCCGGGTTGTGATTATACACACCCAGTCCCTTATCAGGCTAATTAAGCCTCCGAGAGAGATAAATGCTGATTGCGGGCGGTGGTGCGGGAGAGAGAGATAGTTTGCGGACATGTCCTTCGTGTGTGTGTGTTTGTCTTTTGTTTAAGTTACTCATTAAAATATTATTTACATTGCCAAGCCGGTTCTCACCTCCTCCTTGCCCATTTAAACCCCTTTACACTCAGCTTCCCCAGCCCTTAGAGGATTTCCGGCAGGGGACTTCCCTCTGAGGCAGACACAAGATGAGACCCTTTGGCATGCCTTTGACCAAGTGAAAGAGATTGATAGTCAATGCCTCCAGAAAGATATTGCACTCTCATACCCGTATTTTTTTATTATTGTGGATCGGTTGAATTGAGGGACACAGGACGATGTGACAAAGGAGGATACAACCCAATTGTTAGTACAGAAGAGCTGTTGGGAAATGTTATTCCATAAGGCTCATTATAATCCGATGGTGGGGCATTTAGGGCAGGAAAAAGCAATAAAACTTTTGATGGCCCGTATCTATTGGCCGGGCATTCGCTGGGATGTTCGCGGGAGGTGTGAGGTATGCTGTGAATCGATCAATTGATCGAGGTCCCCTCAAAAGAATTGGCATGCAAGTCATCGGGCCATTAGAGTGGATGGGACATGGGCATCGCTTTGTGTTGGTTCTAGTGGACTAAGCAACTTGATATCCGGAAGCAGTGCCTTTGCGCAACATCGCAGCACGTAGTGAGGCACTCTTCAGAATAATCTCCCAAGTGGGGATTCTGAAAGATATACTCACTGATCAGGGCATGACATTTATGACATGTACACTATACAAACTGTATGAATTATTGGGGATTAAATCGATTCGGTCCAGCATTTACCACCCTAAAACGGATGGCTTGGTCGAACGATTTATTAGACACTAAAGAATATGATTCTTAAGTTTGATTACAAAGATGCTCGAAATTGTTTATGAAGTGGCTTGAGCTCCTATTATTTGCAGTACGAGAGATCCCACAAGCCTCGACATGGTTCTCCCCATTTAAATTATCATACGGGCGTCAACCATGCGGAGTGATTAAATCTAAGAGTCAGGAATCAAATACTAGTCACTAATCAGATGTTTTTTTTTTGTAGATCCCTGTGGAGAAGGGGGCATGGACGAGTACAGTGCTGCGGGGAGTGAGACCTGGGAAATGAGTGGTGAATGATCTCCACCTGTGCTTAACACCTGTTTGTATTTCAGTGATGAGTGGCAGGAGCATTTAAGGAGAGGAGACAGTGGCAGAGGGAGAGAGAGAGAGCCCAGCTGACAAGCTGCCTGTGTGCTGTTGTTCGCCGTGCTGAAAAGCCATGTTCACTTGTTTGCCACCTTTGATTTATTTGAGTTTTCAGTATTTCCATTATCGCTACTGAGGGAGCAGTTTTTGTTTAAATAAAATAGTTTTTTTTCCTTTGTTGGAATCGCTGTCTCCGGTTCCTAATTCCCTGAACCCAAAGGATTTGTTACAATCCCTTAACCTTCTTTCAAGGAATATGAACAAAGCAGACACTAAAATGGAGGCATCAGATGCGAATAGCAATTGCCCATCACTCTCCCTCTTTAATCACCCACCCACTTATTTAGTCCCTATTCGCTCGCTCTCTTCACTTTTAGCTCCTAATTCATTATTTCCCCTCCCTATCGTTTTCACAGCACGTCATCTTCTGCATCCTTCCACTTTTGTCATCAGCCTCTCGCTCTCAAAATGAAATGATGAGGCACCCTGCGGGAGGAAAGGTGATCTAACCAAACTCTGGCCTTCAGCATCTCTGAAGCACTTTCAGCAGTGGAGCACTGCAAACTCAAGCAATGATGTACAATAAAATAGGGCATTGAGAAATGCCTCCAAAAAAGCTTCAGTCCTTTAAACAGACGGACCAGTGACCTTTTACAGTAGGCTAGGGTCACTGTGGCACACTATTCATTCTCTCGCTCATTTTTCAACTATATCATCTGCTATTTCTATATTTTCTTACCTACTCAGAGATGCTCCTTTATGAATGTTTTTCTCAAATGTTTTCACAGCTTCTTTAAGCCTTGCCATCCTTCCTGCTCTCTGCCATCACTTTTTTCCTTCTCCCTACTTTTCGACTTCTGTCTGACCTCTAACTATATTCTTTCAACCTTCTCATATAATACAGAGAAGGAGACTCAGTTGAAGTGTGTTACAGTAAAACCAACCGCATATGCTATATAATAATAGCGGTAACCATATAATAATGAATCCCGGAACAATTGACACATACACCCAACACACAATTATGGCTTTTTCCACACCGTTCGGATTACACCAATTTGTGACACTTCCGTTTGGTTTGTTCAGAGCCCCAGCCATGTTTCAGAGCACTGAGACAAGCGGGAACCACAGCCAACCCGAAGAAGTGTGCAATTTGGCGGGTGGAAGTTAGGTATCTGGGGTTCCACTTGGGTCATGGGCAGGTGCGTCCACAGGTTGGCAAAACCACAGTGATCGCAGCCTGCCCGGCGCCAAGACCAAAAAGGGGGTAAGGCAGTTTTTGTTGCTTGCTGGCTATTACCGAAGAGTTGTACCTAGTTATTCTGATGTCACCAGCCCGCTGACTGACCTTACTAAAAAGGGGGCTCCCGATCCGCTCAAGTGAACATAGTCATGCCAACCGGCCTTCATAAAGGTAAAGTCTGCACTGTGTGGGGGGCCACATTTACATGCACCTGATTTCTCTCTCCCCGCATTGCTCCTGACTCCTCCATTGCACAAGAACTAAGATCCATTACATTTACATTAGGGTGTTTTATGTCATATTGTATGTAGTATAGTTAGGCCTTATGTTTACTGCATTATTTTAGTGTCACCCTGATGGTATTTTGTGTTTGTGTGAGTAACGCTACACTGCCTCTACATGTGTATTGGCGATTGCTCCTTGAAGGGCCGCTTTTGATTAACTTTGTCATTATGTGGCCTTCTAATCTTACTACAGTGTTTAACAACACATTTTAGAGTGAAAAGAAGATTTTTTAAAACTTGAAGTTTATATCATTTAATAATATAAACAGTAGTGAACCATATAAATATACAGTAATCACAATGAAATCCTGTAATGCCTTAAACATGGTCACTGTAATTTATTATACATTTTTTTTATTGATTTCTGGCAACCACAGCTGCCAGAATTTTCCTGTTAGTAGAACAGATTGTATTTTATAAGGCAAAAACATGATGGAAACACAGTCTACCACCTGAGTACTCACATCAGTCCAACATCAAAGAGAGCAGCCAAATTAAAACTCAATGTTAATACACAAGTGTTAAAGATAAAAGGACTGTAAATAATGCTGTGATCTACCTTATTGATCCAGGTTTCGAATTCATTTGATTTGGTGGTGAGGAACAAATCTGTGAGAAAAGAAAAGAGGGGGAAAGAGAAACAGAGAAAAAGAGATCATTAGTTATTTCTCAAAATGACCAAGGCTTTCTTTGCTTTTTTTTGGTTGATACCATTGTAAAGTAAGCTGGTACTGAAATGAGTCTAAGTCTCATCACCAACAGATGGAATTATAGATCCCTGTAACAGAAAGAGAAACAGACCAGAACCATCTTGGCAGCAGCACAATATTGCAGAGTGAGAAAATTGGCTGAGACACGATCAAACATCAGGGGAGCTTGGAGGAGGGAAACAGAATATTTGTTTGAAACACACAGAGAATAAAGAGTCAAGGAAATCGAATGATGTGAAACTGTAAACCATAAGTTTACTCTATTGATATATGTAACACAACCTCAGTCTTGAAACAATCTAAACTCAGTTCAAGCCATGTGCCACTTCTAGTGAATGTCTTTTAAATACTAACAGTTTTAGACGTGCAATAAATTGATGCTGTCCCCTACATCACAATCAAGACTTGCATGATTCCATCTGTGCTGTGTCCTTCTCTCAATAACCAGAACACACCATATGTATTATCAAGCATGATTCTCCTAACAGAGTCCGATATGGAGTTATTATCCTGATTGGCGCAGGCGAGTGGTGTCATTTTCTCTTGTTGTCAATGTTTTTTTCTTCCTTTTGTGTGATGATGGCTCCATTTTAGAAGCCTGAATGTTGTTATGGAGATGGAGCAAGAAGCTTGTAACAGCCCCCATGTTCATCTTTGTGAGAATTACATATCTTTCAGATACAGCAGTCACATCAATGCTCCAGGTGCATCAAGGTGACAAAATGCAAGACAGAGTCATGAAGAAAACAGCATTTTTCTTGCTCTTTTGAGAAGAAGAGAGTTTGATGTTCTATGTAGACATTGTTCTATATAAACACACATCACTGTGTCCTAACAAGGCATGACACGTCAAATAGATAAATTGAAGCGTGAATCGAATCATTCTGAACCATCAAGCAAAAATCATTTGTGAATCGAATACGATTCATTGTCAATCCAAAAATTGCTAGTGCTAAGGTTAGCCAATAATAATGGAGATCATTTAGCAATGTTGCTAAACATTTTATGGGAACTTAAAGGACAAAGGAAAAATAAATAAATGTAATGCTACAAATGTGTTGAATATGCCACTTTTTAAAGGAATAGTTCACAAAATGTTTTAAATGATCTAATCATTTACTAATTCACTTTTAAAAGTACATTTTTACCATAAATCTCAACTTACACTTTAAAATGTGAAAGCACTGTGCATGTAAGCATAGTAAAACAGGACTTCTATGAATATGAATCTGTTTTTCACCCACACTCATCATATTGGTTTTGGAAGATATAGATTTAACAACTGAAGTCTTATGGATTACTTTTATGCGGCCTTTATGTGATTTTTGGAGCTTGAAATGTCTGGTCACCATTCACATGCATTGTACGGACCAACAGAGCGGACATATTCTTCTAAAAATCTTTGCTTGTATTTTGCAGAAGAAAGTCATACATATCTGGGATAGTATGAGGGTGAGTAAAAGAGAATTTTCATATTTGGGTGAGCTATCCCTTTAAGACAAATAAGAAGGCAGAGATGCAGTGGTGGAGCTTTACAGCCAGTGTCATAAGGTAGGTCGAAGCAGACATTTGGAGTGATTAGGGCATCTGTGCTAGCACTGACCTATAAGGATACAAAAAGCGCAGATACAGAACTCAGAGTTGGAGCTCCGACTGTAAACCTTTGTCCTCAGTGTCTCATTTTGTTCTTTTTCATAGAAAAAAAAACTATTCTCTCCCTATCTTACCCCTCAAGGTCTCACACAAACCATCTCTTATCCTCCTGGTCCTCTTTTCTCTCCATCGGTAAAGTGGTGTTCCCGGTGGGGTTGGAGCACTCGCTGGCAGTGGCTGATGAGGTGCGGAATAAACAGCTTCATTAATCAGACTTAGAGCAGTGCCACTGGTACAGTTGGCTGATTACACTCAGGTCTGCGGCCTCACATGCACACACATACACATGCATGCACACACACCCCTGAACGTTCAATGGCATACACCACTTAGACAGTGAGTTTACTTTGAAGACTTTCTGCTGATGTGTAAAAATAGCAGTTTCTAACTACTTTCATTCTAGGTGTCTAGAAAAAAATGCTACAAACAATAACGTTTCTAACACATTTAGCAAACGACAACTGCAGAACATTCTTTATTTGATGAAATTTGCTTTCAATTCTGACACCATGGGCTCTAATTACCTGTCATTTAAAAAATATTTGAATCCCTCTCTGGCATTAACACAATTCAATTTAATTTAATTAGTAAATCCAATCTTACTAAACACTGTCTTTGGTGGGTGAACTTCAGAGGCGTGCCAGCTAAACAAAGATGTGTTTTGGCATTTATGCACTTGTATTCAGGGAAGGTGAAATTGCTGAAGAGCTAAAATGATTTTGTTCCTAAGAATAAAAATATAATACATTTGTGAAAGTAAAAATTTAGAATTAGAATTTATATTAAGGACCATATAAACGACAGGGTTAGATATTCAATGTGTGCTCCACGATAGCTAAGACCATTTGACTTCACGTACTCTGAATCTGTCAAAAACTACTTTGCTTTCAATTAAGCTTTTAAAATGCTCAAAATGAAGGGTTTTTCAATTCACCTACATCTCTGTTTCTCAAGGACATTTAAATTGGTTTCTAGTACAAAGTTAACCAGAAAGTAGTCTCAGGTTCAGATGGCATGGCAACAATTCCCCACGCACCAGTCACTGAGCGTTTAATGTAGATTTTTCACAAGAATGGCAAGAGCTGGCTAAAATGTTCAGCTCCAAGTTCACTAGTTGACAGCAACTTCTTGCAGTTGCACGTCAGGCACAAGTTTTACAAGTCTGCTAGGATACAAAGATTTGCTTACAAAGCACAGGATGCTACAATGGATGCTTCCAAAGAAGAGCTAGAGTAGTTGGTGGAATTTGACAAAGTTGGCAATCTTTGAAGAAACAATTATTTTCAAGATGTTCAAGAGTTTTATTTCAGGTACTATATTTTGAGTAGCAATTATACAACATTTTCTCAAGTGCAACTGTATACTCTGCTTCATTTTCAGAGTTATGTCAATTAAATGTCTGTACTTGGCTAATATCATTAAGATAATTTCTTATGTGGTGACTTTACAACCTTGGAGACTACTGTGTTATTATTTGAATAATTAATCACTTTGTTGCACACATGTGTATCATTGAGGGATCATCAGTATGAATGTGCCCTTAAACGGCATGTACAAAAATGTCTAATATGCAGTAGGTGGGGTGCAAATACATTTACAAGATTGTTCAAGGCAGGGCTCTAGAGTGTGAGCATTTCACACGCATTTGCAAATTAAAATTACTGCATGAAAAAAACAGCAAGGTGCGGTGCAGTGGTCCAAGACATCCATGTAGCGCAGGTTTTCATTGAAATACTATTGAAAAACAGCATATACGACGAATGTAGAAACTTGTGTGACTAGACTATCAGTAGTGGATCCTAGCATAGGCTAAAATATTACATAGTTTTGATTTAGATTTTTATTAGACGCAACATATTTCCCATATTTCTATCGCACAGTTGTGTTGACTTTACTATTATTCTAAAATGTGCAAAAAATAAATAAAGTGACCCTATACTTTTGAATGGTAGTGTAGGTAAATACAGCTTTCCATTGTATTGTGGAAATAACTGAAAACATGCATTCATTTATCTTTAATTAGATTTTTAGTTTATTAAACATTATGAAATGTACTTGACTAAAATGGCTAGATAGGGTGAATTTAAAATTATTATTTAAAATGTTTTTGTAATTTTTTTATGTGACATTTTTTCTGGTTTGGTTGCTTGGTGCTTCAGAACTCCTAAACCCGAACCTGATCAAGAGTATAGTTACACCACGACACAGGATTGCCTCAGTGGTCGCCTTTACATTATTCATTTCATTGTCTGGTTATTTTTATAAAATGAAAATTCTCATATCATTTACTCGCCCTACTGCCATTCTGAGATATTCTTATAAAATGTTTTGTTTGTGTTCAGCAGAAAAAATAAATTTATACTCATCTAAGATGGCATGAGGGTGAGTAAATGATGAGAGAATTTTCAGTTTTGGGTGAACTATCCCTTTACTATGTTTTGTGTGTTATAGCATACTTCTGTAAAAAAAAGTTGCCAGTATCAAAAGGTTGTTAAGGAGGGCGCCACATCGGAAGCAAAAGCACGTCATGAGGCTCAGTGCAAGTGGTTAATTTGTTGCAACAAAACAGGTAAAGCTTAGCTTCTTGAAGAAGCAATGATAACTCAAGTCATGGGACATGACTGGGAGTGCTTTGTGGTGGAAAAAATATTATTATTTGAAAGAAACTCTCAATTAACTGTTAAACAAGCATGTTATGTTTATGCCGCTACTTTGCTCCAGCCAATCTGCACAAAATCAAGTGTTCTTTCAGACACAAATGACCAATCTAATTGGTTAATCAGAAGCATTGGAAAAATAACAGGAAGTGACAGAGAGTAATGCAGGTCTCAGACAATTAATCAAATTGATTTGATTAAACATGCTGCAGTAATGAATTAAAATATGATTTGATTAGTGCTCCGATTAATTTTATGCTCTCATTTACTTCAGTAACAGCATGCAGGTCTCGCCATTGCTATGTCCCACAATTTACCAGCATTTTCTGGGAACATGTATGGAAACTTGTGTTTTTTTAATAATGTATTTGTTGTTTTGTTTGTTTCTTCTTTTTTTTATGACCAAGTTAACACAGTACCTCTATTAAGGCATTAATATTTGAATTATATAATATATATCAGAATTTAATTATTAAGGAGCACATTTAGGTTCCCTCTCGAGAGGTCTCTCCTATTGCGTAAGTAGCTTACGCTATGGGAAAACTCAGTTTCTCGAGAAATATTGAAGTCTTTATGTAAAACGCATTGCAGCTGCACAGCAGACAGCAATGAGCGAGGCAGCGCATCACCTTGATATCCTTTTACTAAGCTACTTTGCAAGTGTTCGCCTCTGTGACGCTTTTTTGTCATTTAGTAAAAGAGCAAATTCGAGGCGTTGTTTCAAATGCCTTCGACCTGCGCCTCGTGCAGAGGCCCTCTTCCTGACGGGGACCGTCACATTTTCTGCGCTCGCTGCCTGGGACCTGACCACGCAGAAGCTCCTCTCACTCGAGGCGGATGCCCCGAATGTGACTCCCTGGGCCTCACCGAGCTGCGCGCTCGCTTTGCCGCCTTCGCCGCGAACGAGCCTGCTACCACCGTGCTGCCATCCCTGCCGCCAGTTCAATTCACGCAGGCAGACCAGCACTCCTCCGGAGCGGTGGGTCTCGTCTCGTTCGGCGCGTCAGGGGACGACGGTGAAAAGGATGACAGCCTTTCCATTGACGCTGCATCCGACGACTGGCCGGGCTCGGCCTTCGACCCCGTGCCGTCGACATTAGCGGACACGAGCAGGGGCACCAGCATGGACTCAGAGATCGTCCGCATCCTGTCCAAAGCCGTGGAAGACCTCGGGCTCGACTGGTCTTCTCCGGAAGAACCCGCCCGCAGCCGGCTGGACGAGTGGTTCCTGCAAAGGCGCCGGCAGGCCCCTCAACAGAGACCCTCCCCTTTCTTCCCCGAAGTTCACGACGAACTCACAAAAGCAAACGGACCACTCTCTCCAAAACGTGTAAAACATTACCCAGTCCCCTTACAGGCGGCTGGAAATGTCTGTACAGCAGTCAATGGGCCAGTCACAGAACTTGCTCACCTGCAATCAAACGCCGTTTTTAACGGCAACACAGAGAAATCACAAAAAGAGTAATTTTCTGCCTGTGTCACTAAGGGGTCACGTGTCCACACTAAAGTGCGCATTCCCACATATCAATACTGTCCAAACAGTGCCGAATACTTCCCCAGCTCCAGCTGGACGCCCCATAAATGTAGATCGTGTGCCTATTGTCATGTATGCACCACTACACACAAGCACTGTTCCCACAGTTATAAACACTTCCCCAGTAAAAGCGGGAAATACTATAAAGGTAGCGCGCGTGCCTGCTGTCATGCATGCACCCCTACACACAAACACTTTATGCATGGCCAGAAACCCCCCGCCGCGAGTGGGAGGCTTTATGAAAGTGGCGTGCGTGCCTACTACAGTATATGCACCCCCACCCATAAGCGCTGCCCATACAGTTTCAAACAGTTCTCTGGCTCATGCCGCGAGCATCACAGATGCGACGCGCGAGCCAAGAAACTCCCCGCTAAGAGCAGGAAGCTTTATGAAAGTGGCGCGCGTGCCTATTACAACGTATGCACTCCCACCCGTAAACACTGTCTATACAGTTTCAAACATTTCTCCAGTTCATGCTGCGAGCATTACGGAGATAGCACGCGTGCCTGTAATCTCACACGCACCCCTGCACTCGGCACTCAACAAAGCTGCTCAGCGCGCTCCCGCGCCTCTGAGAGCTGTAAGCTCAGTGTTAGCACAAGGCAATTCGCTGGCAGGGCCCATACGACACACAAAAATCACAAAAAGAGTCATTTTCTGCTTGTGTCACTAAGGGGTCACATGTCCACACTAAAGTGCGCATTCCCACATATCAATACTGTCCAAACAGTGCCGAATACTTCCCCAGCTCCAGCTGGACACCCCATAAATGTAGATCGTGTGCCTATTGTCATGTATGCACCACTACACACAAGCACTGTTCCCACAGTTATAAACACTTCCCCAGTAAAAGCGGGAAATACTATAAAGGTAGCGCGCGTGCCTGCTGTCATGCATGCACCCCTACACACAAACACTTTATGCATGGCCAGAAACCCCCGCCATGCGAGTGGGAGGCTTTATGAAAGTGGCGTGCGTGCCTACTACAGTATATGCACCCCCACCCATAAGCGCTGCCCATACAGTTTCAAACAGTTCTCTGGCTCATGCCGCGAGCATCACAGATGCGACGCGCGAGCCAAGAAACTCCCCGCTAAGAGCAGGAAGCTTTATGAAAGTGGCGCGCGTGCCTATTACAATGTATGCACCCCCACCCGTAAACACTGTCGATACAGTTTCAAACATTTCTCCAGCTCATGCTGCGAGCATTACGGAGATAGCACGCGTGCCTGTAATCTCACACGCACCCCTGCACTCGGCACTCAACAAAGCTGCTCAGCGCGCGCCCGCGCTTCTGAGAGCTGTAAGCTCAGTGTTAGCACAAGGCGATTCGCCGGTGGGGCCCATACGTCACTGCGACACGCCCCCAGCCAGCATTCAGCCCATATCTGTGCGAGCAAAAGCCTGGGAAAAAATCCCTGACATACCGAAATGGGTTTTGAACATAATAAAACACGGTTACTCGCTTCAATTCGCTCGCAGACCACCACGCTTTTCAGCGGTGGTCGAGACGAAAGTGAGGAAAGATGTTTCACATGTTCTATGTACCGAGGTGCACAAACTGATAGAGAAGGGCGCTACAGAAACTGTCCCTCCCTCTATGAGCGAGGCGGGTTTTTACAGCCGCTATTTTCTCGTCCCGAAAAAGGACGGTGGCCTCCGCCCCATCCCAGATCTCAGACATCTGAACAAAGCTTTAATGATTCGCTCGTTCAGAATGTTAACGACCAAACATATCCTCGCGCAAGTTCGCCCCGGGGATTGGTTTCTATCAGTGGATTTGAAATACGCTTACTTTCACATTCCGATAGCGCCTCATCACAGGCCTTTTCTGAGATTCCGCTTTCGAGGGACAGTCATACCAGTACACAGTACTACCATTCGACCTATCATTGGCCCCCGTACATTCACGAAATGTATGGACGCAGCACTTTCCCCTGAGACAGCGGGAGTCGCGAATACTGAATTACCTCGATGATTGGCTAATCAAAGCACAATCAGAGAGTCAGTTAACTAACGCACAGATCTTGGATTATCAGCCATCTAGAATGCCTGGGCCTGAGAATCAATTTTGCAAAGAGCGTGCTATCCCCAGCCAAAATATCTCTTTTCTGGGAATAGTGCTAGACTCAGTGCAGATGACGGCGCCTCTCATCAGAGCGCGCTTCGCTATTCGGCGCCTTGCAACATCATTCAGAGCGGGCGCACACGCCCCCGTCAAACGATTTCAAAGGATGCTCGGTCTCATGGCCTCGGCATCAGCTGTACTCCAGCTAGGATTGTTGCACATTCGTCCTCTCCAACGCTGGCTCAAGAGCCGTGGCGCTCGGGCCACTTTTTAATCAGAGCGAATCACGGCTGTATAAAAGCCCTGACGCCCTGGAAAGCCGTCGACTGGTATCAAACCGGCGTGAGTCTGGGCGTGAACACACGGAGAAAAATGATCACGACAGATGCCTCCAAAATAGGATGGGGGGCCCTTTACGAGGGCAGGCCTGTCTCCGGCTTTTGGTCAAACCCGGAAAAGTGCCTACATATAAACTGTCTGGAAATGAAAGCGGTCGCCTTGGCTCTCAGAGCCCTGCTTCCAAGTCAAGTCAAGTCAAGTGGTTTTTATTGTCGTTTCAACCATATACAGTTAGTACAGTACACAGCAAAACGAGACAACGTTCCTCCAGGACCATGGTGCTACATAAAAACAACAAAGGACCAACATAGTACCACATGAGACTACACAACGAAATAAAATACCTATATAAACTACCTATATATACCTATATAAAGTGCACGTGCAAACATGTGCAAAAAGTACAGGACAGTACAACAAATTACTGACAATGAACAGGACAATAGACAGTGCAGCGCCGACCAGTACTCAGTAGTGCAAAAAGATGACAGTTTCTAAAATGTAAACATAACATACTATGAGATAATGTTCTATGCACATAGCAGTTATTGAGGTAGCAGACAGTTATAAAGTGACAGTTATTAAAGTGCAACTCAGGACACGTGTGTGTGTCAAACCAGTCTCTGAGTATTGAGAAGTCTGATGGCTTGGGGAAGAAGCTGTTACACAGTCTGGCCGTGAGGGCCCGAATGCTTCGGTACCTCTTGCCAGACGGGAGGAGGGTAAAGAGTTTGTGTGAGGGGTGTGTGGGGTCGTCCACAATGCTGGTTGCTTTGTGGATACAGTGTTTTTTGAAAATGTCTTTGATGGAGGGAAGAGAGACCCCAATGATCTTCTCAGCTGTCCTCACTATCCTCTGCAGGGCTTTGCGGTCCGAAACGGTGCAAGTCCCAAACCAGGCAGTGATGCAGCTGCTCAGGATGCTCTCAATAGTCCCCCTATAGAATGTAGTGAGGATGGGGGTTGGGAGATGTGCTTTCCTCAGCCTTCGAAGAAAGTAGAGACGCTGCTGGGCTTTCTTGGTGATAGAGCTGGTGTTGAGGGACCAGGTGAGGTTCTCCGCCAGGTGAACACCAAGAAATTTGGTGCTCTTGACGATCTCCACAGAGGAGCCGTCGATGTTCAGCGGAGTGTGTTCACCTTGTGCTCTCCTAAAGTCAACAACCATCTCTTTTGTTTTGTCGACATTCAGGGACAGGTTGTTGGCTCTACACCAGTTCGTCAGCCGCTGCACCTCCTCTCTGTATGCTGACTCGTTGTTCTTGCTGATGAGACCCACCACGGTCGTGTCATCGGCGAACTTGATGATGTGATTCGAGCTGTGCATTGCTGCACAGTCGTGAGTCAGCAGAGTGAACAGCAGTGGACTGAGCACACACCCTGGGGGCCCCAGTGTTCAGTGTGGTGGTGGTGGAGATGCTGTTCCCGATCCGGACTGACTGAGGTCTCCCAGTCAGGAAGTCCAGGATCCAGTTGCAGAGGGAGGTGTCCAGGCCCAGCAGGTTCAGCTTTCCAATCAGGTGCTGGGGAATGATTGTGTTGAATGCTGAGCTGAAATCTATGAACAGCATTCGAACATATGAGTCCTTATTGTCTAGGTGGGTGAGGGCCAGATGGAGGGTTGTGGTGATGGCATCGTCCGCTGAACGGTTTGAACGATCACGCAAACTGCAGTGGGTCTAGTGAGGGGGGCAGCTGGGTCTTAATCTGCCTCATGACGAGCCTCTCGAAGCACTTCATGATGATGGGTGTAAGTGCGACGGGACGGTAGTCGTTGAGGCAGGACACTGAAGACTTCTTTGGCATGGGGATGATGGTGGTGGCCTTGAAGCACGTTGGAACAACGGCGCTGCTCAGAGAGATGTTGAAGATGTCGGTAAGAACATCTGCTAGCTGGTCTGCACATCCTCTGAGCACTCTGCCAGGAATGTTGTCTGGTCCAGCAGCCTTCCGTGGGTTGACTCTACGTAGAGTTTTCCTCACATCTGCCGTGGTAAGACAGAGCACCTGGTCGCTGGGAGGAGGGGTGGACTTCCTCGCCATCACGCCGTTCTGCACTTCAAACCGAGCGTAGAAGTCGCTCAGCGCATCTGGAAGGGAGGCATCTTTGTCACAGGCAACTGATGTTGTCCTATAGTTGGTGATGGCCTGGATGCCCTGCCACATGCGCCGCGTGTCACCGCTGTCCTGGAAGTGACTGTGGATTCTCTGGGCGCAGCGCGCTTTGCCTCTCTGATTGCCCGTGACAGTTTGGCCCTAGCTGTTCTTAGGGCTGCCTTATCGCCTGCTCTGAAGGCGGAGTCTCGGACCTCAGCAGCGCGCGCACCTCCGCAGTCATCCACGACTTCTGGTTGGAGCGTGTGGTGATGGTCTTGAGAAAGTGACATCATCAATGCACTTGCTGATGTAGCTGGTCACTGATGCTGTGTATTCCTCCAAGTTGGTAGAATCGCCATATGTTGCAGCCTCCCTGAACATGTGCCAGTCAGTACACTCAAAACAGTCCTGAAGAGCAGAGATGGCTCCTGCTGGCCAGGTTTTCACCTGCTTCTGAAGCGGTTTTGTGCGCCTGACGAGCGGTCTGTATGCTGGAATTAACATAACAGAGATGTGGTCTGAGTAGCCGAGGTGGGGCGGGCTCCGCCCGGCACGCCTGGGATGTTTGTGTAAACAAGATCAAGCTGCTCGCCCTCTCGCTGCAAAGTCCACATACTGATGGAATTTAGGGAGCACTGTCTTGAGATTTGCATGGTTGAAATCTCCGGCGACAATAAACAGTCCGTCGGGGTGAGCGCTCTGCAGTTCAGCTCATAGCCCCATACAGTTCACAGAGTGCTTCCTTAGCGTTAGCGCTGGGGGAATGTAAACCCGGTTATGCAAACAGTGGTGAATTCCGTGGTAGATAAAAAGGTCTGCATCTAACAGTCACAAGCTCCAACAGCGATGAACAGTAACTAGAGACTAGCATAGAGTTCTTGCACCATTCCGTGTTGATGTAAACACACAAGCCACCACCGCGAGTCTTACCGCGAGAGAGCTGTATTTCTGTCGGCACTAAACGAGGCGCAGCCCGCCTAGCTGAATGGCGGCATCCGAACTCTGTCGCTGAGCCACGCCTCCGTGAAAACAAAGACGCAGCAGTCTCTAAACTCACGCTGCGTAGCCTGCTGGAGTCGGATATAGTCCAGTTTATTGTCCAGGGAGCAAACATTTGAGAGCAGGATAGACGGAGAGCCGGCCGGCTAGGGTTTGTTTTAGCCTAGCATGGACCCTCGCCTCTTTCGCGCTTCGCTTTCGCGACACCGCTACGACGCCCTCTACCCCGCCACCGGCAACAGGCGACGCCGAGGGCTGGAGGCCTGGTCTCCGCAGCAAGCCGAGTAGCACGCTAGAGCCTCCTGCAGGTCATCATGCAGCTTGGTTTTTGCATGAGTCTTATATTTGAGTAGTGTCTGGCGATGGTAGACACGAACACTGGTTGCTCCGATGTCCATGTGTTGCAAAAGTCGGGCTTTTTTAACAAAAATAGCACCATTGTGGATCCGGAGTGGCCGCTGCGTGCTACCGCGCCGCCATCTTGGACCTTCCGTACCTGAAAAACGAACACGTCCTGGTCCGAACGGACAACATGACGGTAGTATCGTACATAAATCGCCAGGGTGGACTCAGGTCGAGCTCCCTGCACTCTATGGCCAGGGAGCTCATCTTATGGTCACAGCACAACCTGCGCTCGCTGAGAGCAGCGCATGTGCCAGGCGTCCTGAACCAGGGAGCGGACATGCTGTCCAGAGACAAAGTTCTCCCAGGGGAATGGTCTCTCCACCCCCTGACGGCTCAGTGGTTATGGCAAACCTTTGGCGAGGCAGAGGTCGACCTCTTTGCCTCCAGGGAAAATGCGCACTGCCCTCTTTTCTTCTCAAAAAGCACGGACGCGCTCACCCAAGTCTGGCCGAACCGCCCTTGTATGCTTTTCCCCCGATCACGATGCTACCTCAGGTCATCAGTCGGATCAGGGAAGTGAAATGTGCAGTGCTCCTGGTAGCCCCACTCTGGAAGAACCAGACGTGGTTTCCAGAACTGATGCAGATGATGCAATCTGCCCCATGGCCGATTCCGTTGAGGCTGGACCTCCTCAGGCAGACCAACGGGATGATTCTTCATCTCCGCCCCGATCTGTGGGCCCTTCATGCATGGCCCCTCAACGGGTTCCCGAGAACCTCCCCAGTGGAGTGTTGAGAACCATCACTGAGGCGCGAACGCCCTCTACGAGGCGCTTATATGCCCAAAAGTGGAAAGTGTTCAGTGACTGGTGTGATACCAAGAGCTTGAACCCCAAATCGTGCGAGATACCAAGTGTACTCGCCTTCTTGCAAGAGCTGCTGGAGGCGGGCCGCACACCCTCCACGCTCAATGTCTATGTGGCTGCCATAGCGGCGTCACACAATCCTGACAAGGGACGCTCATTAGGGAAAAACGACCTAATCATTCGTTTCCTAAGAGGTGCTAGGAGGATGAACCCTCCTCGCCCCCCCTCGGTACCGGTCTGGGACCTGGCCACGGTCCTGGACGCACTCAAGAGTGCCCCGTTCAAACCTCTCCGAACCTCTCCGAACCGTGCACCTTAAACAGCTCTCGCTCAAAACTGCGCTCTTTGAGTGGGCGACCTGCACGCGCTGTCATCAAGCGCTGCTTGCCTGGAATTTGGGCCTAACGACCGCAGAGTTGTCCTTAGGCCAAAGCACAGGTATATTCCTAAAGTGCTCTCCACACCCTTCAGAGTACAGGTGATATCTCTGGCAGCGCTATCGTCTCCAGCAGAGTACATTTAGAACGTTCTGCCTCGTTCAGACAGACGGAACAATTACTCGTATGCTTTGGCGGCCGCACTAAAGGTCTCGCAGTTTCAAAGCAAAGAACATCGCGCTGGATAGTAGATGCTATAGCGCTGGCTTATGAAGCCAAGGGCCTTCAATGCCCCTTAGGCATCAGAGCTCACTCTACGAGGAGCATGGCCTCCTCCTGGGCGTGGTCGAGTGGGATACCCATTGAGGATATTTGTGTGGCGGCAGGCTGGGCATCGCCTTCGACATTTATCAGGTTTTATAACCTACAGGTCCCCTCATTGCATTCCAACATTCTATCAGCCTGACTGTAGTATGGACTGGAGTACGTATATGCTGAGCATTATCTCCTCCCTTATAAGGTCCGTCTCTGACTGACTTAGAGGGTTTTTTATGCATATCAGTAAATAGAAAAATCAGTACATAAGATATGTGCTTGTGTTTTTACAATGAGCGCCCCACCATGGGCCACCTTGGGGCAAAGGCGCTCTGTATTATTCCATTATATAGCTCGCCGTTGGCCGGCTCGTTGAATAATCACTTTGCTTTAAGGCTCAGGCATCTGCCTCTGGCTTTATAGAGCGAAGTCAGCACGCACAGCATTTTGCATGGTGTTCCCATAGCGTAAGCTACTTACGCAATAGGAGAGACCTCTCGAGAGGGAACGACTAACGTAACCTCGGTTCCCTGAGAGGAGGGAACGAGTATTGCGTAAGCTGCCGTGCTTGTGCTTGGTCAGTCGCTTCAGTCGATTGAACCTAAAGAACTCTCATGACAGGGCGCCTAATATATAGCCTTAGCCATGCACATCTTGGCGGGCTCTGAGCGCGCGAGCGCGAAGCGCGCTCATTGGTTGCGCGTTCAGAGTCGCCCCGTCATTGGTTCGAGCAAGTTGCCGCAGCACAGCCAATGACCGAGCTGCCTCGCTCATTGCTGTCTGCTGTGCAGCTGCAATGCGTTTTACATAAAGACTTCAATATTTCTCGAGAAACGGAGTTTTCCCATAGCGTAAGCTACTTACGCAATACTCGTTCCCTCCTCTCAGGGAACCGAGGTTACGTTAGTAACCGAGTCGTTATGTGTCATGAAGGGGATGTTAGTGAAAGGAGAGGCAAGACTACACAGTGAGAAATTATTTGAGAAAGAGTGAATCTATTCTGCATGTCAGTAAAACTCTTAATATTACAGATGGCAAACTGATTCTCGAATGCCAACACTGTGCTCTGACAGGTGCCGTATAGCGTCACAAACAACCTGAGTTAGAGTCCAGGCTCGAGAGCCTTTCCCAATCCAGTTTCCCTTCTTGTCCCCTTTCATTTCCTGACTGACTCTCCATTTTCCTATCTAATAAAGGTAATGTAAAAATAATTATACAAAAAAATTACATGGCAGTTGAGTTGAAGAGCATTTAATTGCCCATGAGATTAAGGAATATTGTGGATTAAAGCTGATTGAAGTGTGTATGTAACTTTTTCAGAGTTAAAATATGTTCCAATCACACAAAAATTTTCGAAAACTGAAAAAGGTTCAAATTTAAAAATTCCTCTGTTTTGAGTGAATCGCTTACCCAACAACGTTACTCAACCAATGCTGTGAATTGGGGGTGAGACTAATTTACTGTTTGAACAACTGCAGTAAATGGGCATGTTGGAAAGGTGTCTTGAAAACATTGTTAATTATTGCATTCTGTTTAGTGGCACTAGTGTCGCAGAAATTACATATTTCATCTTTAAAATATAAATAAGCAAAAACAAACTTATTTTTTTTTATTTGTTTGTAGCAAATAAAAAAACAATAAATTGCATGACCATTGTCCACCACTGATAAAAGCCACCTTTGATCAACATCTAGTGCCACAAAATTCACCTTGCATAAAGCATAATGTTATAGTTTGGGCTATATATAGCATGTTTTACAAGCTAAAAAACAATGTTTGGCTACAATCACTGTGCATTTATTTTCTGACACACACAAAACCAGTGCCGTTGCACTAGAGAGAAAATGAGACAGATCTCATTTATCTTGCATCATCAAATGGCAACTGGAGAAATGACAACAGCTCCCCTAAAAGAGCTTACGTAATATTTCAAAGTGGAAAAACAACACTCAAACACAACAAAAGGAAATGGAAGCACAGCAATTACAAGTGGACCTGCTGTTTTGCACACAGATAAACTAGATAACATGCACTGTGAATCAGAGATACTGAGAGTAACAGCAGGGTCTTGTGAACTTTGAGGGGGGCATTTTATTTCAACAGCCTTTTTTTGCAGTTTTCCATTATGTTTAATGACAGAATTTAAATAAGAGCACAGTATTGAGCACAGCACCGGCCCACACCCTTTTAGCTGGGAAATGTTGGAGAATCACTCCATTTTCAAACTCCCTTTCCCAAGGCATGATGGGTAACAGCAGAGATACATGCAGAGACAGGATCTCTAGGAAGAGGAGACAGGCGAGGAGAGATGTGAGAGCGTCTGTCTCTGAAATTCCTTCAACTGCTGCTGCCCCCTTTTCCAGCACCCTCTTAGTCAGAGCAAAGGGAAGGAAATAGAGAGAGCAAAGTGAATGTGTTCAGCGGCAGATGTATGAAAACAAGGAGAAATAAGAGCGAGATTGAACAGAAAGAAGCAAATGACAGATAGAAAGGCAGAGCAAAATAGATCAATACAATCTACTCAGTACTTCTGAGACTCTATTCACATTACATTATATTGTTTTGGAAGTTATGAAACTGATAAGCACATGTGGTGAGCAATTGGACCAGATGACATTCCAGGAGCCAGCTGGTGACAGAGCCCCTTCCTAACTATCAAGGCAAAGTAGAGTGTTTGGATCAACACAAACAAATGCCAAGCACAGCCATTAGATAAGCTGCTTGGAACTAACAGATCCTTCAGAAAGTAAGGCCCCAGACCTTCCAACACGTTGGAAAATAATTCTCATATGTCTATGAGTGGTTTCTTAGTAACCTAAGGTTTGCACCAAGACCAGAGGTGAGAAGGACCATAAAAATTATTCAAGACCTCTTGAAGCAGCATTAACTTACCATGTTTTCAGGCAAAAGCTGAACCAAAGAAGCTACATAGACAAATTTTTACACACAAACTTACTCCTATCATGGACACCAACTGCAACACATCCACTCCATGTTTGTTCACAGAACTGCTTATGTAAATTGCAGATGTTCAATAAGCACAATAGTTCACACAAACTGAACTATGGTGGTACACTGTAAAATAATGCATGCATAATATGTAATCTTTCAATATCATGTTTGGTCTCTATATCGTCAGAAAAATGCCAAGAGTATTTTTGAAGAGGTTTGGAAAGGAAACAAAACACAGATACAACTTTAAAGACACTGTTCTAACTATGTACTTTAAAACATGCACACAGAGTTTCACACAGAGGAGGAAGAATGGGCCACACATTTTGTTCCACCTCTGAGCTTAACACCAAATCAGAACACTGAAACAGGAAGGTGCCAAACTGAAATCTCATCAGGAAGGTATAAAGCATCCTTACAACAGCCACACCTTTGACCTGAGTCCCTGTCAAGAGGGTTGTTAACAGGATACACTTCTATAACACTTCTCCATTCTGAGTTTCCGGCTCTTCGTGTTTGGGAGAAATAACAGAATAATCAATATTTTGAATATCTGGCCTGAGTGGTAGGAGATGTAACAGAATACAAACCATTGAAGAGAGAGAGAGAGAGAGAGAGAGAGAGAGAGAGAGAGAGAGAGAGAGAGAGAGAGAGAAGATAACAGATCACACAACATTCTGTGTCCATCCGAGAGACAGTAGAAGATCAACCAAGTACCAAGTCTCACTACAAGAGACTATTGCAACAGCAATTTTGGTATCCCGATACCAGGGAGATAACTACAGCAACAAGGTTTAGCTCTGACGAGCAAAACTTCTCTTCAAGTTTCATGCATCTGCGTGTTCCAGATGATGAATCTTGCACTGAAATAAAGGCTATATATCTACGTGTTTCAGATTCCAAGAACCCTCAGATTGCTTCAAGGAGATCAGCATTCCTCAGCTCATTTGTGTCCAAGGCTATTGAAATGGAATCCAGCTCCTTCCCCACTGTCACGTGGCCCTGAGCCCCAGTGGAACACGTCACTGTACTCAACAATCGGTCATGGAGAACATAAATATCACTAGTAAACCTCTTTCCAGAGACCATGGCATTAGTGTAAACTATCAGTGTATGATTATCTAATGTTCCTTAAATAGCAAAAGCTGTGTATCAAATGTCTAGCAAATAAACTTTGTGTTATTTGTATAAGATTTTCACCTAATTAATTAACAGATAAACAGCAATTTATCTTTCATAAGATAATAGTCATACTTTGGCATTGCTACATTCAATTCAACTCACAAATCAATTCACTTATATCATTCCATCCTATGCACTTTATTTACCTATTCATTTATTTAACCTTTTAGCATATTAGTACCATTTTGTAGGTTTTGTTAGTTATTCTTGTTTATCTTTATGTAAATAAAAGACAATATTGTTGATGATACAGAAGAGCTCTTAAGGGTTAGGCTGCTCTCGATTCATTCAGATTATTCAGATGACCAGCTCCCTCCAATTTACATATTTTAATTTATTGAATGGCCCATTTGGATAATTTTTTATACTGTTAAGGTGAAACTCATTAACTGGTGCCCCAAAGACAGAGGGAGGGGCCGTCTGATATTAATAATCATAAACACATACACCTTAAGTGAAGTGTGATCAAAAATCATTGTGGTAGGGCTGGGCGATCTCTTGAATTTATAAAATATTTTTGCAATACTTTTGCTGACAGTATAAAATTATGCAGCACTGTAAATATTGCAATGATTTTACTGCATTTAAGGACAGTCATTAAAACATTTAGCAAATCCCTCATCACAAATTGCATGCATGCATTCAAATTTCAGTAGAAAAATGTGGCAAGTTCAATTCTTTTCCATGAATAAGTTAATACTGTCCCTTTATTAACTTGGTTAGGCTTGGTTGGCTCGGTTGGCTCAGGTGATGATTTCAGTCCATTCTCGTGCTCACTCTGCACAGCATCAAGGAGCCTGCGCTGATGACGTGTGATTGTCTGCGTGAACAAGTTGAGCAGTGGTATGCAAATATAGATTGACAGACAGGAAGGACATCCTATCATTACATTCGGACTGAATGCAATGATTGGTCGACCATTTTTTAGTCCTGTCCCTTCCACAGAAGATATATATTTTACATTTAGACCACTTAAATTATTGATTGCTATCAGGATGTGAAGAGACTTTCAACCAGTATAACAAATATGTTTCTGGAAAAGATTGTACACCCTAGCTTTTTCATTCATCACCAATTATATGTAGGACAAAACAAATAAATAATTTGTTTTCGGAATCTACCAGTATTCAATCCACCAATATATGTAACAACTTGCTATCCACAATTTTCATGAGTTGCAAAATTACCCATTATGCTTAGCGCATACTCCCAACGTGGATGCTACAGACTTCCGGTTTGCAACTTAATTCACATTACCAAGCATTAAAATAATCACTAACGACTCCCTGTTTACTTAACATAAATCCATTTCTCACTAAAAATCTGTATATGGATGATTTCGATGGCAATCGCTGAATAAATAAGTACACAATCACACACATTTACATGGTAAAGTTACTACACTGGGCTCACACGCTTTCTGCACATGCTGTATGTGTGTGTGTGTGTGTGTGTGTGTGTGTGTGTGTGTGTGTGTGTGTGTGTGTGTGTGTGTGAGAGAGAGAGAGACACACAAATTCAGCATGCAGAGAGAGAATTAACATTTATGATGTGCTAGATTTCACCGGGTTTCTTGTTGCACACACAATGTATGATGATGATGATGATGATGATAGAAAGCACTTCAATATGAAAATGGACAAATCTGGGAATCAGAATCTGACAGGATGCTTTTTAAGGTCCAAAAAATGTATGCAGATGATTCCATAATGTTTTCTGCAGCATTAACATGAGCTGAGCTTCAAAGTAATCTAAGTGTTGAGTTGCAAACCATTACAAAATAGTTTAGAACTAATAAACTAATACTGAATATAGCTAAAAACAAAATGTTTTGTTTTTGGTAACAGGAATATCCTCACCAAGGCCACTGATTTGAATTTATCTATTGATGGGATTCCAGAGGAAGAGGTTACAAAAGTTAAATTACTAGGGGGTGAAACTTGATAATTTGTTGTCTTGGTCGGATCATATAGATCACATTGTAAGAATTATGAGAAAAGGTATTGCTGTCTCTCGGAAGTGCTTTCCATTTATTTCATCTTCTGTTTTAAAGGTAGTGGTGCAGTCACTAGTTTTATCACACCTTAAGTACTGCCCAATACTATGGTCAAGTGAATGTCAGAAATATCATAAAACACTTATTTTTATGATTGTAAAGAATAGAACAGTAAGACAAGTGCTTCATTGCCCTTTTAATACAAATATTTGTGAAAAGCTCAGAAAATTAACATTAACAGCTAAGTTGTATCTAATAATCATGCTATACTTTTAAAAAGTCATCAGGTGTCACATACCATGTTTCTTTTTTGAAAAGTTTGAAGTTGTGGGTTGTGGTTACAAGCATAAAACTCATTAATTGAGCAGAGCTGCCTGGAATACTCTTCAAGATAAGACAAAAGTAAAAGTACATATTTGCTCCAAAAATAATGTAAAATATGCTTAAAACTGCAGATGTTCATGTATGTGCTTTTCAGATTTCTTTTAGTGTTCATTTCATTATTATATTACATTTGGTGATTTTTATTCCATATTTCATGTGCAGCCTAATATAATGTTCACCATATGACCATAATGTGGTGATTTGACTACAGAGATTTATTTAGAGAGTTATTTTTACTGTGTCATTTTTGTGTGGACCCCAGGAAGACTAGCAACCACTTCTGGAAGCTAATGGGGATCTGAATAAAGAAAAAATACAATTTCATGAATTAAGCTTCATGTGAGCTGGTGAGCCAGAAACACGCCTTATGATTAGTAAAATAATTTTAAGTGTAGAGAGTTGGTTATATTGAAGAATAATGGAGGTTTCCATGGCGATCATAGAACAGTCCTTCAACTTATCAGTCATGTGATGAGTTAAGTTGGGGGTTTATATGATTAAGAACAAAGAGGAGAGAGATTTTGTTGTGCTTTCCCCCACAGTTAAGGTTTGCCAGATGCAACAAATTCAGACTTCCTGGCACCAGTCCTTCATTAATTTGTTCTGCGTAGAAACGTTGAACATGTTCTCATAGCTTTGGGTGTTCTCTTAGCCTTAGCTCTTAACCTTCAGCGGTGCAAATATGTAATCTCAAACACTGTACACACCGCATACGACATTGTCGCCTGGTGTCGCTAAACTGTGCGATCACGGTTGTTCATGCATCATTTCATTAGGCTATGTCCATGTACTGTTTGTTACAGACAAACTATATACTGTTTAGAGATGGATGATGTGAGCTCCTCTGTCTTCACTCTCATTGGTAGCCGCTACAGAATGGCGCTCTTCATTTGTAGAAAGTTGACATTTTCTCAACTTTGTATTGTCACCAGCGGTCACTGCACCTCGTGTCGACGGAAGTCGCTCTACTCTCATTGAAAATGAATGGGATCGTGTTTCTTTGTTGCACGATGTCACCGGAGGTGTGAACGGGGCTTTAGAGGGATGCAACCTCCAAATCACGCTTATCATTCTTATGATTATGTTAATGAAATTACTTGGTTTCCATGGCAACAGAACCCCTGTCTCTGAGGCTACCCAGTAGGGTACAGGAAAAGGTAAACACTTAAACTGATACAAAGATGTCTGAAGGGTAATGGCTTGTGTAGCTCAGAAGAATAAGGTCGATGTCAGGATATCGGAACATTCGGAAACAATGTCAAATTCCTTTGTGACAATGTTGCATCAACACACTCTGTTCAGACATTTTAATACAATTAAAAATGTTCCAAACAAAACACTCTTCAGTAAGACTCCTTTATTTTCTTCTACTAAAACCAAGAGATCCACCTTTCTTAACAGACTCTCAAACACACCTAACAGACCTGTCATTATTAACCTTATTCTCTCTCTCTCTCTCTCTCTCTCTCTCTCTCTCTCTCTCTCTCTCACACACACACACTCACACACACACACACACACACACACACACACACACACACACACACACACACACACACACACACACACACACACACACACACACACACACACACAAACATTTTATTATTAAAAGAGTCACACATAAATATTATTTTTCTTAGTATCGGTAGCCTGTTTTATTTATTCAAACAATAATGAAAATTGTATTTGTATACATACAAAACTACACAAATTTGCCTGCTGGAAAAAAAAACTAAATTATAAACAATCTCAATGTCCTCCATGCTATTAAATTGTTCCTGCTAATCTCTTATTTGTATTAATATTGTTAGATTTCTTAAGGATAATATAACAAAGTATTGCAATAAGTTCAATAAAGAAAAGAATGTGAGCCAATGTTTTCTTATTTAGATTTTTTACTATAAAATGTTATTCTTACTGTGCACTATTCCACATGTATTTGTTTCACAGTACCTTGTAGAGGTCGACCGATATAGGATTTTGCAGACTAAGTTGGGAAGACAAGCCGATAACAGATTAATCAGTCAATAGTTTCTAAAATTGATATTGAATGAAAAACAACATTTAAAGTAGGGATGCACCGATACCATGTTCTCTTCCGATCCGATTCTGATATTGGAACTCTCAGTATCGGCCAATACCGATCCCGATCCGATACCGGTGTTGTTTTTTTTGAATAATCAGTTTAGAATATCTTTACATTATTGTGCGTAACTAGTTGGGAGTACTCTTTAATATATAAAGAAACACAAACCGCTAACTACACATTCTTTCAATATAAATGTATAGCTTATTAAGAAACACTTTATTAACAAGTATACTGGATAACGTAGCAGCAAAATTAAGAGTAATTCCAGTATAAGTCATCAGTAGAAAAGAAGCAGTTTTTCTCTTTTTTGAAGAAAAAAAACGATACCCGATCCATCTAAAACTTCAGTATCTTAGGCAACACCAATACAGGTATCGGATCGGTGCATCCTATATATGAACCAGGCATTAATCCATTCCAGACATAATAAAAAGAGCAGTTTTGGGGGTCCATTTGGAATATACTCGTAGCAAAATGTATGTGCAAATAAAAACAGGAAGTATATTTATGCAACAGCGCTCTTTACTCAACTCACTCACATAAAAACACAGATTATATACTCTTTGGAATGCATCAACACCTTGGAAAGTACATAATGAAACGGTTATGCATAATTAGGTAAATAAATGCTTTAACAGCATTCAATACATTAATCTCTTGCACTGACAGCTAGTAGACTGGTATCAATTTTTGGAGAACAGCAACAGCACCAACTAACGAGTAGAGGGGTGAAATTGTTTTTCATTTTAATTTTTTTACAGACTGTGTGTATAGACCTTTCTTCTGAATTTTGTCTCACAAAATTGGCATGGATGTGGTGTGAACACGCCTTCAGCGTGTGCCAGAAATTTGTCTTTCCAATCCACAGCCGCCTATTGAGGAACCATGCTTTACAGAAATTCTCGCAGTTTCCACAAATCCATTCACCTCTATCTTTCTCTCCCACTAATATTGTTTCATTATTGTGGAAGGTTCATAGTCAGGGTCCAAATGCTATGGCTCGAAGATAACAATGATTTGGTAACAGTTAATAATACATCGTAAAGGATTTTGGGATATATGATTTGGATCTTGAATATCTTTAATTCTAGAAAGCATAAGAACCAATTTCTCCTCCTCTTTGGCTTTTTACTAGACTGAAATAGGAAGACTATCTAAAAGTGTGATTGCATATGTCTGCTAGCTCCTTTCTCATTTACATACACCGCTCACAATAGATTAATACACAACAGATGCCTGGATTTCCCGGAGATCATAATGCATCTGGTCACAGAGTGCATCAAGCCTTATGTCTGTCAAACATGCAGGCCTATGATGTGGGTGCAATATTTCAGCATGAGACCGAGACCCGAATCCCAAATACCACTCTACTTCCCAGATACAAGGTGGTGTTACCATGCCAACAGAAATATAAGCATATAAATTGCCTTACACACTGAAACAAATATATAGTTCACTGCAAATTTAGACAGCAAGGTTGTGATGATTCAGTGTGGTTTGCATGACTTACTCTACAGCTGCTCTCTGCCTGCCAATCAACCAGCCAACAGTCAATAATTAAAAGTAAGATCTTTGTCCCCATGTGTACTTGCAAACTGTAGTCTGGCTTTTTTATGGTGGTTTTGGAGCATTGGTTTCTTCCTTGCTGAGCAACCTTAAAGGTTATTTCGATATAAGACTTGTTTTACTGTGCATTTAGATACTTGTCTACCTGTTTCCTCCAGCATCTTCACAAGGTCCTTTGCTGTTGTTCTGGGATTGATTTGCACTTTTCGCACCAAACTACGTCCATTTCTAGGAGACAGAATGCATCTCCTTCCTGAACGGTATGATGGCTGCGTGGAACCATGGCGTTTATACTTGTGTACTATTGTTTGTACAGATGAATGTGGTACCTTCAGGTGTTTGTAAATTGCTCACAAAATGAACCAGACTTTTTCCCTGAGGTCTTGGCTGATTTCTTTTGATTTTCCCATGATGTCAAGCAAAGATGCACAGAGTTTGAAGGTAGGCCTTAAAATATATCCACAGGTAGACCTCCAATTCAGTCACATCCTATCAGAAGGTAATTGGAATTTTCCTTCCAGAAAATAAAGGCACAGTTAACTTAATGTATGTAATCTTCTGACCCACTGGAATTATGATATAGTCAATTAAAAGTGAATCAATCTGTCTGAAAACAATTGTTGGAAAAGTCCAAAACCATAGTTTGCTAATATTAAATCTGTGGAGTGGTTAGAAAATGTGTTTTAATGACTTCAACCTAAGTACATGTAAACTTCTGACTTCAACTGTAAATAGCTTGCAATGCTCAAGGATACACACTATCAAAATGGAAACTGACAAACCAGTCAATCTATCACAAAACCCCTGTATGTACCTGCAGAAGATGCATGAGGACTACGAATCTGCCAGTGTGCCTGAAGAAGACTTTATTTCTGCACTCGCTAAGAAAGGTCTCTTCACTCCTAAGCCTTTGCTGAACTTCTGAAAAAAACATAATCTCTGTTGCTTTATCCTCCTCCTACACTTTTCCTCAATATCTCCAGTGCCTCAGGTCATGACTGGCCAACAGACCTGCTAATATTACCCTTACAGATATGTCAATGTTTGCTGATGGTCGTTGACATGAAAAATTCAAAACAAAGCAAAACTGTGAAGTGTGAATTACATCTAAACCTAAAAATACAAAGGGACCACTTGGTTAAAATAATTACAAAAGTGGCTAAGAAGTGTGAAGTTAGTTTTGAGAAAAGGTCATCCATTGTTTTGAGAAAGGGCATCAATTGTCATGAAATTCATTCCAATTTCCTTAAGTGTGGCTTAAGTATGCATCTACCTCCAGAACAAAAGTAATATAATTTTCACAATTAGAAAATCACAATATGACAGTTTAGTCTAAAAATGTGGCTAAAACTGGTTGAAGCACAAACAAATGCAATTAAAATACTATAGGTACAGTGTCATTACAAACTTTGATGTTGGCCTGAAAAATTTGAA
Organism: Xyrauchen texanus; assembly: GCF_025860055.1. NCBI lineage: Eukaryota > Metazoa > Chordata > Actinopteri > Cypriniformes > Catostomidae > Xyrauchen > Xyrauchen texanus. The sequence goes on from NC_068277.1 coordinate 41,090,864, forward strand.
GGCTTGAAGTTTTAGGGTTTTAAAAGCCCAACAGTCAGGAAGACAGAAAGAACAAATAGACAGAAAAACAGATACATGTCATATTTTGGATCATCCATTACAGGAAAACCATTAAAAACCATAAAAAAGAAAAGAAACCCAAGTCTTTGTCAAGCCAACATAATAATTTTAGAACACAATTTATGTCATATTTTTTCAGGCTAAACCAATTGTATTGACTATATTTAGAAAATGACTTTCTAAATATAAAGAGGACATTTTTAATCCTAAATTAATCATATCAGGTAGTGATTTCAAATCACTGACAACACAGAACACATTATTACAAGCAGTGTCTTACCTCCTTGACTGAGAAGGTGGTTGTGGACCAAATGAGTACAAAGTGCAGTCCATGACCACTATTAAAAACCTTTGGAAAACTATCACCACTTCTCTTACTCCCATGGTATGGTAGCTTTTGCTGACTAATCCCTTAAGTATGCTGGATAAACACCAGTCTGTTGTAACTCTGAAGCTCTTCATGAGGACCTGTGGCCTTTTGGAATCTTCTTGGATATTAAAACTTTATGAAATATAACTCAGAGAAGTTAGAGCTGCTGACAGTCACCTTACACACCTTTCTCCAGAGTAAACAACAATTTTACGGAAACAGAGAGGGAGGGAGAGAGAGATCAAAGACTTTCGGAGACCAGCAAAAACACACTCATCTCAAGAACCACAAGTGCTTCTGTCCAAAGGCACAATACAAACACACTATCTCTCCCCAAAAAGAGTCACATTCTTTTTTAGGGTGAAAAGAAAGCACATTAAATATGGAGGCGGAGAAGAAGCTTTTCACGAGACAAAAGCACCACAGAGCTAAATGACAAATGAGGGGAGGCAGAGGTGCTGATTGGTAGTTAATTACAAAGCATTCACAACTTCTTTGCTCTCATTAGTTCCAAACAATGCTGACATGGTGCACACCCAATGATCTCCATTATCATCTGCTCGCCAGTCACGAGGAACTTCTTCCGCCTCTGCAGCACCATACTCAGAGAAGACAAAACAGTAACTGTTTTGTCTTCACACATCTTCACAAACAAGTGCACGTGAAGGCAAGTGATGATATTAGGGCAAAAAATATAAAAATGGTTTTACTTTTTTTATGGGGCTGAATGATTTGGACTTCACACTTGAGTCCTCTTAAAAAGAACCAGACTAAATAAAAAACAAAAACAGAACATAGAGGGAAAATAACATCACATCATCTTCACATTGTATCTGTCCACTCTGTATCTGTTTTTGTCCACTTTTTGATCGGGTCTCAGCCCACTTTTCATCATTATTTTTGGAACCCAATAAGAACTTCCAAAGATTCCGAGGGATTATGGGATCGTACATTTTGTAGTTGAGCCACAATTCAGAATCTCACAGGAAATAGTAGGTCATCTGGGTATTTCTCCCTTACTGAGGATATGGACATACTACTCCACTGGCATACTATATAGACAAGTTTAGCCAAGTCAAGTCATTTTTATTTGTATCGCGCTTTTCACAACACAGCTTTTCATAATTACAAAGCGGCTTTACAGAAAATTATGCTTTAACAGAAAATAAGCTGTAATATAGTAATGTCTTAGAGTCAATAGTGCGGTTTAATAAACAACACTATTGTAAGTTGTGCCTTAAAATAAATAAATAAACAAGTAAATAATATTTGTATTTAGACCCCCAGTGAGCAAGCTAAAGGTGACTGTGGCAAGGAAAAATCCATGAAATGTTGAATAATGGAGAAAAACAACCTTGGGGGAAACCAGGAGTTTATGTAAGGAAAATTGTATGACGGACCGTTGAATTGTTGAAAAATAATGTACAACCGAGCTGGTAATGAGGTTACCTCGAGTGTGCATTATTTTTAAACAATTTAACGGGCCTGAGTCAATTATTCCACTGTTACCACATTAACACATTAAGACATAGTTCGGGGGTTTTATCTCATGACATTTTCTGGTTTTCAGCCCTCAAAAACGCTCTTATGAGAGAAACTAATTTCTTTCATCATGGATTCAGCATCTTACTTTACAGTGCGTGCCTTCATTGCTAATTCGAAAATGTCACATTAGAACTAGTTTGTGCATGTGTGTGTGTGTGTGTGTGTGAGTTTGTGTTTGAGGGATCGAAAGAGAGAAACTCCGAAAATGAGAGAGATCGCTTCTGTGATTACCTTTTTTTGTTGCGGCTCTGGTCAGTAGCATCGCATCAAAATGTAAGTAAGTTTAAGTTTAAGATGTAAGTTTAAGCACTTCTCAGCAGCAGAGAATGTTGCCATATTTCCGCTGTAAACCTTAACAACTTTTTTCAACCCTACAGAGATGCAAGTGTGGCTGACATGACGGCTCTGTTTCTCAAGCAAGTGTGTGCAAATGCGTATAATGTCTGTGTAAATGTGTGGGAGTGTGTTTGTGAGAGGAGAAACTGAAAACTGTTTTATGATCAAGTGTATCTAGCCTTGATACAGCTCAAGCCTTCGTTGCAAAAACGTCACTTTAGAACTAGCAAAGTAGTGCGTGTGTGTGCGTGCGAGACAAAGAGAGAAACCGAGAGTGTGTTTAAAGTGGCTCTAGTCAGGAATAACATCGCTTCAAATTACCAATGTGTAAGTTTAAGTACAAGTTCAAGTGCCGCCATTCTTGTATATAGCTTTTCTGTTGCAAAACAATTATTTACAATCACAGTGAGTCAAGAGGGAGTGCTGAGTTTGCTACCAAGAGAGTTGTGTGAGAGCAAGAGAGAGGAGATGGGGTAGTGCTGTGCGTTTTACCACTATAGCTATGTGTGGCTGAATTGGACAAAATACATCGAAACATTCAAAATTATTTCAGATAATAGAAACTGCATTGATCAAGTCGCGGGGATGTAGCTCTATTCGTTGGTTGTGACTCGAGCCTTAATGTGTGTGTATGCATGCACGTGCATGCGTATGTATGTGTGTGAGCATGTGTAAGTACGGGTTAGACAAATGAGCGCGAGGGATCTTTTGAACTGAAATTGAAATGAAGGATATTTTAGAAATTGTTTGATGTTCTTAACCAATTTACTTGAACAAATGTCTTTGTTTTGATTGGTTATTTTGTTGTGGTAACATGTAGGGTTCTTTGAAATAACTGAAATAATTTTGTGAAGTGATATGGAACCGTTATGTGATCAAGACCTGGAAATACTTCATAGGCGTGCGTTTACTTGAAAAATAATCGCACAACTTAGAACGTCCGTGAACCAATCAGAATCAAGCATTTTACCTGTGGTATAAATATATATGTCTGAGTGTGCTTCAGAATAATTGAGGGATGTGCTGTTCTGTGCACATGCGTGGCTCATGCATGTTATTAGCGCTTTTAGAGCAGTTCACAGGCACTGTGATAGAAAAGTACTGCAGATTCAAGCATTTGCATAATTGCAAACATTAGTAACCACTACAAGTTATTATAATTATTTTAAGCCATTTCAAATCAAATACATAATTATCAAGATATACATCACATATCGTCAATAGGCTGAAAAATATTTGTATAATACTTGTAGCCATATCACCCAGCTCTAATCTAGAGCACTCTAAATGTAACACGCTTAGTTTATTAGCCTCTCGTGTGCTTTGAGTATGTGTAACACTACAGAGAACAAAGCCGTGCACATACAGTTATAGCTCGGGTATACTTAGTTTTCCACATTCCGGGTCGCCTCACACAGACTTGGCTCAGCCTTTCAAAGTATATTCTTTTAACAATTTATTCAATTAAATCGCAGCCTTTGCTGTTTGATAATCCCAATATGCCATATTGCAATTTTGATTTTAGATGAGGCTAATCATTTAGCCCCACTTTTATATAGACATATCTGTATAAAGAAGGCAAACACGGATAGCCCAGGCTCACTGCACAGCCTGATCCCAGTCATATGATATAGTCATTGGGTCAGACAGAGTGGGTCAAACATCCTCAGTGTCAATTCTCTTTAAGAGGACTTTCAGCAACATCTACCATCATGGAATCAACTGGAATGCTACTGCCATATTAAACATTAAAGGGGTTATATTATGTGGTTTTATTGTTTTCCCTAAGGTCCACTTACTGTATAATGTCAGTCACAGGATTTTTGTGCCTTAAACAGTGTTCCATAACCATTTTCAACCTCTATCTAGCCCTTATAACTAAAATGGGACATTTTAAATGGGCCAGCAGCAGCCAGGAGCAATACAAGCATGGCAGACTTTTCTAGATTTAACTCTTATTATTAGTTTGTGGCGTAGGGAGGGGCCGGGTCGTGATTTTACGCACCAGGTCCCTTATCAGGCTAATCAAGCATCCGAGAGGGATAAAGGCTGACTGCGGACGGTAGTGTGACAGAGAGAGAACGTTTAGGGGCAACTGTCTGTCCTATGTGTGTGTGTGTTTGCGTCTTTTGGTTTATTTCTTCATTAAAATATTATTTATATTGTCAAGCCAGTTTTGCCTCCTCCTTTCCATTGTTCCCTTTACACAGTTCTTCTGGTCTTTAAGAACAATAGTTTCCACCCAGCTTCATGCTTATTTCTTCATCACGACAGAGCAGCTGTTATTCTGGTTTCTGACTGAATTAAACAATTTCATTTTTGGAGCATACTTTGTTCTTTTTGGACAGGAAAGGCAATTGCAAGTTACAGTATAGTAGGTTACATGAATCTATATATCGAAAGGCCAAAGAAAATTGTATTCCTCATGAGATAACCACTTTAAGCTTATCAGTAATATGAGTGCATTTACATGCACAATATTATACTGGTTATGCTTAATAAACTGACAATGTGTATGGTCATGTAAATGCCCAAAATGGCTTTCCATTATTGTGAAAAGGTCATAAACGGTTTTAGAATAAACCGATCGATTTTAGCACATAACCTGTTTTCGGGTTGCATGTTACTGCCATTCTTACCGACTTCCAATGTCAAATGCAAGTATTGTTTAAGTTTAAGTTGTGTTTAATTTGATGACAAAAGCAGAAAATAATCAGATCATTTCAAATCTCACATAAACATGTTTTTCTTGGCATGGTCAGATTTTTGACAAATCGGATTTTTGGTATTTATCAGTGTACTACTTTGCATGTAAACATGCTCTATAATCAACTAAACAAATAGTGCCACCAGTGGAAGCACCAAGCTAACACACTAACCCTCCACACTACCCTCTGTCTGAAGGCATCAAAGTCCCCATCTCAAATATGTTTTGGCTGATGCCACAGGGCTTTTTCTAGATCTTCTCCCTCTTGAAGGTTCAAAAGGTGAAGCGCTGCTTATTTGTATGGCTGTTACTCAGCCAACCAGCCATGACTCCATCTCTCTCATGCCCTTGAGGGACTCAATGAGCTAAACTTAGCTGTCCTAAAGGGCTGACATGCTGCTGAGATCTGAAGATCAGAGCAGACCATCTATAGGCTTCATATCAACTCTTTGGCTGCAGCTCTTCACTTGGGCCTGACAGGTGAATGAAACTTTGATAAAGAGGGTAAATGACAGTACGGAATGTTGTCTCACAGGAAAACAAGTGCATGAGTGACAAGGCTTTAAACTGAGATGGTAAGGCAGAAGATAAAGTAAGAGGAGACATATCATATTTTGACTCTGTTGTCAATAGAGGAGGCTCTCAGTGGCTTAGCTGTCTTTCACTCTTCTCTAGTCCCATTTTATTCCACAAATGAGCTGGAGACAGCCTATGACAATATCAGAAAAATGCAGGGCTCAACAATAAGGATTTTTCAGCTTGCAGTCGAACCAGTAGTTCAGATTTTTACACTCCATGCCAAAATTTTCACTGGCCACAAACTGACCAAATATGATAAAAAGCTAGTTCTATTTTGTATATATATATATATATATATATATATATATATATATATATATATATATTATTTTTTTTCATTTATCATTATATTTTAAAAAGTTACAATGTAACACAATGACAGCAATAAATTCATCTGAACACACTTGCGATATAGTGCAAAACATTACTGACTTCCATCAGTCAACCTTTTTTAGCCGCTTGTCCAATATAGGGTCGCAGGTATCCCAGATGTCTAGGGCCGAAGGCAGATAAAAATCCTGACAAGGGGGCCAGTCCACAACAGGGGAAGCACACACATTCACACTCTCACTTATGGGCAATTTATAGCTTCCAATTCACTTGACCTGCAGTTTTTTTGGACTGTGGAGGAAACCGGAGCACCCAGAGGAAACCCACACGAACACGGGAGAGCATGCAAACTCTACACAGGCCCTGGGCGAGCGGGGACTCGAAATGGGGATGTTCTTGCTATGAGGCGAAAGTGCTACCAACTGAGCCATTTTGTTTATCCCCTTTTCTATCCTAACCTTCTCCCAATTCCCACTACTTAGTAGGTCCTCGTGGTGACGTGGTTACTAACCTCAATCTGGGTGGCAGAGGAAACTCCAGTTGCCTCTGCTTCTTAGAACGTTAATCCACACTTATCATGTGGCTTGTTGTGCATGACACCGCGGAGACTCTGCATGTGGAGGCGATCGACACACAACTTACCACGTAACCCATTGAGAACGAGAACCACTAATCGTGATCACCAGGATGTTATCCAATGTGACTCTACTCTCCTTAGCAACCGGGCCAATTTGGTTGCTTAGGAGACCTGGCTGAAGTCACTCAGCACACCCTGGATTCAAACTCATGACTCCAGGGGTGGTAGTCAGCGTCAATACTCACTGAGCTACCCAGGCCCCGTTATGTATTATTATTTTTAACCCATTCTTACCGATGCTTTCAAGACGATCACAAGTAATTCTTGTTAGTTTGCCAACAAATCTCTGAACGTTTAAACTTCCAATGCATAAAACCACATGTGCATGATCAATAAACATATGTAGTGTTGATGACTGGCCCATTAGGGCAAGTGGCAGTATTTTCAACTGGCCCCAAACTTTCCCACATTGCCCTCTGGCCATCATACCATCCTTACTGTTTAACTCTGAAATGTCATGTCACTCATGAATTAAACTGATACCTTGGTCAATTGACAAGCAGATGTGAAGCATCTCTCACGCTGCGAATGAAACCTCAAGCCAGGACACAGTGATCAAAAACAGGCTTACACCTCAGTGATGGGCTGACGGAAGCCATTCAGCAAATCTGTAATTACACTCCTGTGAAGACATCTGCCTGAATTTTAAAGTCATGCTGACAGTCACTCCATCTTTTTGCGTGAAGGCCAAAGGCTACATCCTCTGAGAATAGCACAGCATGGTCCACTACGATCAGTAAGGTGCACTATTCACTTCAAACAGTGCATGAGGGGGAAACAAAGAGAGAGAAATAAACGAATGCATGAGAGAAAGCGTTCTTCTTCTCAAGGTCAGTCCTTCATCAGAGTCGGCTCTGCAAGACGCCAAAGCCATGAGCATTACAGTCTCTACCTACCTTCTTAAAACACACAGTGAAAAAAATATATAGGCTATAAAGCCCAGAAGAATACAGAAAAGTCTGGATAATTCATGCATCATGAATCTGAATAATTTCAGATGTTTCATTTGCCGATTCAGTATGCACATCTGAAGACATAAACACTCTCGTTCTGATTATAAAATATATTATTAAACTCATCTAACTCAACATTTTGTAGATCTACAACAGTTCTTTGGTTAAGGAATACTTCAGAGACAGCACAGAATATAAATCAAATAAATTAAAATAATATTAAATTGAATTAAACCCAAGAGAAAAGAAACCCCGCATCAGTAATGCAGAATACATTGAAGTCTATGATGTGACATCACACCATTGTTTTTCACACACACATTTTTGCTTCACCAATAATGTCTTTGAGAGTACTAAGCAACAAGAAATATTTAAAAACTTCCCAAATTCGTGAAGAGACATTGAATGTTTTGATTAAATATTACCTTATTGTTTACGAATATCAGAGACCCCAGTTATTGAAATAATTTAAATTCACCAAGAAAACGCTTTGACCTAAACATACGAGTCCTTTTATTACTTTCTACTATCAAAGCAACTGCAAGCTATTTTCTCTCTTCCAAATACATGTTTTCAATGTTTATTGTGCACACCTCCCGCTTTTTACGTGGAAAACTGGTAAAATCGCCCCTCTGTGACGCTTTCTGCAACTCTTGTCATGTGGAGGGCAATGTGGCGCTTGACGCTGGGTTCAGCCTCCAGAATCAAATTAAACTGCCACGAGGAGTCGACTGTCCGAGGCAACGATGCAAAATCGAATGACAATTAATGAAAACGAATGAAAAAAACATTAATCTGCTTCGTGTCTCTGTTGTTCATCTGTTCTCTTCATGAATAAATAAATGCATAATCTGCTATATGCTTGTCCTGTAAGTTTATGATTAAAAATGAAAATGTGAATGAAAATAAAAGCTATTAAATGTCTTATTATCATTAAAATCTGAAAATTAAAATGACGGGTAATAATAGATTATGACTGAATTTTTACAACACTGTCAGTCAAAATGACGAACGATGAGAAAGTCTAACGCAAGCACCGTATGTGACTTGTTTTTTGCATCGACGAATTTCAAACATTACAAGCAAATACGCTACTAAATCGCACAGAAAACATGGACAAGTTCTTGAAAAGGAAAGTATAGTGGTGTGCTGTAGAATTTGTTTAGTCATAAAAAGTGTGCTGTGACAGAAAAAAGGTTGGGAAACACAATAGACAGGAAATCTATAAGGTAAAAGTTTTGGTGTGTCTGGGGGTTGGAGCAGGGCATCAAATTCAGGGCAAGGGTAAATTAACATCTATAAATAGATACTGCATATGCCAATAAATCCCGTTCTCGAACCCTATTTTAAAGCACTTCATTCATAAGCATAGCGGCACTGGCGTAAAATGGAGTGATGCTATTTTGAGGGGATATAATCTCATAAAACCATTACAAGAATAACATAGGTGCAGTAGAGGGGATTATGCCAACCCCACATATTCCTTATTTAATTTCCCTCACATTATGCTGTCAGAGACAGTGAGTGGACAGCTGCCCAACATATTGCACTAACAAGCTTATATACTCAGGCCACTGACAGCATTTTGTGTATATGTCTGTGGGTTTTTATCCGAATAGAAAATAAAAAGGTGAAAAAATTCCTAAGCATTTCCAATCATACATTATGACCTGCAAATGTGTGGGATGAAGAGGACTGTTTACCAAATGGCAATCTTAAGGCATTTTAATATTTCATTAACTACAAAATGCAATCTTGCATACCTTAACAAGCCTTGATTTTGGACACAGCAATCGCTTTGTGCATCAGTAAGGCACAACCAAACAAAACTCTAAGCCAGTCATGTCTTACCTTTTGAAAACTTTGTTCTATATTATTCATTGATTCTCTCATCATTTACTTACCCTTTAGCATTACTTAGTACTAAAGCTGCATGCTGTTTTTGAAAATGTTTGTGGAATCCATCCTCTCGGTCTACTATACGCTGTAAAAATGCAATTGCATTTAATCGAGTATATGCTATTTTTTAGTCACAGATACTATGAAATGTGAATTACTTCGCATCTACATAAAAAACATGTTAGACCAACAATATTTCCCCAAATGTTGCCCTAACAAGCCTTACTGAGTTGTCTGAACAAACAATTTAATATAAAACAATGTTGCTGATTTGCAAATTGCATTGCAACATGAATAAATCATGAATAAATTATATAGTGTTATAGGCTTATTATTATTCTGTTTATTGACTATTTTTGCTGTTGTTGTTTTTGTTGCCACTGCTTGTTAGATTGTTTTGTGGTGATGTTCAAAGCTCAGCTTTTTACTTAACAAGGTTTGTCACTGTTATTGAGGTTTGAGGGTCAAAGGATGGGGTCTAACTTTGTACCAATGTATCGCACTAATTGTCTTGCCTTAAATATTGACGGAGGCAAAGATTGTAGATAAACAAAAACATGTAGAAAATGAAATGGTGATGTAATAAAAGTCCTTGTATAAATAATGAATAATTTACTAAACAATAAATCTGTAGTTGTTTCAGCTAGACTTTATTGGCTGAACAAAGTCAAACAAATTCAACCTGACTAAAACCAAATTTACAGAGGACAATAAGAATATAAGTGTACTCTCTCGTTAAACAATTTACATTTTTACCATTAATTATACAATAAAATCATACTTTTCTAATCAAAAAGTTAAATTTTTTAGATTTATTGTAAAGACTACTGTGTATACAATAACAACTAAATGAACATTTTTCACTGTATATTTGAGTTAATACTCGTTAATCAATTAAAGTTTTTTTCTGTAGCATTTTTACAGTCTTTTATCATGAAAATTAGTGTACATGTAGAGTGCATATGTGTTTGTAAGAACCCACCAGTACAATTCTAATTAAACTAATGATAATAGCTTTTAACAAGTACCCACATCGCAAACAAAATGGTACAAAAATGAAATAATAAAATTAGCCATGATGTGGCTATGAAGAAAGAGAGAAAGAGCCAGTGTGAGAAAGAGACAGTCTTTTGGGACAGCTTCCACTTAGACTCTTCCATTAGCTACAGTCACTAATTGACTGAGGGACAAATAAAGTCATGGTCCTTTTTAAAAATGCTTGATTAATACACACTTAACTTAATTAGGTTGTGGTGGAATCTTATCTGTTGTTATTATTACGTATGCACACTCATTCCCCAAAGCAACAGATTAACATTGGACATTAACTGACTTGTGCATTGGGATAAAACAGAGCTAAACCCCGCTATCAGCCACAAATCTGCTCACTGTTTTTTTTTTCCTCTACTTTAATTTATCATGGAAATGCTGCAATTTAGCTTTTTTGATACACTGCCAGACTTCAGAAGGTACTGTATATCAATACAGTTCCTTTGAGCAAGTTTACTGCTCATTAAATTGGGAGGTAGAGTGAAGACATACATTTTGAGCAAATAATGAGATGTCTTCCCTCAATGTTTCAGGCTATTTTTCAGTAAAGCTGTGCTAGGACTGTGCGAGAAGGAATGCTAAGTCAATGTAATGCACCTGCTATGTTCTGCAGATCTGGCAGAAGTCTGGGCTGTCATGCATGAAGCCACACTGAGATTATGCCATTATGTATGAGCACTTAAAAAAAAAATCTTAATGGGTCCAAATTTAGCCCCAATTATCCTGGCAAGTTTTGTAAACAGGTAAGTATATCTGCCTCCGCATAATCGTCTTACTTTATTTGCTATTTGCTCCTTTTGCAAGACCAGAAATTACTGCAAAATTCACATAGGAAAAACAATACACGCAATGATAGGGATGACACATGACCACAACCATTTGGCCTGATGTAACCTAAATGTTCATTTGTGACTCTGGAAGAGTGCTGGGATTATGATTTGATGATTTTCGCACTTCAGTAGCCCCCAATGTGGAAAATCTGTTTCCTTTACAATGCTCGACAATTAACTTTATACTCACACTCAGGGAGATTTGAGGTCTAATTGGCTGCAGTTTGGAGCATTGCAATGCAATGTTGCCTAGCAACTAGTCAAAAAGCAGAATGGGCGTCTTTAGTGCATATTTGCGCATAATGACATTTAGAATTATTTGGCAATTACCACCTATTTTTAACGAGGCTGCACTTTCTGAATCCACGGGTCAGCAAGGGCATAATAAAGAAATGAAAGTGTTATACAGATGTCAGTGGCAACTCCATGTTGTTAAAGAGATAAATTAAACTGAAGAAGGAAAAAAAACAAACATACCCAGAGGAACCTACTGAATATAGAGGCTCCTCCATGTTCATTTTACTGCTATTGTCCGACCGCTCCTTTGCTCGTGCACAAGAATGTCTGCATTAGCCTATTAGGAACACATTCTACCGGACTTAATCACTCACCTTTGTCTCAAGTAATTGCAGGTTTAATAAACCAATAGGGCCAGAAATCAGATAAGGCCATATCAGTGCAGAGCCTGTAGATTTCCACTGAGAAGGAGATTGTGATTTAACATTGAGGCACACGGCAATGTCTGGATATTCCACTTTAAAGCTTAAATGAGACCTTGGCACCAAAGTGGATGCAATTTCATGCTTTACAGCTAACACAGCCATGCAGTGTCCGTTTACTTTTTCATATGTGGAACTGGAATGTGAGCGTGACCTGGAGGTGACGTTACCTGTTCATCCGCAAAAAAAGACTTGTTCGAAAACAATTCAGGTCTTGACTGAGAAGGTCAAAAAAGTGATATCACTCGGTATGGCAGTATAGATGTCAGGCCGTAATTCTGTGCTCATGTTCATAATATTCATACCACCATATTGCTGAAAATATCTTGCATATATGATGGTCAGGGAAGTATAAAAAGTCTGTCATCATTTACTTACAGTCATGTTTTTCCAAACAGATATGGAACACAAAAAGATGTAAGGCAGAATGTTGAGTAAGTGATGAATGATTTTGTGTGTGTTCTCATTTTCCTCTTGGGCTGTTGTTAATCTGCTGTGATTTTAATTCCTTACACTTATATAGCACTTTTCTAGGCACTCAAAGTGCTTTTCATAGTATTGGTGTATAACTGCTTAAACACCACTTGACTGGAAGACAGCAGCCATAGTGCACCAGAACGGCCACCACACACCAACTTGGTGAAGAGGAGAGTACAGTGATGTAGACAATTCATATACACACTGTATATGGATTAACAGGAAGCCATGATGGATAGTCCCTGTTGTCACAATCCTGGGGCATTAGGACCTACACAGACTGCAGTGTGAGCACCCCCTTCTGGCCTCACTAAAGAGGCTAAAGTCCCTATTAGTCATTGTAACATAGGCACATGAGCACTCCTTTGATCTGAGACTTGAATTCATAAACAGCTCTTGAGTGATCAATTGATTTAAACAGGTTCAGAAAAAAGCAAACACTAATAATTGGAGAGTCAGAAGCACCTTGTAATAATGGTGATGTTTTCTACTCTGGCTTGATGACTTTGAGCCACCCAACAAACCACCTTTCCACCAAGCAACCACAATAACATTGACAAGATCCACATGATCCACATGATCCACATATATATATATATATATATATATATATATATATATATATATATATATATATATATATATATATAAATAACACTCTGAATTTGACATTTACAATTCAGATCCAGGCCAATTTCATATGTGAAAATAAATTGGATGATATCTTGCAATGTGACTTGTTTGAACACTAAGGCTCATGTGATTTTATTCAATATTCGTCATAATTGTGAGCTTGGTTTACACTTGTTAATACAAATATTAATGAACTGCACTGCGTGAATCATTATACAGAAAAGTTTAAATATATATAGTATTAAATATATTAATGTACATTAGGTCTAAACTTTTGTGACACTTCCTTTGAACAGAGATACCAGAAAGTGACAAAAGAAGTTAAAATGTATTTAAAAGGTAAAATATATGATATTTAAAAAAAGAAAAATGATATATATATTATTAGATACACTTGTACATTTACTTATTCATGCGATTATCTAATCAGCCAATCGCGTGGTAGCAGTGTAATGTACAAAATCATGCAGATATGGGTCAGGAGCTTCAGTTAATGTTCACATCAACCATCAGAATGGGGAAAAAATGTGATCTCAGTGATTTAAACAGTGCATGATTGTTGGTGCCAGACGGGCTGGTTTGAGTATTTCTGTAATTGCTGATCTTCTGGGATTTTCACTTGCAACAGTCTCTAAAGTGTAAAGAGAATGGTGCAAAAAAAAAAAAAAAACGCATCCAGTGAGCAGCAGTTCTGTGGATGAAAACACCTTTAGAGAGGTCAGCGGAGAATGGCCAGACTGGTTCGAGATGACAGAGAGGCTACGGTAACTCAGATAACTCCTTTATACAATTATAGTCAGCAGAATAGCATCTCAGAATGTACAACATGTCGAATCTTGAGGCGAATGGGCTGCAACAGCAGAGGACAAAATTGGTTCCACTTCTGTCAGCCAAGAACAGAAAACTGAGGCTGGAGTGGGCCTAACATTTGTGTACCTCATCAGAAATACAGATTTTTCAGACCAGACCTTGCTTTTCCAATTGTCTACCATCCAGTGTTTGTGAGCCTGTGCCCACTGGAGCCTGTTTCCTGTTCAAAGCTGACAGTAGTGGTAGGAGGGTCTTCTGCTACTGCAGCACATCCGCCTCAATGTTCGACGTGTTTTAACTGTTTTAACGTGTGGTTATTTGGGTTACTGTCACCTTCCTTTCAGCTTGGACCAGTCTGGCCAATCTCTTCTGATTTCTGTCAATAATAAGGAAATCAGCAGATATAGAAATACTCAAACCAGCCCATCTAGCACCAACATTCATGCCACGGCCTAAATCACTGAGATTGTATTTTTTTCTCCCATTCAGATGGTGGATGTGAACATTAACTGAAGCTCCTGACCCATTTTTGCATGATTTTATACATTAACTGAAGCTCCTGACCCATTTTTGCATGATTTTATACATTACACTGCTGCCACACGATTGGCTGATTAGATAAGCGCATGATTAAGTATATATATATATACATATATGTATAAATAAAGTGGCTGCTGAGTGTATATCACAGTGTTTCCCCAATATGCATTCTAGCGTTTCTGAAATTTTACATGGTTCATTAATATTTTAGACACAAAATGCTTGCTAGCCCCTGTGAGCAGCATTGAAGTTATGCTCGTGAACGAATCTGTCTTTTTAGAACGAATCTTTTAAGAGAATGAATCATTCAATATCACTTCCATACACTGACTCATATTTCTCATTCAATGACATCTTTTTGGTGGCTTTCCATGGTTGTAAAGACTACAGCGCAAGGGTTGGGAACCTATGGCTCGCAAGCAACAAGTGGCTCTTTGTTAAAATCAAGTGGCTCGCTGGGTGTCTCACCATTCATCACCAACACATGATTGTTTAAAACTTTCTAGATTGCAAATCTTGAAGTCAGTGAAACAGTTTTGATTTCTTTTCTTTCGAATTTGTTGTACAGCCTACTTGTGGTGAACAAGGTTTGAAACGAACACCCGAAAAATGCAGATTTTTCATGCAGAGTATTTTACTGATGTATCAGCCACTGTGGAAGGTGACTTGTAAGACTTCTCGGAGTGTTATATTACAAAAAAATAAAACAAAGATGTGTGTTTGACGAAACTTGATTACATTTTAAAGAAGAGATGAAAGAAAAACTGCCAATGCGTGATTTTATATGCACGCAGTGAGCTCTGCTTTTCACTAGTGCAATGAAAGCGCTTCTCCTAGACATGCACATTCATAGAGTTCTGGGCCTTGTTTCCCAATAACTATTGATCTTAGCTGTTTAGAGCATTTTCTACAAGCAATTTTACGAACGTTCATTATTTTTTATGTGCACCCAGGGTCTGATATATCACCTGACACCCGCAAAATGCGATGAGGCTCAATCCAGTTTGCGAGCTAAGACGTCTCAGAGTGACACATGACAAGAAATGCTGTTAGCCACAAAAACACGCGCCTGAAGAAACACACTTATTATATTTTTAAGAACAAACAAATGAAAAGCGTCAATGCTTATGTATGATTCTCTGTTTGGCGTGCAACAGGACCCTGTCTGATGAAGCAAGCGCATGTAAAGAGTTATCACTCCTTTTTCTCTGTTTCATTCAACTGAAAACGGTTTGGAAGAATAATGTAATCTATGAGAATGCTGCACATGATCTCCGATCATCTCGTGAGGTACTGCGAATTTCACTTTATTTCCACAGAGCAGTTCACTCTTACACATTGTGAACGCAAATCTGCAGGTTCAGTAATCTATACAGGTATCTTTGTATTAAAGAAAAAAAAGACAAAAGTGATTGCCGCACAACTTAACACGTGCCCCATTGAGAGCGAAAACCACTAATCGTGACCACCAGGAGGTTACCCCATGTGACTCTACTCTCCCTAGCAACCGGACCAATTTGGTTGCTTAGGAGACCTGGCTGGAGTCACTCAGCACACCCTGGATTCGAACTCACGAGTCCAGGGGTGGTAGTCAGTGTCAATACTCGCTGAGCTACCCAGGCCCCCACTCTGCTGAATTCTCTTAGTATATTTGTAGATACGCAAGTTTTAATCAAGTATAATTACATTAAATTTTTGTTATTAAAAGTAGATCAAAAAGGAGTAATTAGGACCCATGAAACATACTGCCAATAAATAGAGAGTTTCACTAATACATGGTTTGTCTTTATTCAAGTGATTTTGGTTATTTTTAGAACTTTATGAATTTTTATTAGGTAATTTTCGGTGTTCACACATTTCATAATTTGACAGTTATACTACAGCTATCTGGGCTTCCAGAGCTCTTCAAGTGTAAAAAGTTCCCAGTAAATAAACACACACATGACAAGGCAAACATGAATTACCCATCTAGGCCTACAATTACCCTAAGGTCATTTTAAAGTATTCACAGACACGCATAAATACAGTTCCAGCATTGCGGCCTTGTGGACCGCAATGCCGGAACAGCACCGCTGCTGGAAAACAAAATCCTAGGGGAAACACTGCATCACTGCCATTTAGCCTTACTGCCAGTTCCGTTACAGTATGTAGTCTTCTGATCTGGTATCTAGGCAGGCAGGTGTTATCAGAGAAGCACTGTTTAAACTTTTGAGCAACTTAATTATTAATTACACAGCATGCTACAGCTAAAACACACAACCAAATCCAGTGAGCAAATACCAGAGAGAGATGCAATATTTCACAGACACTCCCCTCTAGACCTGCTGCTAAAAATGGTGCAGTAATTTCCCAGATGGAAAACAATGCTCAGAAAACATCCCATCTTGATGACAGGCTAAGAAAACGAGAGAAAAAGACTTACAAAAGCAATCAGATGAATAAATTCTAAATGTCGTTATTCATTTGTGTAGAAAATGACTGAAACAAGCACAGATTCCCAAGCAGATTCGGCCTAGTGTATGTTTACATTTATGTAAATGTATGGTGTTTGACGTCCTTATATCTGAGAGGTCTATCACTACAGTGAAATGGCAAAACATTGTGTCAGTACTGGTCACTCAATCACTGCTGCAGCATCAAACTCTTTAATGTGAAACACTTTCTTCGCTCCTCACAGTGAAAAAATTATAGTTTTGTCATGCAATGTCTTCATTTAACACCAAGACAAGCTGATATTTCAAGATTAAAATCACAGCTCCAATTTAAGGCAGCACGCTGAGGTAAATTTTGGCTCTAATCCTAACACGGGATTTTCTGTGTAATGAGATGGTAATTTTCAAGGTAATTCTGTAACTTGGCTCTTATGACATCAGTTTTTAAGTGTACATTTTTAAATCAGTGCAGCAATATATCAGTGTGCTTTGTCCTAACCCTAACCGCACCCTCACGGTGGTACTGGAAACTATCGCAGCTACTTCAGGCGGATTAACTGTATAAATCCATGTAAACATCCAAGTTGAGTGTAAATAAATTCATTTTGCTTTGCCATTCGTGCGATCGACCACTGGAGTGTTTCTGAGAGAATTTCTGCACGTGCACAGCGAGGTGTGCGGTGTGCGCTCGTGAGGTGATCGTATGGCGAAAAGAGGGGCTGTGTCTGAAATCGTTCACTCATTCACTAGTTCCTATATAGTGAATGGCAGTTAGTGCACTATATCTCAGCAGTGAGTGAACGAAATGAGTGATTCGGACGCTGATGTGTCCACCGAGAGTCGGAGCTCTGGGGCTGTCTCAGAAACAACATCACATATGAAATATTAAAATACTTGGGCCTTATTTGTTATTCTTATTAAGTAATATATTAATACATAAACAGAATGAAGATTTATTATGTGATTTTTAATATATACTGTGTGTTAAATAAAGAGTAAACACATTTGATCAAATAAAGAGTACATTTTAAAATGTATCGGTATGTTTTGACACTCTATATGTTATTACAAATAATGATCTTTTCAAAACGTTATTTATTACATTCAGCATGAAATAAAATATTGCAGGAGTGAAGGAAGCAGTAAACTCACAGCTCGTATGTCTTCCCTGCGGTGGATTGTGGGCAATTAAGTGCATTGTGGGTAATAATGAGTGAACAAATGTAGGGAACGAGTGGCTCACTCAGAATTCAGACACTCCTACAAAATGGCAGACACCCGAAATAGTGCATTATAGTGGATGGGGTGGTTTCAGACACAGCGAGTGTTCCACGACCGGGGTTGGTGCCCTACGCAGGCTGCATACTCTACATTCAGAGAGCGGCAGTACTGCTGTACAGAACTAATGAACTAAATTCTTTCAACACTGAAAACTGTAACTTCACTGAAATAAGGATCCACACAGGACTTTAAAAGCTATGAAATAGCAAAAGTAGGCATTAATAAAAAATGATCTTGCTTTGGTTAATATTTCAGCATTATATATAATAACCTTGTGGGACATTTTCACTATAATAATTACTATAAATGTTTCCAAACCTCTCTTCTTATTGAGAAATTATTCCAGGTCTGACAAGAGCCCATAAAGGAATAGTTCACTCCAAAATTTTAATTCTCATTATTTACTCACCCTCATGCAACCACAGATGTGTATGACTTTCTTTCTTCTGCTGAACTTAAATTAAGATTTTTAGAAGAATTTCTCAGCTCTGTAGGTCCATACAATGCAAGTGAATGGGTGACAACATTTTAAAGCTAAACAAACAAAACATAAATCAGCATAAAAATAATTAATATGACTCTAGTGGTTTAATCAGTATCTTCAGAAGCAATGTGATAGGAATGGATGAGAAACAGATCACTCTCACATTCTTCTTCTTGTGTTTTTGGTGACTCACATTCTTCTCAGCATATCGCCCCCTGCTGTCTAGCACAAAATTACAAATATTGATCTGTTTCTCACCCACACCTATCATATCACTTCTGAAGAGTCTTATGGATTACTTTTATACTGCCTTTTTGGAGCATCAACATTTTGGCCTACAGTATTTCGTTAAAATATTCTTTAATTAAAATTAAAACAAATTAATCTTAATTTGTGTTCTGCTGAAGAAAGGAACTTATACACATCTGGGATGGCATGAGGGTGAGTAAATGATGAGCATTTTGGGGTAAACTATCTCTTTAAAGTGATAGATCTGCCACAATTTAATATTCTGTCATAATTTCCCTACCCTCATGTTGTTCCAAACCAGTGTGACACTTTGTATTAGCTTTGTATTTGGAACACACAATATGTTACACAGACTGTTAGGGACTGACAGTCTCGGTCACCATTCACTTTCAATATATGGAGAAAAAAACATTCACTGAAAGTAAATAGTGACTCAGGCAAACATTCTGTCTAATATCTCCTTATTGTGTTGCATGGAAGAAAATAAGTCATACCGGTTTGGAAAAACATGATGGTGAATGATGACAGAATTTCCATTAATAATAAAAATAATAATAATAATAACAATTCTGCAATACATGTTCAATGTGTATTATGTAATGGAATATAGGGGATTAAATGTCTATTATGTGATTTGTGAAAGTAACAAGTTACTCACTACTTGAATATTGAATTGGATACTTTCTTACTCTTACTCAAGTAATCATTTATGTTAGTACTTTTAATTCTAATTGAGTAATTACTTTTTTAAAGTAATTGTACTTTTACTTGAGTTCAGTTTTTGGCTACTCTACCCACCTCTGCATAATATTATCTTAAACTGTCTAAAGCTGAGAGCAACTTTAATGACATGACTGCACAAAACTGTAACCAACTGAAACCAGAGAAAAATCACACTGAATTTTACATTTTCTATTTGGAACTGGGCAAATTTAACATGTGAAAATAAATCAGATCCATTTGTAATGTGACTTTAGTGTGAACTGTCAGATTCATGCAATTTTTACGGCAATTTAAGTCAACTTTCGTCCTAAGTGTGTACTTGATTTACCCTTGCGATGAACTGTACTTTTAAGAGCCTATTAAAGATAATTACAATCCATTTACAGAATATCTGACCCTTTGTGTGACCTCAATAAAGCATGAGAAACTACAAGATAAAACAACGGTCAAAACTGTTACTTATTGTTTCACTGAAGTGGTTTGAGAAGCAAGTCTTTTCTAAAAAGTCTGAGCATCTGAAGTGTTGATAAGCAAAGAGGCATTACTAACTGCTTTCAGTACTGCAACCAATAAATAAATCAGGCAGCACTCATAGTCACCCCTCGCCAGAGCATGGCATCTTTAGCGATGCTAACTGAAAGCTACAGAATAGAGAACAGATTCTCTAATTCTGCCAACAGAGCAAGTCCTTGCAGTCTTTTAACTGACAACTGAGATTAAAACAACTTGAAAGTGGAGGGGGGGAAATATACAGTAGTGTTACTCACCAGCAGTGAAGTCCTTGTTAAGGTCGATGAAAGCATTGGAATGAGGGATGCGCATGTTGACACTGGAGCTTAGAGCCTTCTCACATTTTAGTTTTCTGATAAACAATAAAACAGCATGATCTGTAAATGTCTGCTTTTGTGATACAGATATACAGAACTGAAAAATAGCCTTACCTATTGATGAGATAGCAAACCTCTGATGAATCATCCACAGTTCCAAAAATGTCTGGAATCATGTCCCCGTTAAAGCTATACATGGAAAAGACGAAGAGGCATTAGAGCGATCTGCAAAAGTGACAACCTTCCTAGAGAAGCTTGCATTTGTACACTGAAAGGACGGGCATCGCAAAAAATTATGTTTTTTTTGCTTAAAATGAATTCATCAGTAAGTCCTAGTCTTTAAAACCAAGCTGTATTATGTAATTTTCCCAAGCTATCCAAAAAAATATCACACTTACTCCATGACAAGGGGCTCGTCTTTAAAGGTCCTGTTCAGATTAACTCTTTCGCTCTGGTCTGTAAGAGAAAATTTCACAAATTAGAAAAACATTTACAAATAACTGTGCTTCTCACTGTAGTATCATTTCACTAGCTCTTTTAAGGCTATGATTTGTGATCCAGTCCAGACAGAATGTACTCCTCCCCATATTTGTGGGGCTTTTGAGGAATACATTGTAAGCAGAATTAATATAAACAATGCAAAGTGTGTTAAAAAGATATAAACAGAATATTGAAAATTTTAACAGAGAAGTAATTGGTCAAATTAGCCAAACATTTTTAATAAACGAAAACTGGTGGGTATGAGTAGAACGAATGATGGCCGATTCTGCTGAAATCTGTGGACTTTTTTTTTGGTTCTGTAGATTCCATGTGGGACTGATCCAGAAAAACATGCAAATTCATACTGATTATTAAGCATGACTTAAAGTGTGGTTTTCTTATTATGATTTATTATATTTAGGCCTTTACTTAAAGTTTGATTATGTCCCCAGAAGACGAAGACAGTTGTCTGTGAGGCAGAAGAGGCCTTTGGGTGGCCAGTGAGAAGCACATCCATCTGAGAGTCTCCGTCATAATCCCCTGGTACCACACTACTGATGCTGAATTCACTGAGAAAACCAGGAGAAACAGCATCCACACAGACATTACCACTACAATATCAACACATCAAACTCTTTACAGTTCTAAAACATCTTTCTTAAATTTCCAATTCTGTACCAGTATATAACCTTACCTAGGGAAGACCTCTTTCAGATGGACTTTAGGTTTGAAATAAGGAGCTTTGAGATCAGCCAAGAAAATCAACAGTTCAGATTCTGAAAGACAAAATGTTGCCAAAACAGAACACATTATAATGATACATAACACATTATCGTGTTGTAAAACGTCATTAACATAAAACACTTTAACATTAGTATATAAACAGTATACAAATAACTAAACAATCAGCCACACCCCTGTCATTAAACATACATAAGAACAGGAAGTTAAATGTATAATATCTGGTAGTTGACATAAAACATATTCTCTCAAGTTCAAATTCAGGAGTGTCATTTATAAAACACCATTAGTGATAATGTGATTTAGCAGAGCTGGGCTTACGCTTTCTGATGATGAAAATATCAGTCTGTTTATCCGAGTTAAAGTCACCAAATGCCGCCACTGTGCCATAGTTCTCCGAGCCAAATAAATCGCTAGTAACGTCCTGTAAGGCAAACGTGAGACGTCGTCCAACAAAACACAATATTAACGTCCAAAACATCATCCATGACAGGAACATTTTGCTGTTACCCAGTGTGTCAACACAAACCGGAATACGGCACGTCACTTTGCGGCAGCTAGAGCTGATTTCATATGGGTTTGCGACAGTGTTAGTGTTTTTGCGGCAGTTAAATGTTTGTTATTGTGCTGTCATTATGGCCAGCTTAGCGGATGTCGGCTGGAAACTGCTGGAGTTTAAAGCCAGATCTAAGCGCTCAGGTTTGACTTTTTGAGAAGCATGGCATTAGACATGATTAAACTGTGTGCAATTGTTCCTCCCTGTGCATTTTGAATCGCTGTCCGTGCTGCAGAAGCGCACGAGTTGTCATGTTGCATGTTTCATGGTGGCGCAGAGCAGAGCGCAAAGGTCAGGCGTGAAGAGTGCAGTGATCAGGGGCTAAATTTAGATTCTCACAGCACATTGAGTTTTAGTCGAGCATAACTTTAAAAGAGAGTGTTCAGTCTGAATGTCTAATGTTGTTGGCATCTCCTGGTCTGACATGAAATCTCCATTAGCTCTTAAATTAATTTTCAGAACCCTCCTGTTGCTATATAGGATAAAACATACAAAAAACGACCTAATTCATTAATGAAAAATGTGTTTATTTCTTAGAATAGGGCTACAGATCACAAATTGTCATTCACTATTTCACAAGTTGATTTGGCATTGTAGTTTACAGTAAGTACATGGTGTCAAATATTTCTGCAATCTTAAATAGTCATTTCATTGCCTCACATCAGTCCATCCGTTTTCTCCCCACTTAATTGTGTATTATGTGATTTAATGCATGTTCATTCAGTAACCATGCCAGAAGATCTCACTGTGTGATTCCATGAAATTTGTGTTGTCTTCTAATGTTCTACTAACCCTCTAATTTACACTAATGTTGTAGTTTAACTAATAGAGGACTGGCGTAGAATTCATCTAATGAAAAATGGCCATCACTGCCAATGAGGCTCTCAATGCCCGCCGCAAACTCCGGAAATTTGGTAAGTTGGGGTGTAGTGATTGATCCATGGAAAAAACACACTTTACTTTTGAAATGAGAACTTGAGAAGTGCATATAGGCTAGACCTTATTCAGAGTGGCGCCTGATTAAATGTCAGAAATGAAAACGTTGCTGTGACGTACAAACTTGTACTCTACTCTCGAAAACAATATGCCGACTTCCTGTGTGATCATTTCGGCACTGTAGATCCAATTTAAAGAGTTTACTCACATTTTTTGGAAAGATGTTTTTCTATGGTATGTTTTGTCAGCTGAAAGAGCCACACCAATTTAAACAACAGTACAATTACAACAAGTAATTGATGAGACCTTAAGTAGGGCTGCATGATTATGACCAAAATCATTGTCGATTATTGCCCTTGATATTGTAATTGCAATTCATTTTGATTAATAGAATTTATAGTCAAATACTTAGAATGGGTGGATCAACTGCATGCCATATTCTTTAATGTTGCCTACACATTCAAAACAAGCTGAAAACACTGTCCCCGAATTATCATTAAATCAAGACTAGTTTACTAAATGGTCAACTCCACATTTGCCCTCTTTGAAGCATATAAAACATCTCTGATCTGTTAAAATTATGAAAAAATATACTCTAAATAGACAATTAAACTGAACGTTTTGATGAGTCGAGTTACATGGACTGCTATTATTGACACTTTTCATGATTAGTTAATTTTGGCAGCTGTAATTGTAATCTCAATTATTATTTGATTAATTGCGCAGCCTTAACTGTAAGTCTATATCTCACAGCCTAAGTCTACATCCAGAGAATATTTAGCAGAGACGGGACACTTATATCAAAATGAATGGGAGAAACTGGAACACTCAAAGTCAACGGATGTATAAAGGAAGTCCCACCTTACAGGTAAAAGAGCCAATCACCTTTCAGATACAGACATCTCCTGTCAGTCAACTTGAGAACGCACATGCGCATACAAGCCGGGAAAATCGTGTTTTTAGCGTAATCTGAGATAAAGAATCACAATCTATGATACTAGTGTTGTCAGATTTTACTGCTGATTTGAAATATGTTCTTTGATCGTAATAATGACCAACTGTTTTTGAGATTTCGGTCTTTCCCCATTTAAGTATATAGGAGCTGCACTGGCATGCTGCTACTCTGAGTAAGGTCTACTATGCTATTAACTGTCCTTTTTTAATTATTTATTTATTTTGAAAACCGATCTGTGGAAATGTTTTATTCTCACGCCTAGAATTTCTACCTCAATCTTGGTTCAGAAATTAAAAAGTCTTTGATGCCTAATTGAAACTGGGTACTTAATTTTTATTTTCATTGGAGAAAAAATTATTCAAGTGTTTCATCTCATGTAAAAGGCATAAATAATCTTATGAGCAAAATTCCGTGATTAATCAAATCAGTAGTGCAATGCAGGACCTCTCATCTCTTTCTGTCAATGCCCGATCAAAGCGGTTAACAGAGGGTGTCTACGCTACCCGAGGCAAGATACTTTTATATCTAGGTGATGAAACTAAAATGAGGAGGATCTTTCATTTGCATTTTGGATGTGCACTACTTACCTGCAGTTATCTTAAAAGAGATAACTTTGTCCCTGTTACTTATAAGCTGATAGGTATTATGCTAATTTGCTAGAAAATGTGAATTTTCAGTACCTGTGGAATTGACCCTGGGTCGATTCTATTAAAATGTAAATTGCTCCAAAGTTAAATTTGTCTAAAATAGTGTTTCAGTTAAGGGGGTACCCCTGAAATTCACTCGGCACAAAAAAAGCTGAATTTATAGATGTCAGGTTCCATTGTTCACAGAGTTTGTGCCAGTGACTTACATTTTACAATCAAACTCTTATGTGTTTGCACTGAAGTTTGATGAATGCAACTCATGAGCAATAGCTTTAGTCTTTTGTGTTTCGCTTTGATTGTTTTCCTGGCATGCTTTGCTGCCTCTGCATCTCAGTAAATCTACATTTTGCTGCTCTTAGCTTTATAAATGGAACAGAAAACAGTTTAGGTTAAAGAGACTAAATTAACCACTTTTTGATTTTGACGAGTCCCCTTAAACTTGGCATACTGAATAGCCCAAAGTGAGCCAGTAGCTGGCCAGTGGTCTCTAGTAGCGCCATCAACAAGCTATGCTGTATTTGAAGTATGCTCATCACTCTACCCAGGGACACTTGAATTACATCTATAAATAAGATAAGCATCATAATATGATATTGCAGGCCTATGCAGATTAATGTGTTCTTTAATATGAATTTCTGCTCTGCTGTCTGTGATCAGGCTCCATCTATGAACCCCTTAAGCTATCCATTCTGCACCGGGAAGATGAGCCCCTTTGGATAAAACTTGACCGCTTCTATAACGCAGGTGAGAATTTATGTCCTTTTTGTATTTTAATTTGTGGTAAGAATTATAAAAACATTGCAATGTGAGTCCTGATTTTTCTGAATGTAGTTTGATCTATTA
Source organism: Xyrauchen texanus (assembly GCF_025860055.1). Taxonomy (NCBI): domain Eukaryota; kingdom Metazoa; phylum Chordata; class Actinopteri; order Cypriniformes; family Catostomidae; genus Xyrauchen; species Xyrauchen texanus. The sequence goes on from NC_068277.1 coordinate 41,116,493, forward strand.
TGTGGCACTAGTATTCCAGTTTCTTTGTGATTTACTCCTAAGTACAAATTATTCCATTATGAAAAGATGTTTTGTAATTGAATTAGAGTATTGAAAAAGTTTCCAAACCATTGCATATACAGTAGATATGATGCCCATCAGATATATTTGTCCAAGCACATAAAGACTTCAGCAAGATTCATTTGTAGCCAGTGTGGTTTCTCATTGCTGTGCTCATCCGTGCATTTTGATGTTAATCAATACTCATCTCTTTCCCTGTCCTCTCTCTCTCTCTCTCTCTCTCTCTCTCTCTCTCTCTCTCTCTACTTGTCACCATGACAATAAATGCTGTCCATTTGTTTAAATGCCAGATATCAGATTAAAAGTGCTTTGTTTTTACTTGTATTCATTCTCATAGTTTCTTGTCTGTTTAGACAAAGATGCATTATTCTTTGAAAATTGAACTTTTGCCATAGTTATTGAAATAATAAAATGTAAGTACTCCTTGATAAGTTCAATTGAATTAAAAGGATATCTTGCACAGACTAAAACAGATACAATATGATTCATGGTTTCCTGACATTCTGTAATTACGTTGTAGTGTTTTGTTTTTGTGAGGTCATTAAGGCTCAGCATAGTTTTATTAGAAGTTAATTGTTCTGTAATTCAACACTGTTAGAAAAATCTCTCACTTGCTGGTTTCTATTTTTTGGTTTGTTTGTTTTTTTGTGATAATGATTGATCATTCCCACAAGTGAGGGTGTTATTGTGAAACCATCAGACAAAAAACAAAAACATAATATACTTACCCTCATATCGTTCTGAACCAATATAACTTTCTGTCTTATGCAGAACAGTCCGTCTACTCAATAAATTGGCAGTTGATATTGACTCATTTTAAAGCTTAAAGCACTCAAAAGTATTATAAAAGTAATCCGTGCAACCTGTACATCATATTCCAAGTCTTTTGAATGCATACTATACGTTTGGTGTGAAACAACCTCAAATGTAAGTCATCTTTCAGTGAAAATCTTAATGTTTTTTGTGTGTTCATGAGAGCTATGAGGGGCATTTGTTCACAGTGGCTTCAACCATCTGAAAATAAAAAATCGGAGCTGTACAGGAGCATTTGACCAACCGCACCCAAGCACAACCAACAGAGTCCGTCGTTTGTGCGCTCTATCACTGAGCGCGCACGGGCAGAACCAGTTAAAAACAGACCAGAAAAACAGAACTTTCCGTCAAATTAGAATAAATGTTACTTACTGATGAATCATGATTTCTGTGTGAAAACATTCATTTGCAGATTTCACGCACAAATATATGGTAATACAGCTTGAACCATTAGAGAGACCGGTATGAACAATGAGCTTGTTTACATGCACACAAATACACTGATTGCTCTCTAGTTACTGATTCTTCTTTTGACACATTGGAAGAGCCGGTAAGAACAGGGGTTAAGGTGTTTACATGGCACGCGAGATACGAGTAATTGGCAAAAATCTAACCGTGTCAATCAAGTTATTCACAAGTTTAGGTGGCTAGCCAGGTACATTTTGGTTTAGTTTGCATCAACACTGGGTTTATGTACCATGAAAGTGTGTTAGCCTTTATCGGTTTTCATCGCCCTAGTAACATACGCTCCACGGCTAACCTTCTCCGTATCAGGTTTTGTTCTGAGTAACGGGTCGCTAACAAATACTGAGCCAAGCAACTGTGAAACAAAAACAGAGACAGACAAAACAGAGGACTATCTTTCCCTCAAGGTTGAGTAAGGCCTTACTGGATCACAGGCCTTATCCAGCTGAAATAAACATAGTTAGGCTGAAATATACTTTTATTTACGAATGTTAAGGATGTGTGGCACACATTACCTAAAAGTCAAACATAATAAAACTTGCTTTATTTGACCAATGATCTATTAATAAATTACAACTCGAATGTCTATGTGTTCTTTGGGAGCCTGGCCGAATGAAAAGGCACTGTTACAACATGCATGACATGGGTCAGACCCCTTAGTCACCACTCAGAGGTCAAGTACACAAATGACCTGTAACATTCATGATTATAACATAACTTAAATAAATGCACCTGATTAAGAAGATGATGATTACCTTTTTATTATAAGAGTTGCTAGTGAATGTATTTAACTCATCAATATGCTGAAGAGACGGGCAAAACACTTCCCTTCAGTACACACGTTTAGGCCGGGCTCAGACTATTGCCGTTTTAGGCCAATTTATCCCTGATTCACCCCTCCCGACAATCTGAGAAATTTGGTCCAGGACCTTGGTCAGTACGGATGTTCAGCCCAGATTATCTGGTAATGTGAGGGGTTTACAGATCCAGTCTTAAACCTCCCGAACTGCACGCAAACACATCGTGGCCGCCCGATAATATGTTTTTAATTGTTTTTAATTTGGAGTTAAAATCTGGATGATTATGATTACGTCAGTACATTCACTTATCGCTTTTGAGCTAGCTATGTATTAGCGTTTAAGCTAACGTTACTCCCGGAGCAGCTGACGGTGTTGCCAAGCAACAGTAAACATTCTAGTCCTTGAGGCTAACGTTAGCTAGCATACTACTGTTGACCGATAAAATTGTAAAACTGACAGTTAAAATTTCACCTACAGTTCTTGCTGAAGAACAGACAACCCATTTTGACCCCGTCTCCACAACCATTTTCTCATCCACACTCATTTAGCCTTCTGCTTTTTCTCACTACAAAGCATAAGTAATATTACAGCAAGTTTTGTGATGCACAACAATTTTCAAATCTTGTAGTGTGTGCATGTTTTGATTTGAGTGAAGAAAATCTATGAAGATTCTCCTTATGTGCATGATGGTTATGATTTTAAAACTCATGTAGTCTGAGCCTGGCCTTAGTGAATGAGACCCATTCTTTGTACAAATTCTGTATTTTCAGCCTCTGAAATGCATCTTAGCACTGACCAACTGCTCTACTCACTTGTACAGCCCTTACAATGATCTTTACATTGTCCCCACAGTCATGAAAAACCTAGAAATATTAGGGAATTTTTACAAGTTTTCCAGGCCTATAAAAGTCATGGAATTGAATTGGTCAAAAGTTGTGGGAACCCTTTATTTTTTATCTTTCATTGAATGTCTCCCTCAACATTGTGAATTAAAATGTGGTAACAAAGTGCAACACATTACATTGCAACATTGCATAATGCATACTGACATGTTATTCTGCACTATTCTTAGATTTTCTTGGAACATTATTGCCATTTTATCTTCGGCCTCTTTTTTTTTTTCCTCATCTTTCTCTCTCTTTCACTCTCTGTCTTTCTGGGTTTTCCTATTTATGTGGTAATGTCCTCATGCTTCACTACCTCTCATTTCTTCATCTTCTCCTCTCTTGCCTGATTGTTCGAATGTAGTTCTGCTATCTGTACCCTGCCTCCACAAGATTAAGGCTGGGGAAAGCAAGCTTTAGCTTTTAATGGGTAAAACTGCTTTCTTTCTTTCTTTCTTTCTTTCTTTCTTTCTTTCTTTCTTTCTTTCTTTCTTTCTTTCTTCCTCTTTCTGTCTTTGTGATTCAATCTCCACCCTTTTTCTCCATCATCTTTTTCCTCTCTCTCTGTGATGGACCCCCCCTCCATTTCCTCTTGGTGGAGAAAAATGGCTTCTTCTTGGAAACAGTATTTTTGTGTCTGCAGCATTAGGGCTTGATTCAGAGGTGCATTATGTTGATAGATGATAAGAGAGAGCCAGTCTTCAAAGCATTTGCATCTAGAGTGCTGTAATGTGCTCCATCCCTTGTTCCACAGATGAGTGCAAATAATATGTAATTTTTCTTTTCTTCCCTTTTCTAAAGAAGTCACTTCTCAGGTGATGCACATCTGCCTCTGTGTGACATGGCGGCTGTGAATTGACTATAAATGAGCCTTTCTTGATTAGTAATTTAAGGTTTTCACAAGAGAAAATGGCCAGGATTAGCAGGGTGTGTGGTGTATTTCTTTGAACAAACTGATCTCTAGTCTGTTCCTATCGGAAACTGGAGTCTTCCTTTCCATCCTGCCGGCATCAACCACAGTTACAGTACAAAGCCTAATCAGATAAAGATATATTTGTCACCCTGCCTGGAATGGTGGCTTCCTCCGAGGGAAGAGTATATTAATATTCTGACTAATTCCCCCAGTGTCTCCTTATCCCCCAGCCCTGCTGGCAGTGTCTCTTTGAATTGACCCAAACTCTACATAACAAATGATAGCTCGAAATGAATGTCCCTTTCATTTGTGCTGGCATAATGTGCTGATGAAAAATGAAGGACCCTATTCAGCCTGATTATACATTAGTAAAGAGAAATCACTGTGGAGAGAGAGAATAAGTTTAACAAGTTGGGTTCAGTGATGGATAAAGCTGTGCTGCCTTATTTGTTTGATGTTTTTCTCTTCATAATACTTATGAAGTAATGCAATAATATTTGAAAATTAGGTTGACATATTACTATTAATAAATTTTTTCTTCTTCAGAATTTGAAAACATAAGAATAACTGTGATAAATAGGTGTTTCAATATGTAAACATACTCTGAAGGGAAGTGTTTGTGGAGGCACCTGCTGTTTTTCTTTCATTTATATCAATGCTCTGTTTGTTTTGACAGTAACATTATTAAGACTAAATCTGGCTTTGTCTGAGAAATCTGTCTTTCTTTCTCCCTTTCTCTTAGTGAAGTGCACCATTCTGAATTTCCAGAGCCCTACCACTGGTTTGTTCCCAGTGAAGACCTGTTCCACCTGTAAGGAAGCTAAAGTCCGAGACTCCCTCTACTGTGCTGCTAGTATCTGGGCACTGGCTTTGGCTTACAGGTCAGATACTGAATATTAATATGCAGATTTGCCTTTCCATGAAATCTAAGAACATATTAAAGAGCAATACACATTGGCATTATTCTTAGCCATGTAGAATTAAAGGGGTCATGAAATGAATTTTTTTTTTAATAGTTGTATATATTCACTGAGGTCAACTGATAAACTTAGTTAAGTATTTTTATTTATTTATAATTTAATAACATATGATTATTTTAAACCCTGTCTCTGGCCCTCTGTCTGAAGAACTGAGTTTTGACCTAAACGCCTCCTTAAAACTTAAACGAAAACGCCTACTTTTCTGATTTTCTGACATCATGCAGTTCCTCGAAAAGAGCCATTTTTGAAACTCGGTGGCAAGAGAATGAACCAGCTCAACAACATTATAAACCTAATTGTCAGGGTTTACGCATTACACACATTCAACACATTGTATTCAAATTCGTCTCTCGCTTGCTTTTGCTCACGTTTAAACGATTAGCCCTCCACGTACCAATGATGCCGAGATTTGCTTATATATTTAATTTCAAAACTGAGAAGGTTTACCTGCAATTTTAGTAGCACCAAACATCACAAGCAGGGTCAAGAATGGACACAGAGTGGCCGTATAACACTTTTCCTTGAGCAGAATATTGCACTAGAGATAGAGATTGCGTTTTTTAAAAGGGAAAGCGAGAGCTAGAACTAGCGCACTTGCATGCATGGTTGCCAGATTGCACAAAATAAGCATAACATTAGGCAGAATATTTCCAATTTGTGCAAATGTAAATCTCAAATTGGGGTGTTCTTATCTGGCAACCCTGAGCATGGTAAATGCTTGTGGAGGTGTTAAGGTCCTAATGCATGATAACTGAAATATCCATTGAAAATAACGTTTTTAAAATAAATGAGCTGTGGGCCTTAAGTTGCCCAAGTCTGGTGTAGTCATCACACACTCATAATATATTAAATATTCATGAATAAAACAGTTTGCTCCTAGTTTTTGTGATTGCGTTCAAGTGTTTTAACTGCCACATCCTTCAATAACCGTTCCTTTGCAAAGCTTGAATGTTGTTATGACTGGTTTGAAATGAGCCGAACATATAATCAACTCTAAAATACACTGAAGACACATCCAGTTTACAATATAATTCCGTCATGTTTTCATACACCAAAATCTAAAAATAGTGCAGATGGGTGAAAGAACACAAGGCAGCAGCTGAATGACAGAGAGCTTCTCCTCTTCAGAGTTGTAACTTGATACCGTGGCTTTTAAAAGCAACCTGAGATATGTACCAAGTGGTCAAAAATGTCTGTCTCTGCATGTTTATGTAAAAAAAAACATTGAAATCCTGATAGAAACATGAAGGTGTCCCTAGAGGTCCCCAGAGCCCAGTTTGAAAACCCCTGTTTTACACTACACATTCTACATTCAAAGTGCACCCAAAAATGACCTTTCATTATCTACTCAACTTCATGTTGTTCCAAACCTGTATTTCTTTGTGGAGACCAATATAGAGCATGTTCTCACAAACACGCTGTAAAGGGAATAGATTGTTCGAGGAGGAGGCGAGAACCGGCTTGACAATATAAATAATAGTTTAATGAAAAATTAAAACAAAAGACACAAATACACATGACGGTCAGCTGGCCCTAAACGATCTCTCTCTGTCGCACCACCATCCGCAGTCAGCCTTTATCCCTCTCGGAGGCTTTAGCCTGATAAGAGACCAGGTGTGTATAATCACGACCCGGCCCCGCCCTCCGCCCTGTCACTCACACACACACACACACACACACACACACACACACACACACACACACACACACTCACACTTCTTTTTTTTGAAGCAGGTCACCAACTAAGGGGTTTGGGATAAAGTAACATTTGAAACATTAACAGTAGGGCACCAGAGAACAAGGCTTTCCACTGAACTCCTAAGACTTGGTGTGTTTTTTTTTCTTTCTCTCTCTCCTGGTGAGGGTTGTTCCTCTAGACGAAAGCTAGGGTAAAAATAGAGAGCTGGCATATATTAGAGAGAGACACAGTCATCAGTCTGCACCTCTGCATATTTTAATTGTCAGTGGAGCTTAATTAATATGATTCCAATCTGACAGCAAGGCCTGTACCTTTTATTTACCTTTTTGTCTTTGTAAGAGTATACTGTATGTGGGTGGTGTGCATGTGTGTGCTTAATATGAGATTTCTTCAGTTGCCTGGATGCTCCATCATAGTAGTTTTTAGTTACCAATGCCATTGTAGAAATTCATTATGCACAGTAAGCCAGGATTTAATCCATTAATGAAAGTGTCCAATAACAGGGCAGTTACTGAGATTAAGCGAGTATTATTCAGCTGGTCATGTGATGCAAACATGGATGCCCCCATGAGACACCCCGACCAGGTTGAGTAAAAGATCTTTTATAAGCTTACTCATATGACTGAACTCTTCATCTCATATGAGTGGCCATGATTATATACATGCGTTTCAAAATTTCTATACATTTTTTTAAAAGTTAAACTTTTTAAATGAGGAAAAAAATTATTGAGTGCACCTTTAAGCAGTCAGCGCTGAAACTGCACTGCGTCTTGAGTATTTAAATTAAGTAATTGTCATTTTTTTCCACACAAGCACGCTTCCTTTCTAAGTAAATTAGGTTCATTATAGATTGCGCTTCGTTCACAAAAATTGCCTGCTGCGGTTTATTTTTTTTTATTCGATTTTTTCTGCAACATATACAAAAGGCTGTAGATAGCAGGATATATGTTGAAAGCGACATTACAGAAGAAATGCATGCAGCATGTATAGCAAATACAGAGTGCGAGATACATATGCAAGATAAATAGATGCCAACAAGTGAGCTGATTTCAGTTTTTTAGTATGTTAAAGTGTACGTAAAATGTAAATGCAAATCCGGATAATTTAAATTATAGGTCTACAAACATATATATATATATATATATATATATATATATATACATACATATGCATACAAATATATACACACACAAACATACACAAAACTGCATATATACATATATTTATTACACATACATACACAAATACACACATATGTACATACATATATATATGCACATACATACATACCCCTATATGCTCAAATGCAAACACACATAGATGCATACAGCAACTGAGCCCCTCTGACACATCCAGCCCAAAAGCCTGCAATACCCTGACCCAAAGCATGGTGCGGCACCCCCCAAAGCTCAATTGATCACCTGAACATTCATTGGTAGGAGTGCCTGAGTCCCTAATCTGTCTGGTCAGTGAAGCCCTGCCCTCTGCTCATAAGAGCATGATGTTTTCCTAATTGGAAAACATCATGACCGCTTATCAACTGTAATCACTACATATCTGAGTGCCAATACACCAGTGGCTACATCCAGGAAAACTTAAGAGACAGTTAAGTTGCTTCTAAGAAGTAATTGTTATGATGTTGAGATTCATCTGTGACAAAAAAGGAAAGAAAGACAGTAAAGTGCCTCACTCAACAGCCCCAGGAAGGCAGTTTACCATGCCAAGAGCCAAGGGCTAGCAAAGCTCTAAGATGGGCGCCCAGTGCATATCGCCTCCATTTCTTCATGCTGGACACATGCATTCATACATGCATACATACATACATACATACATACACACTTACATAAACATACAGTATATACGTATACACATACATACCTACACCTCTATACACGCATACAGACCCACATACTCACAAATACATGAACATTTATACACACATATACATATATGCTGCTTGTTTGGTCCTTATTTCTTAAGCCAACCCCTACACCCTACACTAACCATGGTAAAAAGTCATTGGCCCCTATCCCTAAGGTCCACCCCTACAACCAACACTAAACATAAGGATACTAGGGAGTGAGAAAACAGCACGACACCCCTTCTGCCCACAGTCTACCACTTGCACACCCTGAGCAGGACGTCCCCACACACATATTGTACATGATACATTCAGGAATACATCTCAATGCAAGACATTAGAACCCAGTCAAATGCATAACATGAGACATTTCTCTTAACAGTTAAACAACATTTCAGCACGTTACATTATACACTCACCTAAAGGATTATTAGGAACACCTGTTCAATTTCTCATTAATGCAATTATCTAATCAACCAATCACATGGCAGTTGCTTCAATGCATTTAGGGGTGTGGTCCTGGTCAAGACAATCTCCTGAACTCCAAACTGAATGTCAGAATGGGAAAGAAAGGTGATTTAAGCAATTTTGAGCGTGGCATGGTTGTTGGTGCCAGACGAGCCGGTCTGAGTATTTCACAATCTGCTCAGTTACTGGGATTTTCACACACAACCATTTCTAGGGTTTACAAAGAATGGTGTGAAAAGGAAAAACATCCAGTATCGCGGCAGTCCTGTGGGCTGAAAATGCCTTGTTGATGCTAGAGGTCAGAGGAGAATGGGCCGACTGATTCAAGCTGATAGAAGAGCAACTTTGCCTGAAATAACCACTCGTTACAACCGAGGTATGCAGCAAAGCATTTGTGAAGCCACAACATGCACAACCTTGAGGCGGATGGGCTACAACAGCAGAAGACCCCACCGGGTACCACTCATCTCCACTACAAATAGAAAATAGAGGCTACAATTTGCAAGAGCTCACCAAAATTGGACAGTTGAAGACTGGAAAAATGTTGCCTGGTCTGATGAGTCTCGATTTCTGTTGAGACATTCAGATGGTAGAGTCAGAGTTTGGCGTAAACAGAATGAGAACATGGATCCATCATGCCTTGTTACCACTGTGCAGGCTGGTGGTGGTGATGTAATGTGTGGGGGATGTTTTCTTGGCACACTTTAGGCCCCTTAGTGCCAATTGGGCATCGTTTAAATGCCACGGCCTACCTGAGCATTGTTTCTGACCATGTCCATCCCTTTATGGCCACCATGTACCCATCCTCTGATGGCTACTTCCAGCAGGATAATGCACCATGTCACAAAGCTCTAATCATTTCAAATTGGTTTCTTGAACATGACAATGAGTTCACTGTACTAAAATGGCCCCCAGAGTCACCAGATCTCAACCCAATAGAGCATCTTTGGGATGTGGTGGAACGGGAGCTTCGTGCCCTGGATGTGCATCCCACAAATCTCCATCAACTGCAAGATGCTATCCTATTAATATGGGCCATCATTTCTAAAGAATGCTTTCAGCACCTTGTTGAATCAATGCCATGTAGAATTAAGGCAGTTCTGAAGGCGAAAGGGGGTCAAACACAGTATTAGTATGGTGTTCCTAATAATCCTTTAGGTGAGTGTATATGCAGTTGCATTGATGACTATTACTGTTTACATTTACGTGTTTGGCAGACACTTTTATCCCAAGCGACTTACAGTGCATTTTAGGTATACATTTTAGCAGTTTGTGTGTTCCCTGGGAATTGAACCCATGATCTTGACGTTGCTTGCACATGCTCTAGAAGTTAAGCTACAAATCCCCAAGAAATAAACATCAGAAGTAACAGTAGCTTCTGTGAAAATGAATAAATAATGCTTGGGTTGGACATAGATTTGGAAAGCTATATAATTTTAATTTGGACATGCAAATGCAGGAAATAATGTCATAGAAACCTTCTGCTGGGCAACAACCATTACGTTTTATAAAGTTGCAATTTCTATTAATTGACTTTGATTACTCATATGCAACTTTAGTCACTTTGGTAATACTTTACAGGTTCAATTCGTAAACATTGATTAATCCATTCGGTATTATGAACTAACAATGAAAACAATTTCTACAGCATTAATCTAGGTCAATGTTTCATTTAAATATACTATTGTTCATTGTTAATTATGGTCCTTCATAATATATTGACTAATGTAAATGTATACAACTTGAAATGTTAAAAAATTATCAGTTTGCCGGTACATATAAATTAAGATTAACTAAGATTATTCCATTCTGTAAAAGTATAGTTCATTGTTATTTTACAGTAGCTATTGTATTTATGTATAGAAACTCATTGTAAAGTATTTCCCTCAATTTAACACTATTTACTTCATAACCATGGTCAGCTCTCTGTTGTTGGCAGAGGCACACAACAATGTAAAGAGGATGTTATCTCCTATTACTTATAGACCACTTTCCTCTCATTCGTTACTTGTAAACACACTCACGTTGGTTTCAGCCAAGTCTCTAACAAGTCTCCTATGGAAGTCTCCCCTCACAACAACAATAAAGCCTTGCTCACACTGCAGTAACACATCTCGATCAGGCACCATTGCCTGATCAGCATAATTCCTTTTGGATGTGCAAATAACCATTTACCGGGTGCAATTCAATCTTAGTGAATTCCCCCCAGTATCTTGTGTAGTGTGGTAAAGACATATTCTTTCCTTATTTCTTATGAAATATCGTCCTTCATATTATATATGTTCTAGACTAGTGATTCTCAATGGACAGCAGTGAAAAGCAAAGCTAAATGCCAATAATAAAGTGCAACTAAACATAAAATCTTGTATAGATAGTATAGCAAAGTAAATAAGTTTATTAACATTTTAAAGGTAGAAAAAACACTTCCCATATCCAAAAATCTGTATTGTACTGTATTTTGGAACAATTGGATCTCACTTGGTAGAATCAAGCCAAATAAGACAGATGCCATTTCGGTTTGCATGACATGCCTCAATACTCTAAAAGTGTAATATTAATACATTTTAAAGTTTGAGTTTAAAGACATTTTTGATGACATTTTAAGGATAAACCTTATTGATACTGTGTGAGAATACCACTTGATGTGGTCTCAACATCTATTCCTACAGGACCCAGATTTTACTGTTTTAGATGCCTGCATAATCATTTGTTTTTTGTTACTTATTGTAATTTTTTATCATACAGGCGCATTGATGATGACATGGGTCGCACTCACGAGCTGGAGCACTCCGCCATCAAGTGCATGCGGGGGATCATGTACTGCTACATGCGGCAATCTGATAAGGTGTGTCAGAGCAGCACCTCCTGCATATCACTCATTAATGTGCCTTTAAATCAAGGCAAACGTCATCTACAGGAATGTTTCAGTTCACCTTCAGTTTGTAGATATTTAGCTAACTAAGAACCATCGTCCATTCAAACCATTAAAAATGTTGGCACAAATTAATCTCTCACTTGGTGCTAGCTAAGATGCCATCATCCTTGAAAATAATGAACAAGACAAAACAATACCACCCAGACTACATAAAAACATTGAAAGAGATTGTGGATTGAATTGTTGGCTGTGAAATTCAAGAGACTTTTACAAACAAAATTAAAAAGAATTCTAATCAGCTTAGGCCATGTTAATAAATTTGCCTATTGTTGTGCCTATACTGTTCATGGTAACATTAATATATTTAAGGTTCGAAGGCTACTTTTTGTATGATTGATAATTTTGGTACTGTGCTGGTTTATCTAAAATCTTGTTCCTGTACAAAATCCAGTCATGCTGACTGCCCTCTTGGGTCAATTTTTTTCTCTTAGAGGTCACTTCCTGTTCCTGCTGGCGCCTAGCTTGAGTCTGTGTTTGTAGTCTGCTAGCTTTTTTAGCATAGCTTGTCTTTTTGTTTTCATCATTTAATCTTTAACTTCTGCCATTTTTCAGCACACACAATTTTTTCCCCACATTATTCTCTTATCACGATTCAACTGCGTACATTTTTCCACGTGCATCCGCTTTCTATTTTTATCGCAATTAAACTGTGTGCATTTTACCGTGCCCACCCATTTTCTCCTCTGTGCGGATCAGCACACGTTATTGCTACTTGCACTACATGCCACATGTTTATGTAAATTTTTCCACGTGCATCCGCTTTCTATTTTTATCGCAATTAAACTGTGTGCATTTTACCGTGCCCACCCATTTTCTCCTCTGTGGGGATCTACACGGATTACTGCATCAATCTCAAAGCACCGCTTATCAAGATCCACCATAACAACAAACAATTGTATGAGGGATTCACATCAATCTCAAACCCACGCTGCCCAAGAAGAGCCACAACAACATACAATTGCGGTAAGTCATGGCATCAGCACACGTTATTGCTACTTGCACTACATGCCACATGTTTATGATAGCTTCATCCATCAGCAGTGGGGAATTTACATGTGATAAATGTAAGGAATTAGTCAGGCTGAAGAAGATTAATGAGTTAGAGACACACATCCAGACATCTACTAGCTGCCTTGAGACATCACATAGGTCACATAAACTACAACACATAGAAACTGTATCACCTAGATATCATATAGAGACTGTGTATGTTCCCCAAACTACCAAACATAAAACTCTCATTAAGTCATTTAGACATTTTTTATTGATATCAAACTTAAAAATAATTTAAAACGTAAGATAAACATCATATAAAGGTAGGGCTACTAAACATTAAATCACTTTCCTCCAAAGCACTCATTTTAAATTTAAATTATTACAGATAACAGTTTAGACTCGCTCTGTTTGACTGACACATGGTTTTAACAGGATACATATATTAGTTTAAATGAGTTTACTCCCCAAGTTTATTGTTGTAAACATGAACCTTGTCTGAAAGGTTGAGGAGGAGGTGTTGCTACAATTTACAGTCATGTTTTTGGTGTTACTCAGAGGTCATGATATAAGTTCAATTCTTTTGAACTGATAATGCTTAGTGACATCATCAGATATAAATAAAAAATCTCAGTTATCTTTTGTTCTTGCTACAGTATATAGACCACCAGGGCCATATTCTTATTTCCTTAGAGAATTTGCTGATTTTTGGCCAGATCTAGTAGTTGCTGTGGATAGAGCTTTAATAGCACTCTTGATAGTGTCGCCCCTTTTGATTAAAGAAAATTAAAAAGAAAAGCCTGCACGTGGTACAACATTCACACTCAAGTTCTCATTTAGAGGTCTTTAGTGGTGCACGGAATGATAGTGTAGCTACAGAAAGGCTCTAAAAGCTGCCAGGTCAGCATATTTGAGAAAACTTATAGAAAATAACCTCAATAATCCTAGGTGTTTATTCAGTACTGTGGATAAATTAATAAGGAATAAAGCTTCGACTGAACCAGAATTTCCATCACAGCACAGTAATAATGACTTTATGAATTTCTTTACTGATAAAATTGATATCATCAGAAACAAAATTGGAATTATGCAACTGTCTGCAATAGCACCTCTGAAGACAGTGTCTTATATTATTCCCCAAGAGCAACTTCAGATCTTTGCTGTCATAGGACAATAAGAGCTAAACAAACTTATCAAAACATAAAAAGTCAAACATGCATGTTAGATTCAATACCGACCAAGATATTAAAAAAAGTGTTTCCTGTAATCTCTGAACCTCTTCCTAATATTATTAACTCATTATCCTTAGTGCATGTCCCAAGAAAATTTAAGATAGCAGTTATTAAACCGCTTATCAAAAAAACACAGCTTGATCCTGGAGAGTTGGCTATTTATTGATCGATCTCAAATCTCCCATTTATGTCAATACTATAAAAGGTAGTGTCCTCCCTATTATGTTATTTTTTTTTAAATGGTACGATTAATTTCAGTCAGGATTTAGGCACCATCATTGTACAGAGACTGCACATATCAGAGTTACAAATGACGTGCTCTTATCATCTGATCGTGGCTGCATTTCTCTTCTAGTGCTTTTAGATCGTAGTGCTGCCTTCGACACCATAGATCATGAAATGCTCTTGAATAGGCTTGAGAATTATGTTTGCATTTGTGGACAGGTTAGGCTTAGGTCCTATTTATCCGACCGCTACCACTTTGTCTGTGTAAATAAGGAATTGTCAGATCAAACTAAAGTAAAGTATGGAGTGCCACAGGAATACGTTTTAGGGCCTCTCATTTTCTCTCTATCAGGAACTGTGGAATTAGTTTTCACTGTTATACTGAAAATACCCAAATTATATCAAAGATTGGATGGGTAGAAATTTCCTTCTACTCAATTCTGACAAAACAGAGGTATTAGTTATTGGACCAAAAACCTCTAAAAATAAGATGCTACAATAAAATTTGACCCTCAATGGACATCTTATACAGCGAATAACTGAGGTGTTCTATTTGATAGCAATCTGTCTTTTGAAAACATTCTTCCATCTCTGAAATATTGCTAATGCTCTCTATTTCTAATGCCGAAAACATTACTGGGAGGATATCCTGCAGGTTCCATAAATAAACTTAAATTAGTTAAAAATGCAGCAGCTAGAATGCTGACCAGAATCAAGAAATATGATCATATCAGCCCAATCTTAGCTAAGTATTTAAAATACTTCTAACTGCTTACAAAGCCTTGAATGGTCTAGCTTCACAGTACTTATGTGATCTTCTATCATGCTACATACCATCACGTTCACTAAGAATTCTGGCCTGTTACTAATACCTAGAATATCAAAATCCACAAAAGGAGGTAGGTCCTTTTCCTATTTGGCTCCTAAACTATGTAATAGTCTTCCGAAGATAGTTTGGGACTCAGACACACTCTCTCAGTTTAGGTTTAGACTAAAGACTCATCTTTTCAGCCAGGCATATACCTAATGTATCTATCAACTCATAGTTATGCTGCATTAGTTAGGTCTGCCGGAACCGGAAACACATCTCATGTCCTATAATACTGTTTTAAAATGAATGGCATCTATGCTAATTATTATTCTATTTGTTTCACTGTCTTAACCTCGGGATACATATCCTGAGGTTACCAGAGCCTGCCAGATCCAGCTCTGGTCATGCATGATGTCCAAATCCGGTCCTGCCTGATGTCCAGCTCCCACTACTATGTGTTGCTGAGTGATGACGACTAACTGCAGCCTGTGCCAACCAGATATCACTTCAGTCTACTATGATGGACTTCACAGAGGATGAACTGATGCCAGCACCAACCGTCAGACATGGGATACTTCATTGGACACTGCCTGAAACTTGGAGTTAAAATGGACTCTACCAGAAATGAATCTGTCACAAGCTTATAGTCAAACTGTTGTGCACCGTACTGACCTTTGCCAGCATCACCTTGGTCAAAGGATGGACTACTCTCTTCAAATGGATTGCATAGATAAATTAATACATTAATTGCAGCCTTCATCCGCCAAATAAAAATAGACAATGCTTCTGTTTTCATTTCCTCAGTTAAATTAAGAATATACATTCTAAGACTTAAGTCATTAATCTAAAAAGTTATTACAATATATTTTTGTTTAAACATTGGCCCCTAACACTTAGTTTACTCATTTTAAATCTTGACTTGTACTACACATAAATAACTAATATTGGCATTATATTGATGCTGTTTATCCAGAGGGGACCTGGCACTCACAGTGAGCCTGGTTTCTCCCAAGGCTATTTTTCTCCTTAAAACAATATCTTATGGAGCTTTGTGTTCCTTGCCACAGTCACCTTAAGCTTGCTCACTGGGAGTCTAAATATAAATATCATTATTTTCAATTATTTATTTTAAGGCACACATTTACAATCATAATTTTTTTTTTAAAACACACACACACACACACACATACACACTATAATGTGTCTAAGACATGACTATATTACAGGTTTTTCTGTTCAAGCATAATTTTCTGTAAAGCTGCTTTGAAATGATGTGTGTTGTGAAATGCTCTTTACAAATAAAAATTATTTGACTTTTAAGAGAATAGGATACCCTGTATTTTTGTCCTGTTCATGGTATATGCAAGAAGGATTTTGTCCTACCTTCAGCTTTCTTTTTGGGATGTAGAAGCTATGTCCAAGAAATTTACCAGAGTTGGTTTTGCCTATGGATGTGTGTACTTACTCGTGGGTCCCTCAACATGCTTGGCGACAAGGTCGCCTTCTCCTCCTTGTGACATGACACTTGCTGTTTGGAGGAGGCCAGAGTTTTATCAGAAAGGAATTGTGTTGGAACTGTGGGAAGCCCTGAGATGTTCATCCAGCATTTGGCACCTGGAAAGGTGTGCAAACTGTGTGGTACATAAATCACCTGGAACAGCTTACAGTCCTCTTGGCTCTGAGAGCTTTTCTATCAGACCTGCAATTTCTCTCATTCTGATTCATACAGACAACAATGCAGTTGTGGCATATTTAAATCCCAAGGAGGAGTACGGTTATGTCCAATGTTGAATATTGCATGCCAAAATTCTCCTTTAGTTTAGTTATTTCTTCTCTCTATATGTGCTTTGCAAGCCCCTGGCCACCTGAACAATGGAACAGAATTACTCTTGCATCAGGGTACCAGGAAGGGGGAATAGTGACTTCATCCTTAGATAGTTCAGAGAATTTGGTAGGTTTTTGGGGAAGCCGAGGTGGACCTGTTTGCCTGCCTGGATGCACTGTCGCCTTTTGTACTCCATGATGCAAGCTCCACTAGGCTTTGAAGCCCTAGCTCACAAATAGCCAATGAAATGCAAATATGTGTTCCCTCCCGTCTGTCTTCAACACCAAGTGTTGTGCAAGATACAGTAAGACAGGGAAACCATGCTGCTAGTTGGCCAAAGTGACCGAACAGCCATTGATTCCCAGTGTTGGTACAGCTGTTGGATGCTCTTCTGTGGGAAATTCCTTTGAGGGGGAGGATCTGCTCTTGCAAGCCTGAGGAGCTGTGAGACTTCATGTCTGACCCCTGAACGGGGCTCATCTGGCTCAACAGGGTTGTCACAGCAGGTACTTGACACCATAATACAGGACCGGGCCCCCTTAACAAGGTGGCTGTATGCCTTAAAATGGCGACTTCGGGAGTTGTTCACGTTCAAACCGACGAACACCGGTATTACCGCTGGTTGGACACTAGGTGGTATTATGGGGCCATTTTCGTAAAGCAGGGTTAGGGTTAAGCCTACACAATAAAGCAAGACACCTTGATCACTTAAATATAAATCATGTTTCGAGGTGAACGTGTTTTTGTATTATTTTTTTTTGTTTTAAACACGGATGAATAGGCTGTTAAGTCACAATGAACTTCTCTGTGGAAATAAAGCGAACTGAACTCAAAGCAGCTCCTGAGCTGAAATGTCTTAGGTCATTTACAGCACTCATAGATGATTCTGTTCTTAATATTATTATAATAATATAATAAACAGTTTCTTCAAGCACGTGTCTGTGTGTCTACGGGCAAGTTATGTGTAATATTAATTTGATAATAATAATAGTCTAATAATAATTATTTAATACATTAATGGGAAAACGAGCCAAATATCATCTCGACATTTTCAAAGGTGTCTGCTATTGGCATCACTGACCATCATCGATTCCCGAGATCATTGTCTATCGGTACAACCCTATGCAAGATAGAGGTTTGTCCAGTGTTTCACTACCCAGGATGGTTAGAGCCATTGTTTACATGTAGGTTGACAAATTGATTTTGACCATGTCGTCCTCTCTTTTTTGCACTATATTGTGAAGAGTGTTGTTTTCATTGGTTCAGTACCCTGTCGGCTAGTACCAATGTATCACATTCTGGTCTATGACTGTTTTTTCTCTTGTCTTCCTACTATGTTTGAAGCAGAATTATTCACGGAATGTTTCACTACTTGGAGTGGGTAGTGCCATTGTTATGCTATTATCATAAAAACTAAAAGTTAAATACAAATGGGAGGTCATTCCAATATTTTTACTACCATATTCGCTACAAGGCATTAACGTGTGTGTAAATCAGTAGGGTGGTGATACTGATGCATCATCAAATTTATCAACTTGAGACAGAACGTCACAGTTACAAGTGTAATCTAGGTTCCCTGAAATATTGAACGAGACACTGCAAAACATTGCCGCTCTACCGATTTCTAGCTGTTAAGTCACTGAGAGATCATCTCTCCTCCCTACTGTTGAAAAAACAGTTGAAAAATCTGCCGATGCGGTGTTGGGCCCTAACTTGTATGTCCGCTGATGACATCCAGATGGATGGATCGCCAAGTGGCCAAGTGCCTGATGGTCAAAATTGAAGTGATTGTATAGGGTTTCAAGATTACAATCATTACTGAGACGGTTTGACAATGTTCCTATGGTGATCTGCCTGCAATGGCTGTGGTCATTTGCTAAATTGCTGGGTTGCTGTTTGGTCCAGCTGGTACTATTCTGCACCACCAATTGAATGGAAATGTCAACTTATGCATATAACTACTGTTCTCAAATGGAGGGAAGCAAATGTACAAGAAAACAACCCTTAGACAATGGTACATTGATAGTATAAGTTGGTATTACTATGGTACTATGGTATGCATATATCATGGTATTTACAAGTTATTCTAAGGTATTTAAAAGAATAGTACAATGCTACAGTGTTGGCTAGTACCATGGTATCAGATGGTATTACCATAGTACTTTGATATACTATGGTACTTAATGACTACCATATTCATATGCAATGTTATTTACAAGGAACTCCAAGGTACTTAAACAATACTGTACTATTACCATTGTACTGTGATGGTATCAGATATATTACCTTGATACTTTAATATGTACCATTGTACTTAGTTATCATTTTATATACCATGATTTGTACAGTACAAAGTAATCCAAGGAACTACGCTTTTACAATGGTATATTTCCCAAAACCATGGTATTACCATGGTGCCATTTCCAAAAATCATGGTCAATTTTGGTATTGTTTTGTTAGTATTTTTCCATGTTTCATCTTGAGCTCAGTAAAGACTTGGATTCTACTGAGCCAAAGGTGACCTTGAAATAAGGTGTGGTGTGAAATAATATTAATTATATAGCTTTTTTTAATATATCTTTGATCTACACATTTTTTTTTTTTTTACATTATTTATGATCTGCTGATGTCCTGTTGTCTTAAGGCTTTCTTAATAGTAAGAGCAGTCTCATTTCAAGTTTATGGTGTTTTTACAGTTGGCCGTCGCTCATAAGCAATTGTTCTCTCCCAGCATAGACCTGAGCAATTACGCCTCTCTTTTACCTTTTGCAATGGTTCCATTTAATTTATTCCTGACCCTCAAGACCTGATTTGAAAGAAAGCTTTTCTCTGTCTTAATAAGAATGCCTCGTTCATACAATTAATTACATAGTGCAGTTCTCATTAACATCTGTCTATGGCATTTACAAAGACGTTTTTTATTTTTTTTTAGAAACAATTTGACGCAACTGTTCATATCATCAGTTCCCCGGGTATATTTAACAGACGTGTTTACTGCAGCACACTGCTGATATCACACTGTGAGAAAAATAAGTCACAAACATGAAAAGCCACAACAAAGTGGGATAGGAAAGTCTGAATTCACAGATTGTAGTCCAGGCATGTACTTTTCTTGTATTGTTGCTTTCTGCTTTCCAGCATTATACTGATCTTTATGCACCCACAAATACATATATAAGAGCAGTTCTCTCATGAAGTAGCCTGTGCACTCAGCTTTTGATGGGTACAATAAAGATTTCCAAAGTCACTCCTAATAAATCACTTTGATAGAGTCTCTGTTTTGCCAAGTTGTGTGTCACAGAATAATAGATGTTCTAGCAACTGAAGGTTACTTGCTTCCCTGTTGAGCTTTCAGTTTTATTGGTTTAATTTTACAGGCGGTGATGACTAACAGATGTTTCAAATGTCATTCCTTGTCTCACAGGTGTCTTTATTGCTCTTTTTTTCCTCTATCTAAATTTGCTTGACTGAGAAATGGATTTGGGCCCAGGGATGAGTGTTTGTCTGAATCTTACAGCGGTGTTTGACTTGTTTTACAGAGGTGTAACTAGACTGGTAGAAAAAATTATAATATTGTAAATCTGGGACAGAAGGATGCCTCGCATGACATGACAAAAGAGGGGAAGGGAAAAAGAAAAAAATGGGCCACTTATTTATAACACTTAAAATATGCTGTGGGGGCCCATGTGAGATGTGGTCAATGGGAAAGGTCGTCCCAGATTTGTGCTGTATAGTGATGTGAGAAGTGTGCTCTCAGTCTCTCCTTCACTGTAGGATTATAGTATGCATATGACTGATAGTTAACTGATACTGTAGATGGCTTTAAGCAAGACTAATTTCTTGTACAACATGTATGGCTCATTTCTACTATGCATGACATTTTCATGTCCCATAAATGTCATATATGTTGTATACAATTTTAAACTAAAATTTTGAAGAATTATACTCTAATTTTTTGTGGAAATTAAAAAAATTGAAATTGGCAAAAACATTCCATTCTACTTGTTTAATTGAGAAAAACTGGCATGATAATTATAAAATGTCATTAGATGTTTCAAAACTATAAATTAAATTCATGTTGACACATTCATGTAAGCTAATCAATCCTTCACTGAGCAATTGCTAGCTTTAGCTCCATCCCTTAAATGTCTGGCCATTGTGTAATAATCAAGCGTGGTATACCCTTTTCTATAACTACAATAGTTCCTTAACTTACAGAAGCATATACATTTATTTAAAAGTTCAAAACATACTGTATAGAGGAATGACCTGTATACATTTTCTCTTCTGTGTCTATGCTAAGGACTAAATGGTCATTGATGTTGTTTGTCAAATTGTACATACTGACCTTATAGTTAGAACAGAGAATGCACTGTGTTTTCAGGGTTGTAGTTGTTTCTTGAATTGATTCTTTCTCCTTTATTTCTTTCTTTATGCATGTAAGAACACAGACAAGATCACAGACAAGTAGCCTAGAAATCCTAGAGACTTTAATTATGGATTATTATCAATCCAGTGTCATATTGAGTGCCTTACGCTTTGATTTCGTGTCACTTTTATAGCAGAAATATCCCATTCTTTTCTTTTTATTTGTTATTGTGCGCTTTAGTCCTCATTTTTGTACTGTATGAAATAATATTGCTTGAAATTATATCGTTTTCATCCTCATTCTTCATGTCTGATAAAATAAGTCTCTCTGGCAGTCACGTCTGCTGGATAGCTGATTTTCTGTAGTGAGTCAGACGTCTTACCTATCCTCTGCGTTGCTGCATAATCTCTCTATGTGCTTGAGTCTATGGCTTGCATCTCTTCAGTGTGCAATTTATTTATCATCTTCATCTTTTTCTGTTTCTTCACCTTTTAATTTCATCTGGTAAATTATGTCCTCAATCAACAACAATCTGGTTTTTAATGAACAAACGTTAAGGCAAGTAAATGACAATATCTGCAGCATGTGCGTCATGTCATGTTTATTTAAGATATCTTTCACTTAATCCACCATAAGAAATTAGTGTATATACTGTATTAGTATGTAGAATTAATGTTGCTGGAGACTTTCAGTGCATGTAGCAACAAGCCCCACAGTGTCTTCTGCCTGACCTATTCTGTGACTGATTACAGTGTATGCAGAACAACATGTGTTTTATATGTTTTTTTTATTTTGCCTTTTAATACTAAATACAAAAGCCAGAAAATAAACTTATCAACTGGAAACACTGGAGTGATTTCTATAAAATAAAATATCTGCATTAGTTCCCATACTTTTTTGGAAATAATCTTTGATATGCCTTAATGCTTGTTTCTACACCTCTGGATCAAGTCATGTTACAAAAAAGCTCTTTTAAAACATGTTTGCTGTTCATCGGTAGTGCTTAAGACTTTAGAGAGTGGATCATGTGTTCAGCAAATTCGAATTCGAATTCTTGAGAGATAAATGTAGATACTCGTCCTGAATGAGCATAATAGTCCTCTTGCTGCAGCCTGGCATCTATTTCGAAGCAAGTAGACATCCAGGAGCACCACACCTTTCTTTTGGAGAGATACAACTCTCATGTCTACTTGATTGAAATTTGTTGGTTTAAAATATTGTTTAAAATTTGATGTGTATTTATTAATATAATGCAATATCAAAGCATATGACTTTAAAATTAGATAACAGACATTTTAAGGGCACAATGCCTTCCAGGAATATCAATGTGCTCCTTTTTTCCTGTTTAACTTCAGTAACATTTGATGAATAATGAAACTGCAGATTTCTGATATGGAGGGAAAGATCAATTTTTTCATGGACCTTTTTCCCCCTCTGTCTTTCCTCTCTCTCTCTTCCTCTCATATTTTCACAGGTGGAGAAGTTTAAGCAGGACCCAAACCCATCCACGTGCTTGCACTCAATATTTAATGTTCACACTGGAGATGAGGTTTACGCCTATAAAGAGTTTAGCCATCTACAGGTACTAACAGGGATGCTTCCCATTACATATTCAAACACTATATTCTTATAAACTTTCCAATATTTTCTTATTTGAAAAAATTAAATGCATGCATCTTTTACTCCTGGTCAGCTTTATTTTTTCCAAGTAATGGGTCGTTCTGACAAAATACTTTGTGTTAAAAAATCTTAACACATTTTATCATCTCATCTTAGATGTTTTATGAAGACCCGCACAAACGCGTGTACTCAATTATTGCAACATGTTGCCTATTAATACTTGCATATTTGTTTGTTTTTGAGTAGTCTATGGATAATATAAACATTTCATTATATTGAAAAACTTTTTTTTGAAGATTGTAAATTATTCGTTAGTGATATGTCTTTTTCAAAAATATGCATCAACCAAAAATGTTTTAATTGGCTCCTAATTTAAAAACATTTCCAGACCCCTGTTATACAATCTTAGGCATTATACGGAGGTAAGATGAAAAGAAAATGCAATCGAAACTTTCCTGAAGACAGTCAGTTCCCTTCAGAGATACTTTTATATAAAACGGTCATAAAGGTGTTGCATTCAAGGGCTTTAGTTAAAGTCTTCAGAAGTCATAATCACTATGAGAGCACTTGGATTTCATCACGAGTCATTCTATATATTTTATATTACTTGTCATGTTTTAAATAAAGTGTTGTGACTGTAAATCTGCCTGTTATGTTTTTATATTGCCAACATGTTGTTATGGTATATTGTTGACTGTTGAGAAAGTTTAGAAAAGGCACACGCACATTTAGAGGCAATGTCGGGTCATTTCAAACTTGTCGCGCTACAAAAACACGAGATTAATCGTGAATCATTTTAATTTACTGACAACCCTAAAACATTTGAACAGTAATTTTACATATTAATCTTTCTGGATAATGAAATTACTTACCTTTCCTTGTGGTTTTTGAAATGTCTGATGAATTTTGAGGTTGCGGTGGTTGTATCGGAACCAGGTATATGTGCCATGTATTTATTCACACGGTCCAATTCGAAATCTTTTTATCCAAAGGAGATTATTTTAGGAACTCGACAATCATCTGTCATTTTGTGAGAGCAGCATTAACTGCAGATGCAGATCAAAGGTGCTGCACGCTCTAAACACATTTCATTGCTGTTCATTGTATTATTGAATATAATAATAATAAAAACATTCAAGTCATTGTCGAGTCATGCAGTTCAAGTCAAGTCTCGAGTCGCTGATTCTCAAGTCAAAGTCAAGTCAAGTCGTTTTCTTCTGTTAGTCAAGCAAGTCACAAGTCCTCGAGTCAAGTCATGTAACTCCAGTCCTCCACCTCTGCAAATTACTATATCGTGATAGATATCGTTATCTTGATATCAAATTACTCATAGCATGGTATAAGATTTTGGTCATATCGCCCACCTCTACTGTTACTGTTATGTCATGTTGTACTTTGTTACTGACTGCTTGTTTATATTACAATATGTAGTTAAATATACACAAGTTTTGTTGTAATAAGTGGAACTTTATAAAAGAATAAATGCATGAATGAAATATCAAATTTGTTGTTGGCTTAAAAAATGTATTTATAGTAAGGATAAATTATTGTAAAGCATTTAAGCCTCAAAGTCTGCAAACACACCTTTTGCAAGAATTGTTTTTAATTAATTTCTGAATTGTTATATCTGCTCTTTTGAAACTTGAAACAATCTCATCATTCTTTTAAGAAAGATAGGCATATCCTCATGCTTCACGTCTGTTTTATTCTTAGCATTGAGAAACAGTCTCAGTTTTCCCATTTATTTTCCTCACCCTTCCCACACTGTATATTCGTATGAGATATAAATGTAAAGTGGCTTATATTAAAAGATCTATAACATAACCATTCTATAATGTTTCTTTCCTCTCTTTTCAAACAGATTGATGCCTTGTCTCTGTTCCTACTGTACCTGGTTGAAATGATTTGTTCTGGACTCCAAATCATCTACAATACAGATGAGGTATGGCTGGGCTGCATTAACTTCACTAAAATAATGAAACCAAAAATACCATGGTATTTCTTTTTTTGGACCATGTACCATGTAAATACCATGGCAGATAAATGTCTGTTAATCATTCAGTGTGAATGGTAAATTGAAGTACTATGGTATTTCCATCTTGATACATCACTGTACCAT
Source organism: Xyrauchen texanus (assembly GCF_025860055.1). NCBI lineage: Eukaryota > Metazoa > Chordata > Actinopteri > Cypriniformes > Catostomidae > Xyrauchen > Xyrauchen texanus. The sequence continues at coordinate 41,141,565 of NC_068277.1, forward strand.
GATACAGCCTCTGTACTTTTTAGTAAAATTAAGTCCATGAGAAGGAAAGAATTGAATATCTTTTCACCCCAGTCAGGTTACAACAGATAAGACAGAAAAATGTCTTTCACCCAAAATTTTTGCTTTTTGTTCATCATTTAATCCCTACATACTGGATCGTCTCTCTTTCTGCCCGGGGCTTGCTCTTAGGGCATTCTGTTTATGACTACATTGAGCAATTAAGTTGTTAGGAACATTACTACAGAAATAAAGTTAAGCTGAGTTCAAATAGTTTAGGGTAAAGAGAGTAAATGCCAATTCCTGCATTTTTTGAAGGAGCTGAGAGATCGCTTATGCAACTGCTTATGGGAAATGTGTTTGGGAAATGTGAAGCTTTCTAATAAATCCTTAAACCCTGCCCACCCTTACCCCAGCGGTGAAGCTGAACCCTCCCAGAGAAGAGGCTGAATTGTGTTAACAGTTGCTGTAATTGATGCTTAATGGGAATAGTTCACCCAAAAATGAAAATTCTCTCATCATTTACTCACCCACATGCCAACCCAGATATGTACGACTTGATTTCTATTGCAGAACACAAACTTAAGATCTTTAGAAGAATATCTCAGCTCTGTAGATCCATACAATGTAAGTAAATGGGGTCCATAAAAGCAAAAAAGGCAGCATAAAATTAATCCATACGTCTCCAGTGGATTAGTCCATGTTCTGAAGCAATTCAATCATTTAGGGTGAAAAAAGAACGTAACTCAATTTTTACTATAAATCTTGACATCTGCAGTCTCCTTGGCAATCATGATTTCAAGTTCGATGCTCTGCCCATGTGTCAACTAATAGGAAGTGTAATCTAGCTTGAAATCATGATCGTGTCTACAGTAGGTACTGCAATTGCAAGATGCACTGTGAACAGTCTGTTATATTTAGGCCTGATCTCACCCAAAATCGATTGGAACGCTTCAGGATTTAACCACTGGAGTCTTATGGATTACTTGTATGCTGCTTTGTGCTTTTATGCGTTTTTTTTTTATTTATTTTTTTTATTTTGTCATCATTCATTTGCAGTGTGTGGAGTAAATGATGAGAAAATTTTGGGGTGAACTATTCCTTTAATTTTTCTTTTCCTTACTGGCTCTACAATCTGCTGTAAAATTACTGTCTGTTAAATACCTGTATCTTTATTTATATTTATTCAGCCATGGATAATCAAAAAAAAAATACTGTTCCACTTAAATGTTGTATTTAGTCAATTACAGTTTACATTTACTTTGTTTGCATGAAAGGCAATATCACCTTACTAGTGGAGCCTCCCACCCAAAGCTTAATAAATGGACATAGTAGCTTTTTAGAGGCATTTTATGTTTTGCTATTTGCAAAAGAGGCCTAATTGACGTGTCAAAACAGTGCCTACTCGGATGTGTAATGCAGTTAAAAAGCACAGTCATGAAATCATCAGGCCATTACATCCATTTATTAATGAACAGCAGGGAAATTAGGGAGAAATTGCCAGTTTAATATTATTCCTTCCCATAACTGGCAGTATAATTTTTTCTTTGTAAGCTTTGCCTCATCGGAGTGCCCTGGTTCTCTAGTATGGTGTGGCTTAGTAGTTAAAGATTGTAAGGTTATAGGTTTATTGCACAGAGGGAGAATTCATGAGCTAAAAACATTGTGCCCTTGAGCAAAGACACTTAACCCCAGTTTGCTCCTGAGGGGTTGCCCTTGTAGTCAAAATGTACTGTAAGCCAGTGTGGATAATGTATAGGGTGCAAAATAAGGTTTGAACTCTTAAAACAGTCAAATGTATGTTAGTTTTGTTAAGTTAAGGTGCTTAACTTTCAGAAAATGTTGTCTGTCCACATCAGGAGGTCACACACTGCCTGGCCAAATAAAAAAGTTGCAGAATAAACAGAAACTTAAGAGCCTTTGATTGGATCATTATTGCTGTGATTAATATGTTTCAGCTGGAAACAATTCTTTTTACCCTAACTGATGCAGTGTGTAGCTTCTCAATTTTTAAACAGCCATGTCAGAAGACGTGGAAAAGGTCTTACTGTGTTTCAGAAGGGACAAATTGGCATGCATCAAGCTAAGAAAACAAATAAGGAGGTTTCTGAAATCACTGGAAGTGAGTTAAGAACTGTCTAATGCATTATTAAAACCTGGAAGGATAGTGGTGAACCATCAGATTCGTGGAAGAAATGTGGTCAGAAACAAATCTTGAATGAATGTGATCAGAAATCAGTAAAATGCTTGGTGAAGTCACATTGTAAAAAATGGACAGTAGAACTCATGCCTATGTTTAATAGTGAAAGTAAGACCATTTTCACACCCACAATTCAACCCCATTCAAAGTATTTGGGATCTGCTGGAGAAGACTTTACAGAGTGGTTCGACACTCCCGTTATCAATATAAGAGCTTGGCCAAAAATGAATGCAACTCTGGATGGAAATAAATGTTGTGACATTGCATAAGGTTGTAGAAATATTGCCATGACGAATGTGTGCTGTAATCAATGCTAAAGGCAGACTTTTTTTTGGCCAGGCAGTGTATGAATGCAATTGTTATTAAAGCTAAATGAAATCGAATGCATTAACCGATGTTAACAAATTGACCTTATTGTAAAATGTTACCAAAATGGCTATACTTGTGCAAATGGAAGGAGTATATGTAGTTGTCTTCCCTCCATGCCGTAGAAAGGTTCAAATATTTGACTAAATTTAGTCATTTGATGTGAAAAACTAAAACAACCAACTAACAATTAAAGTGCCATTTAGGAGTGTTTTTCTGTATATCCTGTGCATTACAAGGCTGATTCAAAACTCAGGAGTGAGTTTTGGCTTTTGAGTCATTTCCCCATTAAGAAAAGTAATTGTTTAAGTCTATAATTAGGAAGACTTTGTCACTGACATACAGTTCAGACAATGGGCCGCTCCAGCAAGCAGTGTAAAATTATTAACTAAAAAGCCTTATCCAGCAAACACGAATGACTGTGACCGATCCATCCTCATCAGCAGAAAACAATAGTTATTCTCCTGCTCCGCTCTAACTCGGTGAAGCTGAGTAAAGGAAGAGAAGAGAAAATAGTGCCACCCCAGGCCAGTGGTATTCATTAAGTTACCATAAAGCTCATCACATTAATCATTTTAGTCCAGACCCAAAATAAAAGCTCTCAGCCATCCCTCTCTCCTCCTCTTCCCCTCTGCATTTTGTCTTTTGCCTACCTTCCTCAGTGCCCCATTTTAACATGCTTTAGGGGCCCTCGTGTCTCGTCATGTTAAATTAAAAGCGCAGTCAGTCTGGACTCCCTGGGTGTTTGAACATTTCCACATTTATGTACCATAAAGTCATCATTCTTTCTCTCGTCTTGTTTTTCCTATGGCCTCATTTCACAATAGGGATGGGGAGATTTTCCCAAAGTTGTGAGGGGCTTATGACATTACCGATACCACCCATGGAAGTGATGGATTGCTTTTGTTGCCATATACGGTAGATCATTATTCAAATAAAATTCTTCTGGGCCAAAAAAATCGGAAAATTAGATGGGTATCACGAAGGAATCTAATGTATATGTATAATGTAATGACAAATGAAAAAAAAACTGTGTGTAAAACACTCATGCTGGCCTAGTTAAACTTTCAGAGCAAGCCTACTTTTCACAGCTAACCTGCATTTGTTAAGGTGCACTGAAGTCTGCATGGCAAGCAGAAGAGATGGGGATATTGGTGGAAAATGTGATGCATGACAGTATTTGGCATGTTTGTATTTGTAGGTATCATTCATCCAGAACCTGGTGTTCTGTGTGGAGAGGGCATATCGTGTGCCAGACTTTGGCATGTGGGAACGGGGAAGCAAATATAACAATGGAAGCACAGAGCTTCACTCTAGGTGAGTTTCATTACCTTTTCTATAACTCTGTCACTAAATGGAGCTACTACAAGATAAAAGATTAAAATTAGATAAACTAGGTGGGCTAGGATACATTTAGAATATAACTGAATTAGATGAAGAACAAAGAACTTATTTTTGCTTATTAAGTAGCGGGAATAAATTGTGTATTCTGAATTCAGCTGCATTATTTCAGTTTTATTAGTTCTTAAGACGCCTATATTTATTTGCTAGGAGGTAAGTCAGCACTCCGGTTGCTCAATTTGGAATTCATTGCCACAACCTTTTGTTTACTAGTGCTCTCATATATAATGAAACCCAACACCTGGAAAGATGTGACTTTCAAAAGTTTGAGCTCATGTTGAGAAGGTTATAGAGAGGAGCATGTCTCTGGTGGCCCTCCGGTAAAGGTGGCATTTCATTTCACCTCTCCTGGGTGAGCCCATGAGTGAATAAACTAACAGAGAGGACTCACATATTGAAGCTCCTATCTGCCCATTGCAGAAGTTATTCTTAGTGCTCTGCAGACAGTATGGACAATGTCCTTTTTAGAAGAGCAAGTCAATAGGCAGTGACTTCAGCTCTCACTTTGCCTCTCTTTCACAACCAAGTTCACTAATGATTCTAACCATTGCCAGTTCCTTATCTTTGCCAAGCACAGCATCCCTACAGAGAGCTAATTAGAGTATTGACTTCTGTACTTTGCTTTAACTGCAAAAAAATAATGTTTAATATTTTAAGCAGATAAATCCAAGATCTTGAAACCTTTATAATGATACATTAAGTGAATCCTCTTTTCTGCTAAGTAGTAATTGTAAAGCATTGTTTTTTCTCATTTATTCAGAAAATGTGAAGCCCCACACTTCGACAAGTCAGATACAATTAAACTTGTACCAAGTACACAAAGGCCAATGATACATTCATAACACCTATGGTGTATAATTGTAACTGTATAACTGTAAACGATAAAGATCATGTTTGTGTACATTCTAGTGCTAGTTAATTCAAAACACATCCTCCGATTATGAAGCATGGATATATGTAAACACACAAGCAAGACAAACAAGTTGATATGGAAGATATATCTTTTAATGCCCTCAGGGACCATTTTTAAATGCATAAACATATCAGTAAAATACAGCAGTAGTTTAAAATACATTTTTATATTATCAGTTATGGCAAAAGAGTGCTGGGTTTCCCTCTTTGCAGTGTCTTTGCAAACTTATCACAGATAGTTTGGTTTACTGTAACCAAATCAGACCATAAAAAACACAAAACATTTTAATGAGAGAAAACTGTTAAAGGGATAGTTCACCCATAAATGAGTAAATCCTCTCATCATTTACTCACCCTCATGCCATCCAAGATGTATATGATTTTTCTTCTTCTGCAGAACACAATCAGTTTTGGGTGAGAACAGATCAAAATATTACTAGTTTTTCACTATACATTTTGACATCAGCAGTCTCCTTGTCAATCATGACTATAAGCTTGATTACACTTCTTGGTGCCAACAAGCGCTCTGTGCATGCATCCAGCACTGGGAGATGTAATTGAGCTTGAAATTATGACCGTGCCTAGAGACTGCAATGACTAGATGTACAATGAATAATATGTTATTTTTTGGTCTATTTTTACCGAAACCCGATTAGATGGCTTCAGAAGACGCCATTGGAGTTTTATGGCTTACTTTTATGCTGCCTTTATGTGCTTTTACGAACAAAAATATTTTGGTCACCATTCACTTGCACTGTATGAACCTACAGAGCTGAGATATTCCTATATAAATTGTAATTCGTGTTCAGCAGAAGAAAGTAAGTCATACACATCTGGGTTGTCATGAGGGTGAGTAAATGAGAATTTACATTTTTGGGTGAACTATTCTTTTAAAAGTATATATGATTTAATTTATTGTGAATAAAAGTGTTTCCCTAAAACTGAAAATTACACAAGAAGCAAATTTTGACTTGCTAACCCCGTAGTCTGTTACTAAAACTGTCCCAGTATTGAATTGCATTTGTACAGCCTGACATAGCAATGGTGAGTGCATTGCGCATTAAGTTATTACTGATGCTACAGATTTTTTTGAGTGTTATTTATACAGTTCTCCACTATAATTTCATAGCAAATGCATAGCTATGAAAATTGTAAACACACTGAATGTTGTCAATATAAATATAATCAAAAACATTTTGCAAGCTTAAGCAAATTACTTGCAAATGTGTTTGCTATAAATGACTAATGTTATTTTATGTAAAAAAAAAAAGGAAATTGGAAATTATTGCCCTGTGTATCCCATAAAATGTGGGATTAATGTTGCATGAGTTTTGAATCTCTGTACTCTGGTTCAGCACAAAGAAAATATTTTTTTTTTACTGTTTTGAGAGCCATCACTTTTAGATCATATTGACATTGTGCCAGGTTCTGAGGAAAGTCAAAGAGCTCCAGAGGCTTGTTCGTAATTCATGACCTAAGTAGTCTGTCTTTAAAAACTGTCTTTTGAAATTCTGAGAAATGTTAATTAGTATAATTGGAAGTGTAATAAATGGCATTTACTCTGTTCCAAAAGCTGACAGATGTGAAAGCTGTTCCAAAAGGTAGTTCAATTATATTCCTAGAGGATATTATGTTGGACAATTTAACATTGTATATGTCTATCAAAAAATCCGAAAGCAATCACGCAATGCATTAAGATGAGCTAGATGAAAAAATTAATTCACTTCATTAGCTTTGCAACATGCTAAATTCCATTGAAATCAATTGTGAGTTGAGTCTTGGGACTCAAGAGCGATATTTGTGTGGATCACAGAGTTGCTGACTATGTAGTGTGTTTGAGGTTCCATAATACCTGTAGTAAGGATGCTGCCTTAGAAGGGCAGCTGAAAAAAAAAAAAATAGCATCTAAAATAATTATTTACAGAAGTCAATAAATGTCCAAATGTGCGTTTTGTTTTTGAATGTAAGGCTCAATGGGTGTGTTCCAAAACCTAGTGAGCTGCCTCCGGAGGCAGTACTTTAAAACATAATAGACGTGCTCCAAACGCAAAGGCTGTTCCAAAAGTTAGGTAATTATGTTGCCTTTTAAGATATCTCGTTTTAGCCAAATTCTAAGGTATCATTGTATGTATCCTTTCCTGGGTAGGCAGAATGCACAACGATGACCTCAGCAAAAAATAAATCCAAGATGGCAGACGAAGCGATATAATTGTTAACAATAAAAATACTTGGAATCCATTCAATACTGAAAAGTATCAATCCTTTTTTTTTTTTTTTTTTTTACTGATCTCCCGTGTGCTGTGTGTCAGGAATGCTATTTTAATTGCTACCTATGAAGAGTATACCACATCGGTCTCTTATGATGCTCCACTTCAGTAAGCATACTGCAATAGAAGACAGCTAACTATGTAGGCAAGAGAAAGCGAGGCAGCTCACTAAGTTTTAGAACTGAACTAATTTCCTTATAAAAATAACTATTATATTTGCTTGGTTATATCTAAAGATCACTTGAATTTGTTCTACAATCATTTGAAGTGACACTATATTGCCTTGAAATCCTGTTTAAAGCTAGTTTCCTTAAAAGGTACCTTCACATAAAAATGCTGTTTACCAAGTCATTGACTGACTGCACAATGATGTATTTTCCGGTTGGTGTTCCCCACCAATCAAAAAGCACAAACCTTTACAAATCGAGACTCTGTTATTTTAACATAATACAGCAGATGTTTTCCCCTGATTTTCTTTATTCATTGTCTGGTTTTGTCATTTTACCTTTACCAACTCGAATGTAAAAGCAACATACCCTGTCAGCATCATTGTCAACTTTTACTAACATGTCTAGGGCTGAGCAGGTTTGCTTTCTGCCTAGGCAGAAAATCAATATGCCTCAGAAACCTCATGCAGCTTCATTGTGATCATTGCTGATGGTTTGGTTGGCAAGGGATGCACAGAGCAGAGCTGGATTCTACCATGTTCTTTTCAATTTAAAATGATCCAATTGCCTTTCAGTTTGCTCGTTTTCTGCATTTTCACTATTGATTTTTCCACATTGATTTTATTTATTGCTCAGCACACCTAGCTCTAATCGTGCACTCTAATCGTATACTTTAGCAGAGTGAGTGGCTGAAGAAGCAAAAATGACAGAAAGTTTTAGATTTGTTTAACCTCAAAGGAGTCTTTCATGGAAGAAAACAGCTTTGGGTATTGGCACTTGTAACAGAACTTATTTAATGAGATCTCTGTACAATGTTATCTAAAAATTCTCAAATAGCAAGTGCAATATTCATATATCTTAAAAAGGAGTTCTGCTCAAAATGACTGTGCATTTGATCTGTTCTCTTGTAGCTCTGTGGGTCTTGCCAAAGCAGCCCTGGAAGCCATCAATGGATTCAACTTATTTGGAAATCAGGTACTGCAAATTTATTTTATTTTTTTTCATTTATGAGAAGGTTAGGCTGCTTAAAGTGATTGCACTCAAAAATAAATATTCTTTCATCATTTTTGGTGCATTCCAGACAACTCAGATCTCAGAATTCTCCCATCCCCTACTAGAAAATAACCAGTGGAATAGTTCTCGAAGTCAGACATCTGGCTTGCATAGTTAGGGCAGATCTTCAATGAGAAGCATAATTTCTAAGATGGCAGTGGATAACATATTTCTGAGTGTCATTAAGTTTAACAATATTGATATGTTTACATGTTTTTAGCTTTTTGTCTGCCATTTTTAGTGCAAACGCAAGCGTTTTATGTTTGTGCAATAATTGGCATAAGAAAACGAGTCATGGCGCCGTCAAGTTTTGTTTACATTCAATCATGACGTATGATTGACTGAAATGATTTGAGGTTGGAAGTGGGAAATTTAATTTCGGGTTTTCCTACCTTCCTCCTGGAACATGGCATTACTCATCCTCATTTTGTTGGAAACCTGTTGTGATGGTCTACTTCGGAACACCAAAGGCTATGCAGTATTTTGCAGAATGTCCTAAGTGCCTACATCAAAATTGGATGGTGACCTGTGGCTGCCAAGCTCCAAAAAGGTTTAATGATGACAGAATTTTCATTTTCAGGTGAACTTTCCCTTTAATCAGTAAATAATCAATGCTTTTTGAGGAACTGTGTTTGATGTCCAAAACAGAGAGATTATTGGTGGTTCAGTACAGCCAAAGCATGCAATGTTCTAACATCTTTTTTAATCTTTATAATATTTACTAAATAATGTGTTTTTATAGAATGTGTCTACTCTTGCATGAGGGTCTAATTCTTCATGAGGGGAAACAAAAACAGGGTGATCAATGTTATTGGGTTAGATGGTGTTTGAGCTATCCATTTTGTCAGATTTCCAACTTTGATGGATTGCAGACACTTCTTTCTATCTGATTTTGGGGCTCTTTTCTTTTTGGAGCAGTCATTAGTGGGATTCATTTGTTTTGTTGTTGAGGAAAAGTCAAGATGGCAGTGGGCCACATCTATTATATTTGGTAATGGACCAGAAAAGTGATAACATACTCTAAGCGCATCCATTTAGGAAGAAGTAACCCCCCCACCAACCTAATATATGCAAAGATGAAGGCCTTTTCAGTTACTGAAATATTAAATGCACTGGTCATGTTGGTTGTTTTTCAGTTGTGTCACTGAAGGACAAGACAACAATTTTATTAATTTGGTGTAGTAGTTATTTGGAGACTGTCTCCATCACGTTTTGTTATGTTTTGACCTTTACTAAGTTTGTCTCTGTCTCCCTAATGTGACTGTCTGTGTTCTATCATTAGCAGGAAACATGGTGCGGTGTATGGAATGACTTTATGGAAGTTATTCAGTGTTGTTATGAATTAATGGAGGACTCAGATGGCTGGCATTGCCATGTGTCTCTCAGTTGGATGGAAGGCGTGCTGTGTCATCACATGAGTTATGTTATTAATGATGGCTCTCATGCTCCTTTTCCTCTACTAACTCTCAGCGTGGCCCGTAGAACCGGCATTTCATCTGTTTCTGGAACATGAGCAGTCAGACCACCATTAGCACTGGAACAAAGCAGGCAGATCTTTAATGCCATATGTTGAGCTTGGTTAGTTCAAAGTTAAAAATGAAGTGCAAAAATTATATGTGCAAATTATATATATGATCATGCTTAGATTTACATTGTTCAGTGCCAAGTATGCTCAGGTTAGTTAAAGCCAGCTCTTATCTCAGTCGGTTGATGATAGCATATTCTGCCTGAATCTACATATCATCTGACATGCCCCCCATTCTCACTCTCTTCTTCACAATCATTTACATTATAATCCTTCTCAGCATGTAAATTGTTGGTTCAGAAGCTTATATAAGCATTTCAGGTCTGTGTGAGCTTCTCTCAACTAAGTGTACCACAAAATGGTGCTTGTTGTACAATCAGTCTGGGCACGTAGTAGAAGTGAAATTGAAAAAGTGCTCTTGGTTTAAATGGAGAGGTGTGAGAAGAATGCAGAGAAGCAATGGTTTGTTCTGATTGGATAGCCCTTGATGGCTAGGAAGCAGCCACTTTGTGAGGTTACTTAACAGAAAAACAAAGGAAGATAAAAATCTGCAGAGGAATGTGTGCACAAATATATTGCAATTGTTTTTTAACACAGACTGTGTGTGAAAATTGGGCTTTTGAAATTCTTTAGGAGGTGTCAGGTGCTGCATTGTGCTCCTACAGGAAGCTTCTTTGTCAAAGCTGTTTTTCACAGTTTTTGTTGGATGCAGTGTTCGAAAAACATTTAATCTGTTCCAGTACTATCCCTGTTTGCTTTCCTATATTTTGGGGCCCCCTATTTGTTTGCCAAAGGAAACTTCATGGTCTATTCATGATATCAAAACTTTTAAATGTGTATAAGGATGACAATCTTTTGTCCGTCCAAGGATGTATGGTTCTTGGCCAGTTTAAAGGAATATTCCAGGTTCAATACAAGTTAAGCTCAATCAACTACATTTGTGGCATAACATTGATTACGACAATTTATTTTGACTTGCCCCTCCTTTTCTTTAAAAAAAAGTAAAATCTGGGTTACAGTGGATGTGAATGGGGCCTATCTGTAAACTTAAAAATTCTCACTATTTAAAAAGTTACAAGACATAATTGATTTGTGTTAACATGATTTTAGTGTGAAAAATCGCTTGCTAACATTTTCTGTGTAAAGTTTAGTTCTGTGTAATTTAACAACTTAATTTCCATTACTATGTCAACAAACACAAAAATTTACGTAAAAATTACGATTACGAAACAGTGTGAGTGGTGAGTGGTGGACTTTTAAAATGAGGAGGCAGTGACATTTCTATATTTATTTTTTGTATGTTTTTGGTATTTTTTTGTATTTTTTGTCTAATGTAAATTAATATTTTGGTTCCATTTGACATTTACATTTTCAAAATTTCATCCAAAAATGAAAATTCAGTCATTATTTACCCACCCTTATATTGTTCTAAGCCCATATGACATCTTTTTGGTACAGATCAATTCTGAAAAACTGTTCTGCTCACTGATGTCTTTCAATGGCAGTGGAAGGGGACCTTCTCTTTTTAGAAGTCTAATACATATATACATGCGATTCATGCCTTGTTCTAAAGACAGACGATAAGGTTTGGTGAGAAACGAACCATATATAATTTATTATTTACAGGGTTCCTTCGCATATCGGAAAACCTGGAATTTTGCAATGCAGTGCATTATCATGGAAATGATAAAAATACCTAAACGTCATGCAAAATAATAGTTTGTTCTGGATAATATATTAGAGTAATTAAACTTTAATATACTCTAATATGTCTCTAACAAGGTTTTTGTTACATCTACAAAAAAATGGCAATGACCATGACTCGGGATAGGTGTCAATTATAAAAACTTGGTCTTGTTTTGTCACTGTCAGCGTCTGTGCATTGAGAAACAACATAAATAGTCCTTTCACATACATTGTCTGCTCACCTGCTATAATCTAGTTTAAATAAGTATTGATATATTGCAAAATATATTTTTTTCATTTGAACATTGCTGTTGTGATGACTACAAAAACCTTTGAGTTGATTTTAGACAATGTTGATGGTCAGACCACTATTTTTGAAATTTTTGATATTTTTTTAAATAAATTCTAACTGGTTGAGGTGGGTGCGTGGTCTTTACACCTCTGGATGTGAATACATTTTTAATAATTCAACGATTGGAGTCTTGGCTTATACCGGGTTTACCACCGTGATGCAATCACAAAATCCAGTCATACAAATTTAATTATTTGTAAATTGTTGGATGTCATGGAATTTGAAATATTTGGGACTAAAATGAATGTTTTAATTGCACAATTCACAATTGCTTAGTCCAAAATGAATGTGTGAAACCTGACACTCAAACACTGAATGATCACCCAAGCTGTCAGTGTGTTTGTGTGCATGCGTGTAGTAGATGACAGACAGCAGAGCACTTTGAAGCACATACAGACTATGTATATTTATTCAATTAATCACAGCTTTTGGGGTTGTCAAACTACCGTCAGAAACACCTAAATAAAAGCTTTGTTTTAAATGGATGCAAGAACTGGTGGACAAAAAGACCAAAGAAACAGAGTACTACTGTATAGTAAGGTAATGTTAACTGTAATTAAATATCACATCTGTGATGTTCTGATGTGTGCAGCATTTCATTTGACAAAAATATCTCCAGTGTTGTTTCGGATTGTACTGTGAGGATTTTGTATAAAAGCACTTCATTTGATAAAAATGATTTAATGTTAGGTTTAATTAAAGTAATTCCATTTTCATTTGATTAAAGTTTTTATGAATTTATTTGATTGCACACCATTTTAATAGTAACATTTTATGAAAATATCTAAAATGGAATTTAAAAAACAATAACAATCCAATAACCACAATATACATCATGACCTCTCGTATGTTTTTGCTTAAATATTACACCCGTTGGGGTGACTCCAGTTAGGCTTCCTAAGCAACCAGTTGGCCCAGTTGCTAGGGTGGGTAGAGTCACGTTGGGTAAACCTCCTCGACGTCACTATAATGTGGATCTAATGTGGATAATATGGTGAGTTGTGAATACCACGGAAAATACCGTGGGCCTCCACACGCGCTATGTCTCTGCGGTAACTCGCTCAATAAGCGAAGTGATAAAATGCACATATTGACAGTCTCGGACGTGGAGGCAACTGAGATTTATCCTCCTCCACCCAGATTGAGGCGAGTCACTACGCCACCACGAGGGCTTAGAGCGCATTGGGAATTGGGGAGAAAAGGGGCGAAAATAAAAAAATATAATATTACACCCGTTGGGCACATAAAATGTACTTGAAATTACTTCAATAAAAATTATGCCTTAAAAATAGTGGGAACCCTAGTGAAAATCATCACAGACCATTGCTCCCTTATGTACGTTCATGAGAGTGCACTAGAGCAACTCTTCATTCAGCTCCCGTTCACATTTGGGGTATTCAAGTGAGAATATGCTTTGTTTTTGCTCCAACTGGACCACCACAGAGATATTCACTACAGAACACAACACAAGTATTAAAAGGCTGGATCCAGTTCATCCTGGTTATTTCTCTGTAAATATGTGTTAATGACCGAAAGAAGACATTTTTTGATATGTGGCATTCAAAGTTTATCGGAGTATGCCTTCAGGGCTGAATTTACAGGGGTCCCTGATAAAGATTGTAAATCCTTTCTTGGCATGTGGAGGTTGGTCGACTTGTGGAATTATTGGTTTATCAGAAAAGAATGTAAAATTGTTGCTGTGACCAGACACATGAGGCCTAGTGATAATTGAAATCGACAATTTTAGTAAATGCTGCATTACATCTTGTGTTTTTGAAAGAAGAATGATTTTATTTGAGAACACCCTGTTCAAGACTGACTTTGACCTTGATATTTCTAAACTGTCATGAACATATTTTCATGTTAACTAGTGGACTTTGTTAAAATGCTTATAACCCTCTATTACCTATTGCAGAAACTGTTTAGTTCCACTCATCAAGAGGTGGCAAGATCACATTCTATTGTTTGATTTATTATGTTTGTTTACCTGTTCCCTGCAGGGATGCTCCTGGTCTGTAATTTTTGTAGATCTGGATGCTCATAACAGAAACAGACAGACTATGTGCTCTCTGTTGCCCAGGGAGTCTCGTTCCCATGTGAGTATTGTTGCCTACTGTGCATATACAGAAAACTGATGATACATATTAAAGAGGTCATATCATACATTTTTTAGCATTTTCCCTCTGAGGTCCACTTATAGTGTTAGTCAAAGTTTCTTATTTAACATTTTTTACATTTTCGACATGGTGACCCAACTCAAAATGTCAGCCAACCCTGCAAGATATTTTAGCTAGATTTGCTTAGTTATATTTTGTAACATCTTATTATATCTTATATAGTAGATAATAAGTTAATGTGCCACATTTGGAATTGATGACAAATCATTTTACATTATTAATATTCTGTGTGTTTCATATATCTATTCATAGAACCCTCCACCCCCCACCCCACCTTGTGATAATGTATTAGAGTTAGATCTACAATCTAAGGATTTCAGAATGAGATGTTTTTGCATCTTAAGGCTGGATTATGCTAAATGACTTTAACACAGATTTTAGTTTTGTATGTTGTAACTTTCAAGTCGGTAAATGTGTGATGCCTAGTATTTTGAAAAAAATTCACATTTTAAAAATTTGTGTAGTCTAATACAACCTTTAAAATACAAAAAATACAGCCTTCAGTTTCAAAATATATATTTCAGTTCTGAAACTTACGTTATGTTTTCGTAGTACATCAAACTCTTTTATTTCAAAAGATCAAGGAAAATATAATAATACCGCTTAATTGTTACAAAACACTCATATCCAGCTCACAGAATGGCCCTCCCATCCTTCACTATGTCCATTAGGAGTACATAGCCCCCATTCTTCTCTGTAGTAATTCAAATAGGGAACAAAGTGATCTCTGCCCAAGAGAAGGTAAATTATTTTAATTGGTCAAAATAAAAAATAAAAAGAAGTGCATTATGTAGATTTGGTCTTCTTCTGCAAGTTCGGTGAAGTGGCGAGGTTTTTTGAATCTCTGTTTAGAAGTGCATAGGCTTATGTATCTCATTTATTAGAGCCTCTTAATGAGACTGACTAATGTGTTATTAAAGCTTTCGAGGCTAATGCAGAAAAATAGACCAATCTTCAGGAAGAGAGTGGTCACTTAACCCTAGGTTCCCTCAATATTTCCTGATGGAAGGTAAATTTAATTGTGAAACAGTGACTCAGTCAATGTCTATTCTAACAAAAGCATTGTGTTATCATGTAGAATACAGATTCAGCCCTCCTGCCCTGCATCAGCTACCCAGCATTCGCCGTGGATGATGATGCTCTATATTCCCAAACTCTGGACAAGATTGTCCGCAAACTGAAGGGCAAGTATGGCTTCAAGCGGTTTCTGCGGGATGGCTACAGAACAGCCAATGAAGACAAGAACCGCAGACACTACAAACCTGCAGAGATGAAGGTTAGTGTGGTTAGCATATCATCTGAAATGAAAGGTGGAAAAAAGAAATAGAATAAAGGGGAAAATTAATAGAGCTTTCACCGGGCACATTATTCCCTGTCTATTTGGGATGAGTTATGGCTGGCCTCAGGTTTTGCCCAGTCATTTGAGAAACAGATATTTTGCTGTAAAGTTTGGCAACAGATCTAATAAATGGCACTCATGCATTTTTATATACATCTTTTAATCTGGTGAAGACTTGCTTATTTATTTCAGTGTTTCCCATAGGATTTTTTCAGCAGCGGTGCTGCTGTGCGTGCGTCCACTAGTCTGCAAGGCCAGACCCGTATTTACGCATGTCAGTGAAGTAATAGCTTAAAATGACCTTATATAGATGTGTAATTCATATTCACTCCAGTGTTATTCTGACACTTGAAGTGCTCAGAAAATCACTTTCACTATTTTGATTAAACATAAACACCAATAGAAAATATAAACCTATCTAAAAGAACATCCATGTCACCACAGGACTCCAGACTAACATGCACCGATCAGCCACAACATTAAAACCACCAGCCTAATATCATGTAGGTCTCCCTTGTGCCACCAAAAGAGCTCTGACCCGTTGAGGCATGGACTCCACAAAAGTGTCCCATTTGATTGCACGCAGTATAAGCACGCAACTGACTGGTGCTGGCCACAGTAATATAAATAGAACTGGATCGCTGATGCAATGTTAAACTGCCAGCAGGAGGTGAAGCCTCCGGAAGTGTTCGGGCGGCCATCTTTGTATGCCCAACCTCTCATAGAGCATCAATGACTGACAGACGAAAAAGCTGATACGACAGTTCAATTTCGCCCTCTAATGACATTCATGTTTAATGTTTGATTTTCTTGTTATGGATAATATTAGTTACGAGGGAGAAGATTTATGCGAATCGTGATGTCAGAGTATCCACCTCCCCAGTCTATCAGTGCAGCACAACAATCACCAAAGGAGGCGGGAAATTTGTACTCAAGTTGAAATGTACATTTGAAAAGCTGTAATATCTGCTTGTTTAGGGTGCTAGTACTTTATTACCCCCAAAAGGGACTTTAAAATAGTCAGACCGGGATTTCTAAATCACCTTAAATGTCTGGGATTTGCTTGTTTTCACATTGAAGTGCTCTCTGTAATCAGTTTAATTCATTGTCCTCCAGTCGAACCCGTATCAGTTTAATTTTAACCAGCTTTGCATTGCATGTCTCACTCAGGCACTCTGTGTGTGACAGAGGGAGCGAGAGTGCGCTCTTATTAACATCAAGTGAACGCGAGAACAAGGCACTTTTTGATGAAAACATAAAACAAGTAATTCTGAACAAACACTTTGATTATCACAATAAATAAGTCTGAAAATGTCTGTTTGTATCTTACCTCAGTTTCAGTTAACTTGTTTACAGTCAGCCGATCTGTTCGCTGATGAAGTTTGTTAGAGGTCGATATTGTTTGATATACAGTAGATATACATAACTTGCTCGGGCTTTCAAGAAACAGGAAATATTCCCAACATTAAATAAATAAATACTTACATGTGTAGGAAATTTGTGTTGTAGGGATGTACATGCAGATTTCAGATATAAAATTGGTGATTGAATGACTAATGTTTACTTGCTGAAATTCGATGATTTCCTATTAAATCAATAGGGACATTGATGTCATGAGCAATCCAGTTCTATGTATATATCAGTGGTGCAGGCAAGTGTTATGTTGCATTATGGATATTAATGAACCATGTGAAATGTCAGTAGGTAATAGCGGCGCTCTTAATTCAGCCGCTCCTGTATATATAGGGGAAACACTGTATCTATCTCTCTGGAGAATGCAAGAGCTGTGGGCAAATCTCATTTGATTGGGTTGAATTGAGAGTATATTAACTCCAGAATTAGTTTAGTAACATGCTGCATCACAATCTGATATCTGAAAAGGGGAATATTTAACCGGCAGCAAATATATCATATAAGCTGCTGGAGATGCTCTCCCACAATAAACACACCCACTTATAGCAGGAAACAGGAAGTCAGTGAAGAAATTGGCTCTTATTGGGGCTTTTTTCTTTGCCCCCTGAATTTTTATACCTAACAAACTCACCCTGCACAAACAAGAAATACCATAGTAGTACCAAGTTTGAACAAACTCTTATGCTTAAACTAGCCTAAGATGGTTTTTGCCTGCCAGAGAGACAACCCTAAACCAGTTAAGACTTGCAAACCAGCTCCATATTGGTTTGCTGATTTTAGAGGGGATTTAGGTGTTATTTAGATTTTTTCGGCCAGTCAGACTGGGAGACCAACTAGACGAGCTTAAACCAGCCAAGACTAGCAAACTAGCTAGTCTTTGCTTGTCTCCCAGGCTGGTCTGGTTTTCTGGTTTTTGAGGGGTTTAGAGGATTTTTGCCAGGCTGAGAGACCAGCTAAGACCAGCAAACCAGCTAGTCTTAGCTGGTCTCCCAGCCTGTTCAGGCTGTTCTGGTGTGTTGGCTTTAGAGGGGATTTAGGTGTTATTTAGTTTTTTCTGCCAGTCAGACTGGGAGACCAGCTAGACAATCTTAAACCAGCCAAGACTAGCAAACCAGCTAGTCTTGGCTGGTCTCCCAGCCTGGTCAGGCTGATCTGGTTTGCTTGTTTTAGAGGGGCTTTAGGCATTTTTTCAGCCAGCCAGACTGGGTGACAAACTAGACAAGCATAAATCCAGTCAAGACTAGACAACCAGCTAGTCTTTTCTGATCTCCCAGCCTGGTCAGGCTGGTCTGTTTTTCTGGTTTTAGAGGGGTTTCGTTTTTTTCCATTCTGAGAAACCAGCTAAGACCAGCAAACCAGCTAGTCTTAGCTGGTCTCCTAGCCTGGTCAGGTTGGTTCTAAGGTTGGTTGGAGGGTTCTAAGCATTTTTTAGCCAGCCAGGAATTTCAGCTAGATTAGCCGAAACCAGCTAAGACCAGCAAGCCAGCTTAGGCTCATTTAAGCATTTTTTTTTTTAAGCAGGGATTCCTTTATAACTTTGTAATTACCCTGTAAATATTATGGTGCCTGTCAACCTTAATCAATCTGTACCATTGTATATGTGAAAGTACCATGGTATTACCATTTTATACCATTTGCTGTACCCTGGTACCACCACTTTATTTTTTTTGGAAGTGTGATAGTCCTTTACTTGTAGAGGGAATAAAAACCATGTAATGCTATTTCATCATTTTTGTCCAATTCTGTATACATTAAATATTTAAACTCTCTTTGAATTAAGTTCTTGATATCTCCATGCCATTAGTCTGTCTAGACAAATACAAGCTCTGCATTGTTGGAGTTTCCGTTCTATTGAACCCATAACTAAGTTATGATGGCAGATGCTGTAAAGCCTGATAGTGACTGAATGCCCTCTGGTGAATGTTATAATCTTACTAAGTAATTGTGGTAAGTGAAGCCAAAAACCCATGGGACTCCTGTTTACTATCAGAGTAGGCCTCAATGTCTGCTCTTACCTATCCAAGAGACATTTATTCAATATATCTGCCACATTTAGCCACTCTATTGCATTCTCTCTCTCTCTCTCGCTCTCGCTCTCTCTCTCTCTCTCTCTCTCTCTTTCTCTGTGGTTATAGAAACTGTGATTTTGAGGAGAAAACTGATTTTTAGTATTTACACTAGGTTTAATGAACTGTAAGCTTCTCTGCCCAACCAGTGTTAAGAAATCATGGTCTTATATTCATGAATAATGGTCTTTTGAATCAAATTAGTTTTCGACGTTAGTTAGAGAGTAGATTAAATTTGTTATTTTCTTATAAGTTTTAGAAGATGGCTGCGAGTACCCCCATTTTGTCCTGAAACAGCTTATGTGTGACACGCCAATGAAGCGAGACCAGTCCAATTAACAGCCTTTATTTCATTACATCCTAATCTCTCGCTCTTATCTCCTAATGCCACAGCGATTGTCTGCCGAGATTGCCAGCAGAGATAGAGAAGTCTTAATTACATTTGGGAAAGGTTGAGAGGAATTTGGTTCCCCGTCAGCCATTAAAGTGAGGTTTAGATTTTGTACCTCTTAAGCAGCTCACAGAATTTCTTTTTCTAGAGACAGATCGTTTGAATTGAGGTTGTCGTATAACTGATAGTGATGAAAGAGGATCATAGAATTGCATTACGAATGTTTCATGCTAGGAATAATGAGAATATTGTGAATGCATGAGCTTATAAGCTTTATACATTTTAATTGCAGACTGGAAAGTGGGTTGCTAAATACGGTATGACTGTGTGCAGTAAAACAACATCAAAAAGCACAAAAAAGGCTTATCCGTATTTGTTTGGTGGGATATTAATATGAATGTTTCTGATGAATTTCTCCTTTAGTACACTCAATCTGCCACACATGTACACATGTAGCTTTCTACAGAGCTTTGGTAAGCACTTAAATGTTGCTGTTTTTTTAAGCTTTCAAATGAATGAGATGAAACGTGCTGCAGTCTCATAATTTGAATTAATCATTGCTTTTTCACACTGAAAAACCATCTCTACATCTGAGTTGATTTTAATTTCAAACCCAAGTGATTCATGGCCCAGCTCTAGGGAACGGGAGATGGAGCGCTATGGCTTTTAATGGAGTTTCTGCTTGACTGCTATACTGATACTTTACTTAGACATAATTGTTTTCTGTTTTCCTCAACTGTTGTAACTGGAAAATAGAGGTTGTCTGGCATTTCCTCTTAGTGGTTTGAAGGCTTCCATTTTATGCACAGTAGATGCATTTTGCTGCAGGTTATAGATTGCTGTAAGTCATTCAAATCAGGGGTTATGTGGTAATCATAATTTACTAATCATTTAAACATTTTATTTTAGATGATTTCAATCTATTAACCATTATGCAATTCACAAAAGCACACATGACAAATTATTTTGTATTTTTTTTTTATAGGTAGTTGATGTGAAAGACATTTGTAAAGATGGCATTTCCTATGGTGTGACACGCTACAATCAATCAAAAACAATTTTATAGTTTTGATAATATTTTTAATCATTATTATGCATGAAACTTTTATGACTTAAAATTCACTTGTTACATTTACAATGAACTAGTGAAGGCAAAATGGTGAAAAACAACTAAGAAATGTAACCAGTTACATTAAATCAGATATACAGTGGCAAGAAAAAGGATGTGAACCCTTTGGAATTAGCTGGTTTTCTGCATTAATTGGTAACAAAATGTGATTTCATTTTAAGCAATGTGCTTAAGCTAACAACACACAAAATAATCTTTCATGTCTTTATTTAATACAACCCATTAAACATTCACAATGCTGTGAAAAATTAAGTGAACCCTCTGATTTTAATTAGTGGTCAATTCTCATTTGGCAACAATTACATCAACCAAATTTTGGACCATTGTTCCATATGTAACTGCTTCTGCTCAGCCCTATTCTTAGGATGTCTAGTTTGAACAGCTCTCTTGAGGTCATTCCACAACATCTCTATTAGGTTAAAGTCTGGGCTCTGACTGGGCCACTCCAAAAGTTGGATTTTCCTTTTTGAAGCCATTCTGTATTGGATTTACCTCGATGTTTAGGGTCATTGTCCTGTTGCATCACCCAACTTCTACTGAGCTTCTGCTGGCATTATCCTGTAGGATATCTTGATAAACTTGGGAATGTATTTTCCCTTGATGATGGCAAGCAGTCCAGGCCCTGAAGCAGAGCAAAGCAGCCCCAAATCATGATGCTCCCTCCACTATTTTACCTTTGGGATGATGTTTTCATGTTGGAATGCAGTGCCCTTTTTACGCCATACGTAGTGTGATGTGTACTTCCCTAACAATTCAACCTTCATTACATCAGTCCACAAAACATTTTCCCAGTAGCATTGTGGGGTGTCAGGGTGGTCTCAAACCTCAGGCTTGCAGCAATGTTTTTGTTGGAAAGCAGTGGCTTCCTTCGTGGTGTCCTGCCATGGACACCATGCCTGTTTAATGTTTTCCAGATAGTAGACTCATGAACAGAGATGTTCACCAGTTCCAATGATTCCTTCAAATCTTTAGCTGTCACTCTTAGTTTCTTTTTTACCACATTTAGCATTCTGCGATGTGCCCTGTGAGTCATTTTGGTTAGATGGCCACTTCTAGGGAGAATAGATACTGTATTAAATCATCTCCATTGATAGAACATTTGTCTAACTGTGAACAGGTGTATATCTAAGCTCTTCGAGAAAACTTTGCAAGTATTTACAGCTTCATGCAAAGCAATAATTGTTGATCATTGGTCTTCTGATATCTCTTTTTTGTGAGGCATGGTCCTTGTCAGCAGATGAATAGCTTAATTGGATGCCAGGTTTGCCAACTCCTGTCTCTAATTAGCTTTTATTGACATAAATAGCCTAGGGGTTCACATACTTTTTTCCAACCCACACTGTTAATTTTTGAATGATGTATTCAATATGTAGAAGAACAATACACTCATTTGTGTGGTGTTAGTTAAAACAGATTGTGTTTGTTCATTATTGTAACTGAGATGAAGATTAAATCATATTTTAAGACAAATTTATACATGCAGTAAATGCTAGTAAGTCCAAAGGGTTCACTTATTTTTCCTTGCAACTGTCACTTTCATATAAATGTATACATTTATACATTTACTACTAAAATCAAAAATCTTGAGGATCCTTCCAAGTCTATGGACATGTTATGCAAGTTCAAATAAACTGTAATAATTGCAACATGTTCATTAATGTTTTAACATGTTCTTGAATTATTATTTGATCAGTTAATGTAATACATTTTAATGTATAGTGTCTTATTTTCTACTCTATATTCTTTTCAGCTCTTTGACGGGATCGAGTGCGAGTTTCCTATTTTTTTCATCTATATGATTATTGATGGTAAGATTCATGGATATTATTCTGTAGCCTCTTTTATATGATTCATATAAATATTGTGAACATAATAACACAGTTAATGAGTTTGCATACCAGTGCTGAGCTTGCTGAAAGCAAAACTGCCTGCATAAACAGACCGTCTCTGAAAGGGAAAAGCAGCATTGCCCTGGAAGACAGGAAATGTAATGTCTGTAACTTCCTTTTTATTCACTCTTTATTCAGGTGTGTTTAGGGAAAATCCTGCTCAAGTCAAAGAGTACCAGGAACTGCTAGAAGCTGTCATTTTCCAGTCATCTGAGGGTAAGAGGGATGCAAACACACATATACACACATCGTTTTGAACAAACAACTTTGCCAAAGCTTGTCACGTTGAGATGGCCTCTGTATGCCAGCCAGTGTCCTCCTTTCTCCTTCCAATGAGTGTTATTTCCCCATTACTCTTCATTAGAGTGGTCCTTCCGTATTCATCTCGCCCTCACTACGTGTGATTTCCTCAGACACACAACAGCGATGCTACTTATTCTTTAAACAGACTAGAACACTGTCTATTCCCCGCAGACTGGCAAAAACAGCTCTCATGCTGTCTGTCAGTCCTTCAGACAACCAATTAGTTCAACTCTTTTCAAGTGTTTACTGTGGGCCTTAGCAATACAGATGAGGACTGCCCTGTCGACTGAATTATGTTTGACAGAGAAAAGGTCAATTTTATGTCTAGGCTGGATGCAGTACTGATATTTTTTTTTACGTTGGGCTATATTGTGCCTTCTGTAATGTGAATATTAATATGAATATTAAGGGAATAATGTCATGCTATTCTTTGGTTGCTGCGTTACTATAATGTTACTGCACTGTGTGTTTCAGCACAGCTGGAACGCTATATTGATCAGTCAAAATTGAGGACCGGAATTATCCTTTTAATAAATGCACATTAACCCCACTACACAAAAGCATTTCATATACTGTACATACACAAGACACCATGGCAGTCTTCGAATTGCATCTAATTTGATTCTCCACAGGCCATGCTGTTATCCCTAAGTACTACTATGTGCCGGCAGACTTTGTGGAGGCTGAACAGAAAAAGCATGGCAGCCAGAAGCGTTTCCCTAGCAACTCAGGGCGTGATGGCATGCTTTTCCTCTGGGGACAGGCCCTTTATAACATCGCTAAGCTTCTGGGTGAGTCTCAGATCCATCTCCATCCACTCCTGCTTAGCCCAGGAGTCAGGGCTGCCTCATACAACACAGATACACACCAAAAGATTGTACATTTATGCAGTGACTTTATGCCATTGACTCATTCATTCAGCCCACTCTAAAGAGAAGTGCACCCTTTTAAAAACAGTTAAGGAATGGTTTATTTGCCTAAATTATGAGATAATGTTAATATAGGTCAAACAGTTATAGCCGAAATTTGTTTTATAAATCATATTCTGCTGTTTTTGTTTGCAATCTGTGATGTTAAAGGAATAGTTCACACAAAATTGAAAATTCTGTCAATATTTACTCACCCTCATGCAGTGAAGCACATATATTTCAAAATAAGAGTCCCAGTGTATTTTGGGCTTGTTTATTGTAAAAGTAATCCTGCGATATTCACCAAATATTTTTTTCTTCTTTATTTCTGGTTATAATTGGTATTTTGGTTGCAAAATATTCTGCTTCTGTGATTTTAATTTAATGTGGATTATTGTAGTCTCTGTCTGGCCCACCCTGTCTCAGGAAGGATAGACTAAAAACATTTTTTAACACGTTAAAAATATCGATTTTAAAACTATAGTCGTAAGTCTGAACTAATTTTATTGTTATTTGCACAGATATATGAACTAAGGTTTCCATGGTAGAAACTGAGCATTACATTTGTAATAAGCAGATTAATCTGTTACTGCCTTTCTTCAAACACATTATTGTATATAAAAAACCAACATTGGTAACCTCAACTTAATATGTTTTGATATATTGGTGCATAAACCAAATGTAAAATTATGTATATACTATGTATGTGTGTGTGTGTGTGTGTATATATATATATATATATATATATATATATATACATACATACACACACACACTCACTGGTGGCCAAAAGTTTGTAATAATGTTCAGATTTTGCTGTTTTGGAAGAAAATTGGTACTTCAATTCACCAAAGTGGCATTGAACTGATCACAAAGTATAGTCAGGGCATTACTGATGTAAAAAACAGCACCATCACTGTTTGAAAAAAAGTCAATTTTGATCAAATCTAGACAGGCCCCATTTCCAGCAGCCATCATGTAATTTAGTAATCATGCTAAATGGCTAATTTGGTACTAGAAAATCACTTGCCATTATATCAAACACAGTTGAAAGCTATTTGTTTCATTAAATTAAGCTTAACGTTTTCTTTGTGTTTGTTTCTGAGTTGCCACAGTATGCAATAGACTGGCATGTCTTAAGGTCAATATTAGGTCAAAAATGGCAAAAAAGAAACATCTTTCTTTAGAAACTCGTCAGTCAATCATTGTTTTGAGGAATGAAGGCTATACAATGCTTGAGTCTGACTGTACACTACAGTCTTCAAAGACAAAGGACAACTGGCTCTAACAGGGAAAGAAAGAGATGTGGAAGACCAGATGTGCAACTAAACAAGAGGATAAGTACATCAGAGTCTCTAGTTTGAGAAATAGATGCCTCACATGTCCTCAGCTGACAGCTTCATTGAATTCTACCCGCTCAACAAGAGTTTCATGTAAAGAGAAGAATCAGGAGTGCAGGCCTTATAGGAATAATTGAAAAGAAAAAGCCACTTTTGAAAAGAAAAACAAAAAGAAAAGGGCAAAGAAACACAGACATTGGACAACAGATAATTGGAAAAGAGTGTTATGGATCTTAACCCCATTGAGCTTTTGTGTGATCAGCTAGACTGTAAGGTGCGTGAGAAGTGCTCGACAAGACAGACACATCTGTGGCAAGTGCTACAGGAAGTGTGGGGTGAAATGTCTCCTGAGTATCTGGACAAACTGACAGCTAGAATGCCAAAGATCTGCAAAGCTGTCATTGCTGCTCATGGAGGATTTTTTGATAAGAAACCTTTGAAGTAGTTTAAGAAGTTTTGAATATTTGTTTCAAATTATAATAGTATTATTATAGTGTGCATCCACATTGATTGATATTGTAGCCAGTGTATGCACCGCAGTATAATACAGATGAAAAGAGACATTGTTATTCTGTGAAAAGGGCTTTTTTTCCCCCGTTGTCTCCAAAGAAAACATGCTCTGTAAAAATGAACAGGTTAGATTTGCTTTTGCTTTCCATCACATTCTAAATAGACAGGTTTTAAACACAAATTAACTGAAGAAGCCTGTTACACCATATTCTCTATTTTCTGTTCAGTGGATGGTCTGATCAGCCCAAATGACATCGATCCCATCCATCGCTATGTACCACGGCAGGCTCAGAGGAACGTCAGCATGCGATACTCAAATCAGGTAAGCTGCATCCCATCTAGCTGTATTCAGCCAACTATTGGATATTTAAATGTATAACACATAAATGGAAGACCTGTGATGCTTCCATGTAAAGGGATAGATCACCCAAAAAGGAAAATCCTGTCATTTAATCACACTTATGTTACAAACCCCTATGACTGTCTTTCTTTTGTGGAAAACCAAATGTGGTTGTTAGGCAGACTGTTTGTCTCAGTCACCATACACTTTCATTGCATCTTTTTTCCCATAAAATGAAAGTGAATGGTGACTAAGATTGACACTCTTTAAATCATCTCCTTTTGTGTTCCACAAAAGAACGAAAATCATGTGTGTTAGGAACAACATAAGAAAACTATGACAGAATTTTCATTTTTGAGACAACTAGTCCTTTAATCTCTCTCAGAACCACATTTATATTTTGCTTCAGGCTTTAGAAAAATCCCTGACATCTCCATATCAACACAAACCCCCACAGTTGACTTCTCTTGCAGATTCATTCCTTGCAGTTCTGTTTGCTCTCAAAGACAGACCACACTGTTCTTGATAAAGAGAAACCTACAAACACTTGCTGTTTGGTAGCTAGCACACAGTTACCTCGTCTGTCCCTACAAACAGTCTGCAATATCTCTTTGATACAGCATCTGCTTATTTCAGTTAGTCTGTTAGATTTGAGATCTTGCGTGATATATGTAGCAGTCGGGAAGCTGCTTGTCAGCAGTCCTATTGCAGTGACGCACCATTATTATAGTCATTCTATATTATGTAGTACTAGCTACTGAATATAGATTTTGTGGAGGAGTGGGAGGTTGGAGCTATTAGAAACATCACTTCTTCTCAAGAATGAGATCTCATATATGCAGTAAACTTTAAAGAAGATGTTGAGATTAGGGTGGGTGATAGAGTTAAATAACATCTCAATATTCTTCACCCTTTTGGTTACATATTATATTTATATTATGTATTTCCTCTAAAATGGATTAAAAGGCAGTTTTTTCAACCAGAGGAATCGTCATTTCAACCAAGCAGACATTGTTGTCATGTACTCAATTAGCATTTTATTAGGAACCCCTGTACATGTATTTATTAATGCGATTATGTAATCAGCCAATCGTGTGGCAGCAGTGCAATGCATAAAATCATGCAGATACGGGTCAGGAGATTCAGTTAATGTTCACATTTACCATCAGAATTGGGGAAAAAAATTTGATCTCGGGGATGAAAATTTGATTTCGACCATGACATGTTTGTTGGTGCCAGACGGGCTGGTTTGAGTATTTTTGTAACTGCCGATCTCCTGGGATTTTCACGCACACCATTCTCTAGAATTTACTCAGAATGGTGCCAAAAACATAAAACATCCTGTTACGGAAATGCCTTGTTGATGAGGGAAGACAGAAAGGCTACGTTAACTCAGATAACCTCTCTGTGGGCGAATTGTCTACAACAGCTTAAGACCACGACAGGCACTTTATTAAGACGGCAGTGTTCCTATTAAAGTGCTCAGTTAGTGTAGATTCATAATGTTTGATGTAAGACCTAAAGCAAGCATTTAAAATCTAGTTAAAAATAATAATTTAGTTAAACAGCAATATTCTACTACATGTATTTTTACTTGAATACATGTTTGAGTGATGACCCAAATACATTTTTGAATCAGAGTTGTTAATTGATTAATTAAAACACAGTTGTAATAGATAATTTGACTGATATTGGCTTGGGAGCGCAAGTCTCTCTCATGAGAGTCTAATAAGAGGCGATTAAAGGCAGGCAGTTGTTTTATTCATGAGTGTTGCCCCGCTACATGGGACACTGGGAGGAGCCCTGCTGCTCTGAAGGAGGGCACTGCATATTGCACAATAATGCGTGGCACACTTGTCTCTTTGGTTTTCTGTCAAATATGCACTGACTAAAAGGGCTTACTGCTTTGGCTGCTGTTTCTCTGTGTGACAGTGTGTGTTTGTGGATGTATGTAGCTATATGAAGTGTCAGTTTACATTTGTTTATATATTACTTTGAGCATGTTTATGCAATATTTATGCAAGTACTCATGAAGTACATTATTTAATTTTATTGCCAGTTCGTATTTATGCACATTCTTAGCATATACTTGTCCTCTTAACAAGTCTCCCATACATTCTCCCAATTGTGGAAGCAGATCTTCATTCTGAACCATGCCCTTGCTTGTAGATTAGACAAGCCTTTTCTCCTGATTGATGATGGATGTGCCCTGTTTCAACAAAGCACAGATGGAGCTCTGTTTAAATTTAGAAACGATTGTTCAGCAGAGCAGCCAAGGTGTAGAAGCAGCCACATCTTTTTACTTTTTTTAAACAGTGAGAACAACCTTTGAAATGCTTCCCTCGCTCAGATGCCTGAGCTCAGGGGATGGGGCCTTTTTGCAGTTATTTAGCCTCCCAAAAGCTTTAATTCTTTGATGCATATTTAATTTAATGCATTAAGACAGAACGCAATCCCATTGTTTTTGATGGCCGTGCTCAACGACTGTATTTTTTACTGTGAAAACAGGATCTGTGGTACTTCTTATAGGAAGAGATTGTTTAGAGTTTGAGGAGAGGACTATGGGGATTGGACGGCGAGCGCCTTTGACTCGTTCCACATGAATCTCTTGTCTGCATATATTTCTGTGGGCTGAGTCACATCATAAAAGCCTTCAAGGGATTTCCAGAACACGGCACAAATAAAAACCACAAACAGCGAAGAGATATCAGTGGCCATATGGTTTGTGACATGTATACAGATGTCACAGGAATCCGTGTAGGGAGACATGTAAACAACGTGCACATATATTCAGTACAAGCAGTGGTTAAATTGGGCTTGAGCAGTCCAGAACGGCATTCCAGCATATTGGACAACATTTTTGTAAAAAAAAAAATAAAAATATGTCAGCATGTTTGTCCATTATTTCCATTTCTTGTATTCTCCAGTACAGTTGTTGTTTGATCCATTTCACACATCCTTCTCCATTGGCTCCATTTAGCCAGTGTAATTACTCAAACAAATTTGAAGTTCATTACATTAGATA
This sequence comes from Xyrauchen texanus, assembly GCF_025860055.1. Taxonomy (NCBI): domain Eukaryota; kingdom Metazoa; phylum Chordata; class Actinopteri; order Cypriniformes; family Catostomidae; genus Xyrauchen; species Xyrauchen texanus. Next base: position 41,170,321 of record NC_068277.1, read on the forward strand.
TGCTCAAGTCAGTTGTGGATGATTGTTGAGGTGGTGTATTTGAGAGAGTTTCCCTATAGCAGCATGTGACAGCATGCCCCTGTGTACAGATGCACCTTACTCTTCGGCCTGTATCTGTTCCATATAAATAGCAAAATATGCAACCAACTGCGCACACATTTCTGACATCCACTGATACACAGTTGCCATTTTGGTATATGAAAAACTGTATACCTGGAAAGCTTTCTGAATCTGGGACCACTCGCATCAAAAGCAAAGATCATACAAGGCCAATGCACCGTACAGTTTTCACTGTTAGTTTTCACTACCCAGTTTAGTGTTTGATGTTTTTTTTTTTCTATGTCTGGATTTTTTTGTAAATATACGGTGGGGTTTACTGGTGTAAATGCTCCTATTTTGCACTCTTTTATAATTTAATACAAGTACTCTTATTACAAATAATATTATCAAAATAACAATTTGAGGTTGATATGTACATATATTTCTCTGTATAGTACCAATTACTAAAAATGTAATTAATGTTTTTTTTAATACATTTTATGCTGATATTGGCACAGCTCTAATAGAAAGACACATAGAGATGTATGGAGCATATTTACACATGCACACATTTAGTCTTTGTTGGGGAACTAATTCACCTTTTTCTTGTTGAGGTTGCTCTTCCTGGTTTACTATGAATGACTCTTTATAAGAGTAAGCAAGTGGTGTCTGTATGTGTTTTAGCATTTTTGAGCACTGAGCCCTAAAAAGGTAAATTTTCTTTTGACATTTCTATTGGCTGTCAGTACACACATGCATACACATCATTGAGTGTGACGAAACCACCTCAATTGACCACCTCTGGGGTGAGAGACATAAACAACAAACTTCACAGTGCATGAGAGAATAGGTGATGGGGATGATGAGTTGCAAATATTACAGAGAGATAAAGAAGGTTGCGTATTTGGGCTGGCAGTAGAGATATTCTGTGCTTGCAGAAACATATTTGTTGATAGAGCTGAAAGTCATTCCTCAAACATCTGCAGAGCGGTGACAGATGCATTGGATGTTTATCACCGACAGCTAGCAGATGTGATATATATGGCAAAACATCACTTATATGTCACTCAAGTTCACACTTTACGCCTATTGCATACCGCACGCCAAAGCAGAGCAGAAGCATATGTTTTTCAGCAGCCATGTTAACAGGTTTGAGTTTTTACATTGGTAGCAGAAGCAGTACAAGGCAGAAGCATCGCAGCAGCAGGACTGCAACGATAGTTTCAGTGCCGAGTCTACAGCCGTGGCCAAAAGAATTGGCAGGGACATTTTGTGTTTCGCAAAGTTTTCTGCTTCAGTTGTTGTGGTGTTGATTCACATTGTTTCCAGATTATTGTGCAGAGTGATCAGATGCATTTTAAATAATTGCAAATTGCTTCATTTAACTTTATCACAAAAACACAAATTTCACAGTTTTTTGGTCCTGGCACAAAATCTCCTGCCAACATAATTTCACTAATCATATCAGCAGCACCAGGGAAAGTGTGAATGAATACTAGTCAGGCGAAATCACTTTATCATTCTGATTGGATTATAAGAGCAGACTGATTGCTATAAAAGTAGGGAAGAAGTGCTTCCAATCGTGTTCTTGTTAGCAATGGTTACCTCTAAAGAAAGACATGCAGCCATAATCGCTTTGCATCAAAAGGGCCTTGCATGCAAGGAAATTGCTGCAAAGAATATTGCACCTGAGAGAACCATTTACCGGATCATCAAGAACTTCAAGGAGCCCAGCCGAGTGCTAACAGCTGTGGTAAACAAATGCACACGACAGCCCGTTTGGTCGGTAAATTCAGAACTCACCTCAGTCTTGTTTTGACGATGGATGACACAAGATTGATTGTGGAGAAACAAGGTGCTCTATGACCCTTAGCTTTCTTTTAAAAGGATTAATTTACAAAGGAAAAAGCGTGGTATGCAGTTACCTTGGCTGTTAGTGCAGCTGATAATTTATTTAACATATATTTTTGGTAGTACGTCCTTCAAAGTTTTGGCTGGTGTTTAAATAAAGAGATATCGCTATTAATAAGCTATTATATTAAGTGTGATCGAGCCAAACCCAGTGATCAACAATCCTCTGTTTTTCAAAATAACATTCAATGGCTCATCTTCCTCCCCCTCCCATTTTACTGAATGCTGATGTTTGACATGAGCATAGTTTATTTTGTTGGCTGTCACTATGTGAAATAATTCTACAAGAGCATGTTAGGTTACACCAGCATAATGTAAATAAGATTTTATGATGATCAAATTTGTAATACTTATCAATAGCTCACTCCTAACTTATAACTGTATTTTCTGTATAGAGCACAGCTGTTTCTGCAGCAGAAACACTGCCGGTGTAAAAGCACAAACAATGTTTGCTGCTAAAGTTGTCCTGGCATTCTGCTTTGGTCCTGCTCACGTGCTGCTTCGCCGTGGGGTGTTCAACAGGAATTAAAGTATGAGAATCCAAATCAAGTGTCACTCTGACACCGTAATGTTTGGAGCTTGCTTACTGTAATATATGGAGACATTTATCTCTCCAATCATTATTTGTCAGGTTTCACAAGCTATTTTTAAAGACTTTTCTTTTATTTTAATTTGTTTGTTGCATTTAGCCGATTTTGGACACTCACCAAGTGTCAAATGTGAGTAAAAACTTGCTTTGGTGAGTGTAACAGTTCATGGATGGGCAAAGAGACAGGAACCGGCTGAACAGTAAACAAAGTTTTAATGAGAAATTCAACTTAAAACAAACGTGAACAAACTCAGACACTTATGCAATGGGGCCGTGTGTGTCCTCTCTCTCTCTCTCTCTCTCTCTCTCTCTCTCTCTCTCTCTCGAACCGGTGTCACCGGCTGCCCATTATCTCGCTCTCCCACTGATCAGCTGATTCAGCGCCGACTGTGCTCTATCACAGGCCGGCCATGCACTCCTCCTCGTCACACTCCTCCCCTGCCTGATTCAGGCAAGGGGCACCACCGGTCTGATTAACCCCTCCACCCCGCCACCATCTCTGGAGGGGAGATGCTGTCCTTCTGGCAGTTCTGACTCCCAGTTGTCCCCCCTGCCTCCTGTGAACCTGGGGGAGAGACGAGGGGAGGCGTGGGGAGAGGGAAAGGGTGAGCGGAGACACCTAGAGAGAGAGAGAGAGAGAAGAACTTGCTCGCCGGCTCCCGGACGGATGGAACCGCTCCTCCCCTTCTCAAACCGGTGTCTCTGCCTGCCCTTTATCTCCCTCTCCCGCTGATCAGCTGAATCAGCACCGGCCATGCTCCATCACGGCCCAGCCACGCCCTTCTCCTCGTCACAGTGAGTAAATAAAACAAGTTAAATGCCATTTGGCCCGTAACTTTACAGTATAAGTATCTGTAACATAATACATGGTACACAAAGTACGTCTACTGAAGATCACATCTGTAATGATTTGTGATTTACAATTACTTGTACCTCAGTTTTACTTCCATTTTTCATCTATCAAGATCTTTTTTTAATTCATTTATTTTATAATTTACTCTCATAATTTTTCATCTCTACCTTTAACTTCATTCTTCAATTTTATTTTGGATACCTAGTTGTTGTTTTCAAACTCTTAATCCACCAAAATGAAAACATTAAGAAGAAAATCACAATGAGTCATTTTTGTGTGTTTTTATTTTTTTGTTTCTGTCTTTCTTTCTGTTTCATTTAGAAACTGAATCCAAGATTGTACTGGCTTTGTATTGGTTTAGAACATTGACCTCTGTGTGTAGCAATTGCCAGTGATTCTCTGTGTGGCAGAGCCTGTTTGTATTGATGTGACAGCGTGAGCGGAGACATGCATGATTCTCTCTGTTTGAGATCACCCACGCTGTCAAATGGCCCGTGTTTAATGAAAGGATGTTGTTATGTCTGTGATTTCCCATAATGCCAAGAGAAGAAAGCAGTGATTCCTACCAATTATTTATGTGTTGCTACATACTGTATTTAGCTTATTCCCAAAAAAGAAGCTTGGCCGTGTTAAAATCATAGATGCCAGTATTTTTCAGACCAAGACCTGTCAAGAATCAGGCTGTCCTTGTGTGTGTGCATTTAGCTCTGCAAATATTTTAACAACTACTTTTTATTTTTTTCATACTGCCCATTTTAAAGGTATTTTTCACCCAAAAATGAAAATACTGTTAACTATTTCTTTAATGAGCTGAAAAGATAAAGTGCTAAATTTGTCGTAGCATTCTTTTATAAAATGGAGCCACTATGGACAGTGAGACACACAGAAGTACATCATAACACAGAGGTGGGAGAAAGTCAAGCAAGACAAGTGAAGTCCTCAAGTTGAGTTATTAATTATGATTTTTGTTCTGTTATACATGCATATCTGAGAAATACATTAATATCTGAAAATGTATATAAAATATTTATATTTATATATGTAATTACAAAAAAAAAAGCTTGCTTGTTTAAGGTATTACAACAAATGTTTAGTCTACATTAACATCTACTAAAATTAAATCCTAAAATGTGGGCTTTACCAGATGATCAGGTTTACGAGACAAGATTTTGTCACCTGTATGTACTAGAAAAAAACTTTAAAGTGAAAAGTTGTTAAATTTCTGTCATGGTGTGTTTTTATCTGTCATATTTGTAGGCATTTCCCTGATAAGTATAGGGTCTACATTCAGTATTGTAGCTAACATTATAATTTCTCAGCCTAGTAAAACCCTCAACCAAGTAGTCGCTTTGGTAATGAACTGAAGGAACGCGCTTGTGGTGATCTACCAAGGACAGCGTAAACTGCTTTTCTTCAAGGACTACCCAAAAAATATCAGGCTTACTGTCATTTATACACAAAGCATTGAAAAAACTAAATGAGGTTCCCTCAGAAAACTACAGTGCAACATTTAACATACATCCTAACAGACATTTGGCACAAACTGATCTTTATCTGCATGACAGGAAATTACAACGGCCGCAAACAGAACATTAAATACAATAAATTGGAGTAAGAAATAAAGCATTTAAATGACAGTGGCCATAGATTTTTTGACTACCCCAAGCACGAGTCTAGTGAAGCCAAGCAGTTCTAGGGTGAAACAGGTAAGTTGCGCCTGGCAATCAAATGTTTGGCTAAAACGGAGTTTTAAACTTACATGCTGATTTAAAAGGAAATAACCATCTGATCGGAAAATTTGAAAATGCATATGCATACAGTCAACATGCACAAGAACTAGACAAAACTTCTTCAATATGCCTGAAATCAACATGCAGTAACAGATAAGCATGCACACCCAAGGCTCAGATAAAACTGGTACTCCACTTAAATAACGGTGAATTCTGCTCGAAATGTTGCATTTGTGCTTAGATTAAATGCAAGTATTTTTAAAATAGCTTTTGCACCGATTCAATTTTTATTTATTTGTTTTTGTTCTTATGTATTTTTTGCTTTATTATCATGCACCAGATTCAGAGAGAGAAAAGCAAGCCACAAGTCCTTAAATTTGTGACTCGAGTCAGACTTAAGTCATGTAACTCAAATCCCCCTCCTCTGTCAGAACGTAATGGCAACATGATTGCTAGTTGTGGCATCTGTGGTCTTGATGATAAAAAAGTACACAAATACACTGTTTTCTCCCTGACATCTTTCATATAACTCAAATCCATTTTGGCTAGTGGTGGTGTGTATTAGCAGGGGCTGGAAAACAGTCGCAGCCCTGTTCTGCACATGCATTTCCCACAGAGCAGGTCTACAGGTTTTAGTAATAAGCTTCATCTCCTCTCACTCTTTAAGAGAATTACATAACATGCAACACCACTGACAAGCACCAAACTCCTGAGGCTTTCACCTGCCTCGGTTTAATATAAATTGTTTTTTTTTTTTCTTTTTGTCATAAGGATTGCCGGCTAGATCTAATATATCTGCGGTCTGTCAAGAGAGAGGGGTGATGTGTATCGAGTTCACAGCAAGACTTTGTTCACAATTACACTCCCACCTTCTCTAAAGTCCAATCCACAACCTTTTCAATTTCTTTAAGGTGATTGTGGCCAGGCTTGAGCTGTTGCATAGAGAGCCCCCTCACTCTATTATAAGATGTGGAATGGAGTCTAAAAAGTAAGCACTTTTTCCATTATACTTGGAAATGTGTTTTTGTATATACAGTATATCATCTCTTTCTCTCTCCGTCTCTCGGCTTGACTGGGTGCTTTATCAACTGAAATGTGCATACCTAAAATGCGACATGTTCCTAAACTTGCCAGCTGCAGGGTTTAACATTGAGAGCTATCTCACTTCATCAACAATGCCACCAGTTAAAAATGTTGAGATTTAAAGGAACATTAGATATCTTAAAGCCTGCCATCCGCATTCTGAGGAGAGCAGCATCAGTTAATGGTTTGCCTTTTGGCAGAAAGACCATTTGACTAACAAACTAAAATGGTAATGGGTTTTCCAGCATCTGCAAGATCTCCTCTATCCACGTAAAATATCCACAAGACAGTCCATTAAATTTGCATTGATTTATCACATGTATACAGTAGATTTAGGGAAAAGGCTTATTTGAGGTTTTCTGAAAAGAATAGAAAAAGAATAGAATGATTATTATTCAATTCTATTCTGCTGTCACATAACTAAGGGGCTGTTCAGACAGAACACATTCTTGCTTATAAAAAACTGAACAAGCTTAAAAGTTGAAGATGTTTTACAGCAGCAAAAAAATGCTCTGTGCTCCTGGCCAAGACGCTAAAAACAGTGAGACGTGACGCAATGATCAAAGACATCCATCTAGCACATGCTTATGTACAGTAGAAAAACAGTTAATAAACGTTGCTGGGTGATGCAAAAGCACACTTTATGAGTCTGTGAATTTCCTCCAGTATGCAGGGGGGTGTACACAACTGTCTGTGTTAATCTGGATACTGTTCAACGCCTTTGTCATTTGTTTAGTTTTTTTTTAGAGGTGTCAGAATAACACGTTAATGCATGCAATTAATTAAAAAAGTTTAACTCGTTATTGTTTCTTAATTACGATTACGATGCTGTTATTACAGCATAAACCTGCAAAACATTTTTTGGAAGGCCTGAAACTTTCCGACGTGTCCGCCTGGAGTCATTACACTGACACACACACACACACACACACACACACACACACACACACACACACACACACACACACACACTCACACACACACACACACACACAACAACAACACTTCCCTGTCAAAATGATGGAGAAAGAACCTCTTAATTCTATTTGATGTACATAACAAGACCAGAAGGGACTTGTGATAGAAATCAAGTATTTTTCAGCCTCTGTAAGGTGCATTTTAATTACCACAGAAGCACGTCAAGTCTTAACTATCATCAAAATGCAGAAATTTTTGTCTACAAGAAAAATTTATATAGAGTTCAAAGCGGTGCTTGGCACTGGCATTGATGCCCTGACGCAAATCATGAACACTGCTTCACAAGTGCTGTAGGAATGTGAATAGCCACATTCTACTGGCAGATTAAGATTGTGGAGAATGAGACTTAATGTCCATTGCTATGAATATGCAGCCTATGTGGTGATTAGTTCTTTCAATAAGTCAAACTCCCACTCAGACTTTGGGAAACATTTAATGTTACTTGAATTGGTGCTATTTTCTTTATACTGTGGAAGGCTTTGTTTGGAAAATGTTAATAATGCATTATATTATTACTAGGGCTGTCAATCGTTTACATTTTTTTATCAAATTACATGGTGTCCCGATTAATTAATCGCGATTAATTGCATATACAAATATTTGATGAGAGCCCCTCATATAACAATAATTCTATATATAATGATGAAATAACTGTACACAGTTATCTTTAAATATTAAAAATTTATATATATATATATAAATATATATAAAATAAAATAGTCAGATAATTAAAATGCATTACATTCTTGTAGCAGAAGAGTTCATCATTGATAAGGCAATTCAAAAAGCAGCTTTAGAATATAATGTATTGTTTACTACCATATTATTGATCATAAGTCAGTCATTGGCACACAGTTTACAGCAATCCATTTCACAAGTGAATTTGTCAATCAGTTGGAGATTTATTTTGAGGGCTTGTTTAAGGACCCGTCAATGTACACCTGCATCAGACATTTTAAATTTTTTTTTTTAAACAAGCCAGGGGTAAACATAGTACACAATACTACAGATATATTTGACAATAATGCCAAGACATTATATTCATTACATAGTGTAATGGTTTTCAATGCTTTGGAGTTGTTGGAGGTATAAAGAGTATTTAAATAATATTTCAAGTCTTTACAAAAAAGTGCAAATATTTACATTTATGTATAAAAAAACTTGGCAAGAAAAATAAACAGATTAATCAGAAAATATTAACTTAATTTATCAAAACTGTGAAAACCAAATAAAACGTCTTTATAAAGCAAAGAAAACTAGTTAAAATAGAGGTACAACATTTTTCTCCAAAATACTACGTCGTGGACACATTCCCCAAAAATGTGAGGGGCAGATTCATCTACAGCATTACAGAAGGAGCAAAGTGGATCTATTTCAGGGAGCATGTTTCTTAAATAAAGATTGTCTGGGTAAAAACGGTGTAACAGTTTAAAGGACACCTCCTTAAACTCATTGGTAATTAAATATTTGTGAGGTAAAGACCATACGACCTGCACCAGACATGCTTGTGTTGCGTCTCGTGTGTGTTGCGTTATAAAAGTAAAATGTTTAGGTCACTGTGTCAAGTTAAATATAGTTTAATACTCAATCTTTAAACACATCTTGAGATCCCTTAGATCGCATTTGCGCTTCTTCAAGTGTTTTGAACGCAAGAACGAAACGCATGTTTGTGTTGTGTGTCCGCTGAGTTGTTAATGTTTTGTTCACTGTAATAAACGGTGTGTTGCTCACACAGCTGAAATTTCACTTACTGCCCTCTGTAGTAAACAGGTGGTACTACAAGCTTGAATTCCTCAGGAAAGCATTGCGATTAAATGCATACATTTTTTTAACACATTATTTTTTGTAAAATTAATTGGACATTATTAACGCGTTAAATCGACAGCCCTAATTATTACATATTATTTTGTTTTCTTTCCTAAGATGGAAATAAATGCATTGACAGGAAAAGAAGTATATGCAGTGTCAAATTTCAGCACTTTACAAAATTACAAGATTAACTACAAAAAAGTATGCGATTAATCATGATTACAAATTTAACCAGCTGACAGCAATCTTTCAGCATATGAGTGCGTCCTAACTGTGAAAGCCCAAATTAAATGCATTTTCAAAGATGCTATCCTATATTAAAATGGCTTTCCTACCCTTACAAAAAAAATTAAATACCACTCCATTTCCAGAATTTTTTGGACTCTACAAAATGAAAATACAATGGTATTATTTGAAGTACCATGTATTATCATGAAAACACCATACAAGAATATAGTATAACTGGGGATAAGTGCCATCATTGTATCATAGCTGCGCTTCAGCACTATTTTTGTAAAGACTTTTACTTTTTATATTTACGTATGACCTTACTGTTTTGAAAGAGCAGTGCATTCTTCTTAGTTGTTTCCACATATACAGCAAAAACATGAGGTTTGCAGGAGCATTTATCCCAATTTGCTCCGTTTTTTTTTTTTTTTTTTTTTTTGTGACTGTCATCAGTTTATTAACTCTACTCAAGTTGCAGTTGAAGAAGGATTTGTCATTAGTTGTAAATATTGACCAGGCCCAGACTGGCAATCGGGAGTGGTGGGGAAATTCCCGGTGGCCTGGCGACTGATTTGACCCACTGCCCCACTTGTTTTCATTTATTTATTTACTTATTCATTATTATTTTATGTTACTGCCACCTGAGTGATTTCTGTATTTGGCTTTCGATAATAAATCAGTAATAAATCACAAATCCGCTACTCTTGAGTTATCTGGGCCACTCCTAAAATTAGTCTTACATGAGTGTTTCAATTAAATGCGAAGTTGCGTTTGTTACAATAGCAACTGTAGGCGGCTGAAGTGCTTTCTCTCATAATCATCAGAATTTACGGTAGAAAGAAAAAGAAAACTGTAGTGTTTTATATTCACGTCATACAGAATAAAATTAAGAGTAATGAATAAAGTCAATTCATGTCTCTTTTTTATATATTCTAACAGTTGTTAGAAGAAAAAAAAAAGCACTAAAAAAGCACTATGTTTGATTCATGTATAAGTTCGATTAGGCTCTATAATGAGAGCAAATGATTCCAACATGGAGTGATATTTACAACATCCTTCCTTTTGAACTGAGATTTCAGTCACCAGTGAAGACCAGATGAATCAGAGAAGGAGAACAAAGAGGACTGGTATTTACTATTCAGTGAACAAAATTTATAGGAGTTGTTGCGAAAGTTCAAGATAATATTTACATCTAGGGTAATTTATCCATGCAGGCATTGTTTGATTGCTTTTCATTAAATGTATTGGTACTTCAAATTGGTAATGTAACATCATTAAGAACTACCATGAACAATGAACAATATGTATGAATTAGCATTAACTTAAACGAACAAATGCATAAAAAAATATCCACTGTTATGTTTCAAACCTAATTTGGAATGTTACATGTTCATGCGTTAACGTATACAACCTTAGCATAAAGTGTATCGTTAAATCATTATTCCCAACATAAGAAGTTGTTGTGGGTTCAAAAGAGGTAATTTGACTGATTGGAAATGGAGAAATTAATAAAGAGCTTTCCTTCATCACTGTCAGTCCTATTGAGCTGTCTGCTGGTTCAGTGCAGTGCAGAGGGAGAGACTGCAGGAGTTTGCAGACCCCAGAGGGACTACTAATAGTACGACTAGTAGATCTGACATGCTGGGTATTGAACATCACCATCTGCCTAAATTTTTTCTTTGCTAAAATCCTATTCTAGTTTAATTGGATATGCTGTCACATGTTTGGAGTAATACCTCAGTTTGTTAAAACATACAAAGAACTGCGTTGACAATTATGCACTTACAGTAGAAGCCGATAAGTTTTTGAAAATGCAGACAGAATGTGCAGTTCTGTAAAAATGCTGAAATTATTTTCCGTGGTAATTGACAGCAATCCACAGATGTTGTTGATAGAGCTGAAAGGGATAGTTGAACACAAGGCAGAATGTTTAGGCCTGACTAAGTGACTAAGCTGGTCATTCCCTAACATTCTACCTTTCATTTCCTATTTGTGTTAACTATCCCTTTAAATGAACCTGGCATATTCCTTTATTGTGCAAAGACATTTATAAGTAAACCTTTTGTAAGGTAATTACACTGAACAGTGTGAAGACTGTGGCTTTCAACATTGTTCTGTGTGAGTGGTCCAGTATGTCAACTTATGGCTCAACCAATGTCCTTGGGAGAGGACTACGTGTTTGTCAGAAAACTAAAAGACAGGTTTTGAAAATCAGTTCCGTTTTATGTCTCTTGTGGAACACAAATTACACGCTTCACCTTTTACAAGGTTACATCACTCCAAGTTGTTACATTTTTGGTGCTGTTCAAAGTATTTAAGTTTTACCTTTGCCATTTTTAAAGACTTGAACCTGTACCTGATTATTCAGATTAATCAGACACCCACTACCTTCCATGCATACCATTAAGAGCAATTTAAACCTGCTCGCATCCACCGGAACAAAATAGCAGCCTCCTCTGCAGCCCTCACACTGTGCAGAATTACCAGGTATAGTCTCTGTTGATCAGCTTTTGTGATGACTCACCATGCTGCCCCCACAAAATGGCTGTGCCAGTGTCATTTACCTCAAAGCTGGTGATTTGCCCTGTTCATAAAGCACTTATCTCCTGTTTCAGGGAGGTAAACACAAACTCAAAGAGACAAGCAACCTACATCACAAATATATTGCCATTCTTCATTGAGACTGACAGATTGACCTTTGACATGTAATAATGCTTTTTCTCAACAGCGCTCAACGTGTCATTTACATATTAGCTGTTTTATATGCGCCTCTAGTTTTGACGTTTGGAGGCTTTGGAAGGTTTAAATGGATGCTGGGTTTGTGCTGATGTCCTCTGTGTGTAGACAAAGGACTTTAGCCACTGATTGATATGACCCAACCTAAACCTTCAGCAATCAGCAGCTCATTATCTCAGCGAAATTACTGCATCACCCAGCCCAAACAGCTGTAATGAGCTTGCATAAAGAATCAGTGCTCTGATCCACTTTCTTCCATGTCTGTCTGCTCTCTCTCCCTCTCCGTGTCAATAAAGTTCCCTTTTCCTTGTTCCCTTCTGACATCCAGTTGGAGTGATTCTCATAATTTAGACTCAAACCACTCTGACTTTCCTTTCACTCTTAAAGGTCACTCAGTGAATTTTTGATTATGCTGGCGATGTGGCAGTTTTACTAGCCTTAAACCGACACCTAGAAGCATGGATGCAAAATCACACAAAAGCAGTAGTTTTTGGTTACAGACACCATTATATAATGTGCTTTTTGCTGTCAGCTATAATTAAAGGAATAGTTCACCCAAAAATGACATTTCTCTCATCATTTACTCACCCTCATACCACCTCAGATGTGTATGATTTTCTTCTGCTGAAAACAAAGATTTTTAGAAAAATATTTCAGCTCTGTTAGTCCTCACATTGCAAGTGAAAGGTGGCCAGAACTTTGAAGGTCCAAAAAGCACATAAAGGCAGCATACAGCTAATCCATATGACTCCAGTGGTTAAATCCATGTCTTCAGAAGTGATATGATAGGTGTGGGTAAGAAACAGATCAATATTGAAGTCCTTTTTTTAATTTCCACTTTCACATTGTCCTTTTGTTTTTGTCGATTCACATTCTTTTTGCATATTGCCACCTACTGGGCATAGAGGAGAATTTATAGTAAAAAAGGATGATCCATTTCTCACCCACACCTATCATATTGCTTTAGAAGATATGGATTTAACCACTGGAGTCGTATGAATAAATTTTATGCTGCCTTTATGTGCTTTTTGGACCTTCAAAGTTCTGGCCACCTTTCACTTGCATTGTGAGGACTTACAGAGCTGAATTATTCTTCTAAAAATCTTTGTTTGTGTTCAGCAGAAGTAACAAAGTGATTCACATCGGGGATGGCAGAAAACTTTCATTTTTGGGTTAAATATCCCTTTAATTTATTCTGCAAGCGAAAGTGTATTTAAATAAAGTTAAGCTGGCCATGAACAAAAACAGATTTTTTTAAGCTACTGATATGACTTGAGTCTTCATCTCTTTTCAGTGTGAATAATAATAATAATTTGAGTCTGCTCCATTGAGACCACAATTTTTCCAATAAGTTGTCTTTGCTTGTTTCCTCCAGGGCCCTATTGAGAATGATGTGGTAGTCCATGTGGCCCTGATAGCAGAGAGTCAAAGGTAAATACATTTCTCATGTATTTCTCTCTCCTCTGGTCTAATTGATTTGTGCACATTAATTGTTGGGCTGTTAAGGAGCCTTCATCTTTAAGCACCATAATTTAAAGCTTTTCTGGTGAAAGGAGGGGGTTAAAGAGGATGTGTGGCCAGCTGGTCCCAGCCAGTCCCACTCTGCAGTTCATTTAACATTGTTGACCCAAGCACTTAACCTACCTCTCCCCTCATTCGCACCGCAAGCCTTAATCAGGATTTCCCTTTACTTTTTCCACTCAGCCATCAGAAACTTTTAAAAAGCAGCAAGTTCTACTTAACAATTCACCTTCCCTGCAAAACTGGAATAATGTTTCTCAAATATTACAGTGTAAGCAGAGCAAACTTTTTAACAGAGATATATTGTATTATAATACACAAAATGTAGAATTAGTTGACGTCCTGTCAACTAATTATATGTATAGTTGACCAGTCAAATATACAGTTAGCAGACATTACACACAAATAATCCACTGCACAATGTTCCAATTAACCAATCTGAATCAAGTATACAAGAGAAACAAATGTTTTTCATTTTGAAGAGTACAAATTCCCAGATGATTTTCAGTTACATGACCATGGACCCAGATGCAAAAGGCCTAGTTTCCAAGCTTATATTTACGAACAGGCCTTAAGTAACCAACATGATATTTTTTCTTTGTTTTTTGTACGAAATTATGTGCTGAGCTGTGTTTGTGTGTGTTTGTGTGTGTGTGTGTGTGTGTGTGTGTGTGTGTGTGTGTGTGTGTGTGTGTGTGTGTGTGTGTGTGTGTGTGTGTGTGTGTGTGTGTGTTTTGTTGTTGTTTATGACTAAATTTGTGTGGTTTTGTTATAAACAGCTGAAAATGTAAAAAAAATATATATTCCAGAGAGCCTTTTAATAAGTTGTGATCTCAAGAAAACGAGATAGAATAAAGGATAATGCATGGGCTCTGTTTGTAAACTATTATTTTACCTTTAACAGACTGTCCTGATGATGCACTAATACAGTAATAGCCAGTTTTTCGCTTGTGTCTTGCAGACTGCAGGTCTTCCTAAACACCTATGGCATCCAAACTCAAACCCCGCAGCAGGTGGAGCCCATTCAGATCTGGCCCCAGAAAGAACTGGTGAAGGTATAACTGGACATTCACATGATCAATCATTAAAACTGACAAAACAGCAAATCTACCAGACCGATCAATGTCTGTGACAGTTTGTCCATTACACCATTGTATCGGTTTATCAAGCGGTCACTTAACCTGGACCGACTGACATATTACTCATGTCAGTCAATGAACTAGTGAATCATCATTCAATGCTCTTGAAGATTTACACCATGGATTGAATTGATTGAATCATTTAAAAAAAAAAAAAAAAAAAGATTTGATGTTTTCTCAGATATTTGTGAGGTGTATAAATGTCCTTCCTTAGTGAAAATAAATTTGTATAATAGGCACACTATATCAGTGTCTAACCTCTGAAAAATAACAGTTATAAACAGTTCATTATATAACAAATAGTTCCGACTCTAAATTCTGTTTGGTTAGACCTGTATGAAGCTGTACTAGAATGACAGTTGACACATCTGCGACTGCACAATCTATATGAATGCTTACTATATTGCTTTGCAACCACTAAAAGCCTACAGTTAACTACATTACTTAGTGGACGAATTGTTTATTCTAATAATTAGCTGTAAGATATTTCACTGTTCATTGAACATTGCTGTCTTTTATCATATTGCTGTTGCTGCCGTTAAAACTAAACACACACAAAAACAAAACTAAAGCAATAAGCCACATAACAGTGATTTTAACATTGTTAGAACACCCCCCCACCCATGGTAAAATAACTATAATGCACAACCTCTTGTGGCTTATTGCATTATCTTAAACAAATCAGATTACTAGAATATTGGTAAGAGACAGGAATCTTTCTAAAAATATTTTTCATGCCCATTTTCAGCAGAGCACACAGAGAGTAAGTGAGAGTGTTTTGCCTGTTTGTTCTTCTGTCTGTGGGTGTGTGAGTGGGTGGCTGGGTTTTGTCACCGGAACATACAATTTACTGCAGTTCTGTTCAAAACAGTTTGAAATCATAAAAACAGAACACCATCTATTTCCCTTGATTCGGTTCTTTCTGCGGTCAGGTGTGTGTGTGTGTGTGTGTGTGTGTGTGTGTGTGTGTGTGTGTGTGCGTGCTACCTCCAGACTGAGAGTGCATTAGGAAGAGAGTGACAGTTTGCGGAGTAAGCCTCTGTATTTCTCTGTAAGGATGCTTATTCAATGGCTGACCTATTAGAGACAGCTGGAGCTTTCTGCATAGGGCTGCCTACTCATGTTTTGATCAGCTGCCGAACCGCAGTCACCTTTAATGGTAAATGGCACAATACCATATTTTTGGCAAATGATAACATTTGAATTACTTCTGGCATGGTTCTTTTAGCAAGGAGGAATAGCTGTATCTGAAGATGTTTACATCAACACCTCCATCCTTTACAAATCCTTTGACCTGATATTCTTGAATACTCATATGCAATACTAGACGAGATAATAGAAGGTTACAGAGGTAGACATGTTATATATAATCCAGCCGGTAAGGCTGCAGAAAGCATTATGAGTGTGAAAGTCTTTATTGCAGAAACCTGGGTATTAAAGAGGTTTGTTTCAACATAAGCACACTGGCTTCACAGCCCTTCTTGATGTGCTACAGGCTTAACACGCGTGACATTTGCAGGTTTCGTGTCAGGCATGTTGAGCTCCTGATTAGAGGGAGGGCACTTTCGATTCAGTTGTGTCTTCCCCTCATTGCTATTCTGAACACAGATTTTCCAAGGTACAGAGATCTGCTCCGAGAGTAAGAGAGTTCTGTAGCCCAGTGCTCTCTCAAAAATGTTCATTTTTGACAACTGGATTTGGTCTAAATGAGCAGCTATTTTCCTCTGTTTCACTTCAATATGAGTTGGGTTCTCCTCAGCAGGGGCTTATTGTTCCCTGTTATTCCTTTTGTCATGCTGTGTAGAGTACACTTTTGTACTCGAGTCGTACTCTGAGATTGTCAAACTGCAGGAGGGCAGAGAGGAAAAGAGCTCCATCTAATGTCGGAAATGTGTCTGCACATGCTGACTTTGTGCTCTCTGCACTAGAGGATCATCAGTGGTGCCTGCTGTTAATCCCCTAAACCCCTAACCCTAATGATTCAATTCCAGTGTGTAACTCGTCCCACACCATTTGACATGATGTGTGCTAGTACTTATTTAAGCAATACAACTATTGATTTTTGCCTGGCAGACAATAAAACTGGAAAAGTTAAGGAGAGACCCGAGCCATATATAGGGACCAGAATAGCATAGATGCAAGCAGCACCCTACAGCATAGCAATGCCCTAGCCTTTCTTCTTTCCGAAAGGAACAACTACAACAAAAGTACAGAATGCAGTACAAATGCGAGACAAAAAAAGTCACATGATCATTGGAGTGGCATCCATCTATTCAGACTAATCTTTCATTATATGTGCACCCAAAACTCATTCCAGAGGTATATCCTTTCCTCCCTAACACCATTTACTCTACTGACAGATGTTCATATGATGCAGTTTTCTCCATTGCACTGGCCCAGTCTTTCAGTTCTGGGGCTTTTGTTGTTTAAAATAATTCAACTGGCTGTTGTAATACCCACCATAATGACAGAAAATATATTTTTTTAAACATTTGGTATTTGGGACCGATCTCCCAATAGACATAACTTAGGTGTAATAGGGATAGTTCACCCATAATTGCAAATTCTCTCATCATTTACATACCTTCTTTCCATCCTAGATGTGTTTGACATTCTTTATTCACAAACAAATATTTAAAAAAATATTATAATAATTTCAGCCCTATAGGTCCTTTCAATGCAAGTGAGAAGTAATCCATATGACTCCAGTGGTTAAATCCATGCCTTCAGAAGCGATATGATATGTGTGGATGAGGAACAGATCAATATTAAATGTTTTTTTTTTTTTAACTCTAAATTCTCTGTGCCCAGTAGGTGGCAATATGCATAAGAATGTGAATTGCCAAAAACAAATAAGAAAGTGAAAGTGGAGATTTATAGTAAGATTTTTTTGTTTGATTTGTTTCTCACACACACTTATCATATCACTTCTGAAGACATGGATTTAACCGCTGGAGTCATATGGATTACTTTTATGCTGCCTTTTATATGCTTTTTGGACCTTAAAATTTCTGGCCACCATTCACTTGCATTGGATGGAGCTACAGAGTGTTCATTAGAAGACAGAAAGTCATACACATCTGTGATGGCATGAGGGTGAATAAATAACTGTAAAAATAAATTAGTGGGTGAACTGTACATTTTAAGGAAATTTTAAAACCAAACCAGCTAATCTAAAACAACCATAACCTGAACCCAGAAAGGTATGAGACAACATTAATATTTACAGCATAGAAAACACATTTCCAACAAAATTATTTACTCCGTTGATTTATCTTATGAAGTCTTGATGGAGTGTGGAAGGATCTGTGGAGTATTGTGTATTGTGTACTTCCCTCTTTCAAGGGGAAACAAATAAAACCGTATTGTAAAGGGTTACCATAATCGGTCATGCTTTGGAAGAATATTACTTCTTTAATCCACATGGTTTCTGTATTATAATGTCATGGGTAATACACTTGCAAACATAATGGACACACACAGGTATTGTTTCATTGATGTGTGTGTGTGCGTATGTGTGTGTGTTTGTTTGTTTCCAGGCATATCGCTTCCTCGCCATCAATAAGAAGCTTGGTTTGAGTGGGAGACCAGATAGGCCTGTTGGCTGCATTGGCACTTGTAAGGTAAACAAGGTTTTGTTTTGCTCTCATTTGCTTCAGTGCATGTTCATTACACTTCTTTGTGGTTTATCCTCATCTTTAGTCATTCTGTGCCTCTAAGTTCAACTCAACTTTAACAAGATACAAACTTGTACAACATTTAGATGATGAAGTGTATGACTTCCAAAATGTAGTAAGCTCCGTTGCTGTCTCTACTGCCTACGTACATAGGCAGCATCCTTACTGAATGGAACCTCATAAGTGATGTATTTGGCTATAAAATTTTTCATACAAAGTGCTTTAGTAGACTTAACATTCAAACAATAGAGTTTGGCATTGTTATGTTGATAAGCTAACACTGAGAAATATTGGTTAAAATTTACCTTTTTTAACAAGATTTTCTTGGTATTGAATAAATTATGGTTAGAATTATCATTTCTAAGAATTTGTCTACCATTTGGATGTATTTTTTCACTGAATGCTATTTAATTCGATTTTTTTCTTTTTGGAATTTGGAATGCCCAATTCACGATGCGCTCTAAGTCCTCGTGGTGGCGTAGTGACTCACCTCAATCCGGGTGGCGGAGGATGAATCTCAGTTGACTCCGCGTCTGAGACCGTCAATCCGCGCATCTTATCACGTGGCTTGTTGAGCGCTTTACTGTGGAGATATAGCGCATGTGGAGGCTTCATGCTATTCTCCGCGGCATCCATTCACAACGTGCCCCACTGAGAACGACAACCACATTATAGCGACCATGAGGAGGTTACTCCATGTGACTCTACCCTCCCTAGCAACCGGGCCAATTTGGTTGCTTAGGAGATCTGGCTGGAGTCACTCAACACACCCTGGATTAGAGCTTGTGACTCCAGGGGTAGTAGTCACTGAATGCTATCTTAAAAGTTAGCGTAATCATTCTGCCTACCTTTTGGAACAGCTTTAATGTTGGGAGTGTTCCTATGATGTTCTAAAATGTTGCCTTTGTAGGAAACTAACCTTTTAGGTTTGCAGAGTAATAAACCTATGTATTTAATGTAAAACTATTTGTACTATTTGGGAGGATGGGGGAGTACTTGTACTACAGAACCCCCACACATATGTTTATGTCTGTGTCTCTCTGTCGGTTTGTTCAGAATTGATGGCATGTTTTATCTCCTGTTTGAGGTAGATTATATGTCTAGACTCTTCAGATTACAGTCATTAATGACAGTATTGTTTCATTTAAGGTTTTTTTTTCTCCCCTTTCAGATTTATCGAATCCTTGGAAAGACAGTAGTCTGCTATCCAATCGTCTTCGATCTCAGCGACTTCTACTTGTCCCAGGATGTCATGCTTTTGATTGATGATATCAAGGTGAGTTGGGCAATATCACACCTCGCTGGTCCCTCAGACAAAGTAATTTTAAGAAAGAAAAAAGTAGGACAGAATATAGGTAATATACAAAATTCTTTCTCATAAATCAGTAGTCTCAGCCTCTACGTTACTACGTTGCCAAACTTTCTCCAGCTGCCTGTAGTGTATGTGTATTCATACAACTATTCACATTGTAGTGTTTGTGATTGTTTACATTTGTGATTTTCAGAATGCTTTGCAGTTTATTAAGCAGTGCTGGAAGATGCAAGGTCGACCTCTCTTCCTGGCCCTTATCAGAGAGGACAACATTAAGTATGAGTTTATCCACACCATCTGAAAGAACCTGATTCTATTTGAATTGTATTTTTAATGGCATAACTTGCTTGCTAGGGGGAGCCGCTTCAACCCCGTTCTGGACATGCTGGCATCTTTTAAGAAGGGAAACATTGGAGGAGTTAAAGTTCATGCTGATAGACTTCAGGTGTGCTGCTACTTATGAGAAATAGAGGATTTATATGAAATGCATCTTATTGTCTTAAATGACAAACCCTTTTTTCACTCAATACAATTCAATAAAAAAGTGTGCCTGTGAGTTCCCTCTGTTCCTTTTCCCTTCCTTTTATAGACCCTGATATCAGGCGCTGTGGTAGAGCAACTGGATTTCCTACGTGTCAATGAAGCCGAGTAAGAATGAACCTCCATTTACTCTTTTCTTTCTAATCGATACATTTTTTTACACATTAATGCTCAATGTGATTCACTTGAGCAGGGCAATAGAAATAAATAGACTCCACAGATTCTTAAGCATGACATTTACTTTTGCAATACTAAGTTCCTAACTGTTTTCTAAATGGACATTGTCTAGGATCCCTGAGTTTAAGAGCTTTGAGGAGATGGAGATGCCCAAGCACTCTAAGGTGAAGCGTCAGACCAGCACGCCAAATGCCTCTGACCTAGAGCAGCAGCCCGAGATTGAAATCGATGAATGGTTCCATAAATCCACATATGAGATACTACAAAAATTCAATGTGAGCTTAACAAACCTGCCAGTTTACATTTAAATCTATTTATTTGAAATTTTTTGACATTTACTGTGAATTAAAGGTATGAATTATATCAATATGTGTGTTTTCAGGTAATCAAGCCAATGACCTTGCCATTGTTGGCATGTTAAATGATATGTACTGTATACAATTCTGTGATGTGTTCTGTTATCAGGACTGTGACTGCTTGGCCAGTCAAGCCCAACTGGCCAGTGTTCTCTTGAAAAAAGAAGGCCCTGACTTCTTCAACAAAAACGGTACGTGTGTAGTTTAGTATCATGATGGGTACAATATGCATTTATATTTATTGTAAAGAGCAAATGCTCAGAACGCATTTCTTATTCTCTTGCGGTCAAAAGAGTTTACTTTGAAAGGCAACGTGGTTGACCGGGCGCAATCCAATCTGGAACATGGAAAAAGGAAGTATATCTGGGCCTTAATGGTTTAGTGATTCAATGTATGAAGCTAGATGCACATTGAGCAATTGTTTTCGTCCTTTACAGCTGTTGCTTAACAGATTGTATGATTGTCAGATTGAGCCGGGTGAGATCTTGTGTAAAAGCCAAGACAGGCTATACAACATCAACTAGAGTCTCTTATCAGACTATAAAATACACATCCAAACAAAAGACGGAATTTGTGGATTACTCATTCTTTGGAAAGAACCCAAGGTATTTTTGATAGTACAATCGTTACTTGGAGACACTAAATAATGACATGTGTATGTTGCATATCATATAGACTTGGGTAGACTTACTTTTAACTGAAAGTATCTCTCGTTCTTACTCTCTTACACACACACACACACACACACACACACACACACACACACACACACACACACACACACACACACACACACACACACATATATAAACATATATCACACATCAGTTGCTATGCTCCTATTCTTCATTAGACTGCATTGTAGCAGTAGTCAGACAGCAGTACTGAAACCCCAAATTTCTGAAACTGTCAGAACTTGGATGGGAATATTTTTTGCAAAGTCATTCGGTGAGCATGTCGCTCTAAGCAATCAAGGACTCGTCTGAATGAAATGTCCACAGCTGTAATCCATTTAGCACTTCATGGATAAGCAGTTGGGCTTGGAAATGCTAGTTCACACCCTTGTCATGGTCTGTCATTTAACAGTCTAATTCCAGTAGTTACAGTTCATCTTGGTGCTCAAGACTGTTCGCACTCTTAAATGGGCCAATTCAACAAGCCGCGGAGAGATTACTTACAATGTTTGGTTTTATGTGATTCCATGTTTCTTGAGTCATAGCTTGCATTCCACGTGTCTTTGGGATGTTAAAGAAATATCACAAGAGCAAGAGTGCTGTATGTCCAGCTCTCAGCATGGCTGTGATTCAGCAGGTAATCACAGCCATGCTGATAGATGGATAATACAGCACGATTGCAATTGTGATATTGCTTTTATACAAAAGTTCATCAAACAAGTATATAAATAAGTAGGGTTAAAAAAACACTAGCTCAAAAAACACTCTTGTGTATGGAACTACTTTCTTACACCACGGATTCAGGATTCCGCTGTTGCTAGGTCGAAAGATTCACCCAAGCCCATGGAGTGATGCTGCCATACGTGCTATCGGAATTATTCTACAAGTATTTCACTCATGTTCAACTGTTTTGTTGTCGGAGAGAAAACATGGAGGACGCCAGGTTCATTCTTGAATATTTCTTGAGGAACTGTTATTTTGACACCACCTCTGCCATGTTGAAAGTTTACGTCTTCTCCCAACTCGGAAACTTGTATCAGGTAGGTGCCCTGATTGGCAGTAATGCTGAAGCTGCAAGTTTAACTCTATTTCTCAGCTATAGTGTAGAAGTAATTCAAGCGAACATGGAGTGTAAGACAATTACGGATGACATAAAGAAATCTGCGTGTGTTTGACTCACACAGACTCAACTCCCTGATAGCACACACAAGATGGTCTTCTATTTAATGTCACTAGAATTAATGAAAATGCACACACCTAGACTGCTCTTAACAGTTCGTTTGAAATGGCACAAACACAAGCAAAGTGATACAAACAGTAAAGCATCCCAGTGCTGATGGTGTGAGCTGTAAGCACTCTTAGAATGTCTCTCGTCCAATCCGATTTGAGGACTGGAACTAACTGTTGTATAATGTCTCTTACACAATACTAATTATGGAAGTTGTTTTTTTTTTTTCATATGGTTTATGTGCCATTATTAACAAGTCTTAACCTTCTTTATGCCCAGAAAACCTCAAGGATGATGTGGAGAGAATTTACAGAAGAGCTGGCAGCAGGAAGATGTGGTAAGTTTTTTTTGACACTCTCTGTAAAAGCATTTATTCAAATTTTATAATGGAGTTTAATTTATATTCTCGATTAGGTCATCTTAGTGGGATAACAATGATCAGATTGTGCTTGTAGTAATGGCTTTCCTTGTTTTGCCTGTTCTTTGTATTTGTCCTTTTCTAATTTTATGCACCACTGAAAACAATGTGCACATATATTTTTAAACACGCAAACCTCATTAGGCTGGCGGTGCGTTGTGCTGCTGCCATCATCCAGGTGTTTTCCGGTTCTATAGCTCCTCATATTACTTCTATGTTGGTCCAAGGCAAGCAGGTAATTGGTTAGCGGGGTATACAACCTCTGCATGTGTGTTATAACTGTTGACACTCTGCCGAAGGATGTTAACTCATGGGCACGCAGCACTCATCCATTGTTGCAGTTTTTTTGTTTGTTTTTTTTTTTCTTCTTAAGCTCATTGCTGACATTCGCTTAGTCAAGCTGTTGGCAAAATGGTCATTTTGCACCTGTGGCAATTTCGTTTTGTATATGGATTTTTTATTTTTTATTTTATCCCCCATAACACAGACTGATGTCCAATTTAAATCTGGTGTTTTAAATATATGAAGTCATAAAAGAATGCTTCAGTCCATTTGTTTGTCTGAGCTAAATTTCGTTATGTCTGCAAAAGTACAACTTGTCCATAACATAAGTTATATTACTTCCTAAAAGGAATCCATCAGATAAATATCAAATTGGTGAACATTAAAATACTAAAATAAAAACACTTCTGCATAGGCCATGACAATAAAGTAGTGTAGAATGCATTACATCAGTACAAGATTAATGGCAACAACAGGGTCTGAATGCCCAATGCAACTTCATGTCACTTAGCTCCCCTGATAGTGAGGTCTCCTGATAGGATTTTACAGCCCAGAGGGACAAACCTTCCTCAGTTATTCAAATAAGCATATTGCTGCATTAAATTTAGATTAGACTCTAAATTTTAGGTTTAGAGGGTGTTTAATTTTAACAGGTGGCATTGGAACTAAAACATAATTTGTGATGGCAAAAGTTCACATAAGTTTTTTGGGGGGGTTCACAGAGTTCTTATAACAAAACTTTTATGCTAATATTGGTATTTGTGAGTTTTATCAGATTATCATTTCTCATGAGGCAGCAAATTAAATATACAGTATATACTGTGTGTATACACACACACACACACACAAAGTATGTGCAAAAGTCTTGCATAAGATGTTTCATACAAACATTTGTGTCAATAGGAAATATACATTTTAGACTCCCAAACCTTTAGCAAATAGTATAGAAGAACAGGGAGCCCTGCAACAGATGGCATGGCCTCCACATACCCCCCACCAGAAGAAATGTGGTGAATTCTCCAAGAAGCTTTGAACATCCTATCTTCCAAAAACCAAGTCAATCTGTGTCCAGGTGATCCTAGGAGAATTGCGGCTGTTTTGAAGGCAAATGTGGTCACACTTAATATTGATTTACCTTTTGTATGTTTACTGGAATTTGTATGACATTAATTGATAAATGAAAACTAGTTATGTCATCCTCACTATGCAACATGTTTCACAAGTGCCTAAAACTTTTGCACAGTACTGTATATTTGATTTTATACTGTAATTCCAATTTATGTTTGGCTCCTTTGCGATGAATGAGAATATCTCTGTTGTGTTGTGTTGTATTGTATTGTGCTGTGTTCATCAGGTCCGTTGTGCGCCTTGCTGCCAGTCTCTTAACTAAACTAGTGGACAGCCTCGCCCCGAGCATTACTAGTGTTTTAGTGCATGGCAAGCAGGTAAGTGGACAACAGGAACAGGGGCCCAAACATCTAAGATATGATCAAACAATTGACATCAAAATACAAATTTCAGTCAGGGATTTCCTACAAACATTTTAATGTTCACTGATAATCAATAAGCCAAAATTTGTCATAAATGTCTATCAAATGTATAGAGAAGTCATGATGGAGTCCTCTTCCGTCATAATAAGAATCTAATAGCTAACAGCATCACCACTATCAAAGCTAACCTGCTGCCCTAAACATCCAAATGTCACTAAGGTGTTTATTTTGTAAAGTCGCTTTTACCCAGTATTGTTGCAACCATCCCATGCATTGTACTTAACATTAGTGTTCTTTTACATTTTATTTTCTTTGTGTTTAGACAGACATAACGTGGTGTGGAGTGTTTGTTTAATGAACTGCTATAGCTTCCCAACATAAGTCTGTTTAGCCCTTGGTGGTTGTGAAGTAATTCATCACAGTAGAGCACTAGCAGTAAATCTGCATATAAATTGTGTCCTAGGGGCCTAATGTTATGGGTAAGATAAATGAGTACATTTTGGTTTGAAAATGGGTCATTCCTTGCATACAAGAACAGTCTCGGCTGACCTGCATGTAGAATTAAAGTCTTTGCTTTTATAATTCAAAGAAGCCGAGCCCTTCTTTGTGTGCTCCCTGCTTGATGTGTATTTGGTTAAATACATTATTATTGCCATAGCTGAGAAATATCGTCTGTGAATATAGGTTGGTATATCTGCTAGAATACAACAGTAAATCGTGCAAAGCAAGCCATCACATACAGTGTCCCCATAAAGTATGTACAAATGCATGAATTGAATTGCATTAGATCAAACCAAGTTCTGTGTGCAAACAAATTATATTAGACCTTTTCCCAAATGTAACTTTGCATTTCTTAGCCATTTTTGCACTTTAACCAACTGGCCCCAAAACGCAGTAACTGTGCTGACACTTAAACTCGGAAAAGGGGCTTCAAAATGTTTTGATTGTCCAACCAAATGTGGATTATCAAATTTTCTTACTCAGTTCTCCTTAAGGGTGTGCCAGAGTTCGAAACGTGGGGCACGAAACCTCATGCTTTGAAGGGACCAAAGATACATAAAGGCCCCGATTTACTAAAGGTTTGCGTGTATATATATATAAAAAAAAGGTCCGAGCTGATTTACTAATGTTGTCTTTTAAACATTGCATCTTTCAGATTCTAAAAATAGTACGTCTTGGCAATTTTTGAGTGTTTCCCCGACATGAATATGCAATAATGCGCATAATAAGTCTAGATGCAAATTAATCATTCAAGTGATTTATACAGATAATGCGTAGAACACCCTTTATTGACACATTAATGTGAAATTAAATTAATACACATGAAAAAAAAAATGTATTTGATTTTAAAACTCGATATCATAACTGATAACATCATAACGCTACTAACAATTTATGCCCAAATTATGTCCTAATTTAATGTTTTTAACTGCCGAAATATGAAATATTTTAAGTGGTGGTTCTTTCCAGTAGGCAGCCCGATACGCACTTGTATGCCAAACAGGTTTCATCTTGATCCTGTGAAATGAACAGGGAGCGCAATTTCTGTACCGCACAGATCCCGTGTCTGTTATGTGCGCAGCTAACATTGCCATGGTCAAGATAATAGCGGATTAAAATTCAGATTTCATTTAAGTATACATCAGTTGTGCAATGGCTTAACGTGTACATAATAAATTTACATATATATATTTATTATTATTTATTTTTTAATAATGAACAATTCAAGTGAAGAGTGTCATGTGCATTCTCATCAGCTACTCTTACACTTATTAAATTGCAGGATTTTATGATGACAATCCTATAAATAAACAAATAAATGTCATATTGAATAAAAATAATATGGTATTTAGTGAGAGCTGTACTGTATACCATTAAGCTGTGCTTCACATACTGTTACTATCTGCATGTTTTGCCACAAAGCATGTAGAAAGAAGTGATGGCACTGAGTAAATTACATCTAGATAAATATCTATCTATTGCAGACTTTCTTATATGTAATAAGGTACTGCTTCAAGGAAAAAAGGTTGGGAACCTCTGGTCTAAGAGATCAAATTTTTGTCATAAATGACTAAGTTCAGGCATAAAACTCTACTTGGCACAATCTATTATGTTCTTTGTCTAACATTTAAATTACCAATGTAAGCATGAGCCAAATCTGGCCTGGCACATATTGATATCTAAGGTCGTTAGTTTGAATAAATCCATGCATAGCTAGGTCACTAGTTAAATAAGTTCTAGGCTTTCCTGGTTCAGGTACACATTATTAGTCAGGCCATTAGCCATTTAAGCCATTCAGCCATGCTGGCCCTGGCATACATAAAGATTCATTAGCTTTATGCCATTTGGCCAAGCTGGCAACATTTGATGCTATTCGGAGTAGCAGCAGTACACAAGTTTTGGTGGTAGATCTGCGTGGTTTTGTTATGCGTTTGTGCAGCTTTCCAGCTTTGTTAGGGTATTGTATGCATGTCTAATTGTGCAGCAGCATGTCCTACATGCTTGATGCAGAATCTCTTGTGTTTTGTCTAATTGTGCAGTAGCATGTCCACATGCTTATCTCAGCATGTCTGAGTATGTTCTAGTAGTAGCAAATCTTCATACTTGCTCTGCAGCAGAAGCAGCGTAGCAGATTTAGTCCACCAGGAACAAAATCTTTCCAATATGTCACACCCACATTAACATGCTAAATCTTTCTGAGTTGTCATGACTGAACTCAATTTTGACAATGTGCAGTTACTGCGTTTTGCCTTTTTATGACATTGTAGTTCATTACATTAAATATGGACATGTTCCGCTGAGTTTTACAACCAGGAAGTGTCCATATACTTTTTCTCTTAATGTTTTATATCATTATTATTATATAAATTATTTTATCATTTAAAACCTAACAAACTTAGTTTTGTAAAATGTTGTCATTGATAAGTGTATCTTCCTTTTCAATAAATGCCACTGGTTTGAAAATGTGTTATCTAATGCAGTGACATTCTCATCTTTTTAAGTGTGGCTAAGTGTCACAATACTTTTGGGGGTAAATGTATCAGTGTTGTTATCTTTGCAGACCTGTAATGTTTGATAGGAAAAAAAAAGTCCTTATGGACTTAAGGCGATATTATCAGCTTCATTCATATAATGTACTTCAGAGATTTTCTTGAAAAGGAGAGCTTTACTGGAGGGAATTCAAATCTATCCTAAACTTCAGAGCTTTAATATAATATTTAAGAAGTTTACTTTACATATTGACATTCATAGAATGTCAGAGTTGTTAAATTGACTAAAAGAAAGATTTAAAATGTAAGTATTGTGCAATGTACTGCAAAGTTTATATGTATAAGTATAACGCTATTTGTGCTTATAACTATCTATTTTAAAATGAAACTGGTTTGAGTCATTACATGCTGCTTTCTGTCATTGCAGTACATTAACAAGAACCCTTCAAAGAATTAAGCTAAAGATAGAATAACAGAAAATGCATCTCTGTCAAATCTATCACTGCAATGCAAACTGAGCACAATTCTATATTACTAGGTGACTCTTGGACTGTTTGGGCATGAGGAAATCGTGATCTCCAACCCCCTGTCTCCAGGAGTCATTAAGGACATTATATACAGCAAGTGCAGCCCCCACGGTGAGCGAGAGGCCGTTCTACAGCAGGAGCTTGTCATTCACATCGGCTGGATCATCTCCAACAACCCTGAGCTATTCAGTGGCATGCTCAAGATCCGTGTGGGGTATGCCATCCCCTCTACTATAAGATTAAGCCCCCTTGCAGTATTGAGTTTCACAGCATATTCCTAAATAATACAGTATGCTCACATCATTAGACAATGAATATATAATAGACATTAGGTTCTGCACAGATAATTAAAATCTATTATTAACCCAGATAACATTTAGCTATTTATTTGTCTATCCACATTTGAATCAGGTGGATTATTCAGGCCATGAAGCATGAGTTAAAGATCCGTGCCGGGGAAATGCCCACCCAGGACATCTACCAGATGTCCCCTAGTGATGTCAAACAGCTACTACTGGATGTCCTCCAGCCTCAGCAGACTGGCAGGTGCTGGATGCCCACCATATGTCTGTTATTGTAGATACCTGGCAAATATGAATATCCTGCTGTTTCCAATAAAAACAATAGTATATCGTTTAGCATCGTTTTATTAAGCCTTGTTTTTCGTAGTGGGACTGAGTTTTATTATTAATTAAGATCTTGTAATCTTCTGATAATATACCCCTAATTATTTGATTAAGTTATTGTTCCATGTTTCATATTGCCAAGATGTGATGCCTTCACCTTATGTATGTAAAAGCTCACATATGAGTCCTTCTACAGAGCACCATTGCAACTGTTTGAAGAATTTATTTCAATCTTTCTAAACTTCCTTAGGTCTTGGCTCAGTAGACGCCAGATCGATGGCTCACTCAACCGTACCCCTCTTGGCTTCTATGACCGTGTTTGGCAAATCCTGGAGAGAACACCTAATGGTATTACGATTGGAGGACATCATCTCCCTCAGGTAGCTTTCTCTAAATACATTTATTTGGAACAAAATAAGTGTAGTATTTTTATGGAATGATACTTCTGGTTGAATATAGCCTCTATATTTCATTACAGTCATTAAATTATCATTTTTAAATAATTATTTTAAAATGACTGCATCTACCACTCACTGTTTTGCAGCAACCTACTCTATCAGATATGACCATGTATGAGATGAATTTTTCTCTGTTGGTGGAGGACACAATGAAGAACATAGTATTGCCTGAGTACAGGCAGATCATTGTTGAGGTTAGAGACAATCTGTATTACTATGTCCTGTTGCTGCCATCTTCTATTTACTACTCATGAATTTGTAATCTGAATTTTTATAAGCCCCATTGTCTGCGATTGACCCATTGTCTGTATCTTTGATTACCAGCTGTTGATGGTGGTGTCAATTGTGCTGGAAAGAAACCCAGAGCTGGAGTTTCAGGAGACAGTGGATTTGGACCAACTTGTTAATGATGCCTTTGCAGACTTTCAGAAAGACCGCAGCAGACTGGAGGGCACTGAGAAGCAGGTGTGGGCACTACAATCTGTAATCCTAAAGAAATAAAATGACAAAGCTTTCTAGCTTAATCACGGAAATCAAATGTTTGGCCTATCCATCTAACGTGTTAATTCAGTGTGATTAATTTTATAAAAAATAGTGCGTTAAAACAATTTATGCTATAAATTATGCACCTCGAATCTTGTAAGGAATATTCCAACCATTGGAGTAGTTCAAGCTTAAGTACCACTTCATGTTTTCAGCAGGGGGCAGTAAGCAGAAATCCAGCAACACTGCAAGATATTAACAGTTCAAGATATAAACGGATGAATAAACATCTAGAGAAACATCTGTTTATATAAAAATATATTAGATATGGATTCAACCAATCTAAATATCCAGTGTGTTGGGGATTTCCCTGCTTGAGCAGCGTGAATTGAACACGCTGAACACAGGCAAAATAAACTGCTTTAAAACGGGATACTTACCTCACACAAATGCATTCTATTTATACATTAAATTAATCACAATAACCACAACATATTTGTAAAATTGCAACTTACATCTGCACAGACAATGAAGCATATGAATGAACAGGCTAACTTTAAGCTACGCGCTAGTCATATCATGTCTATCTTGCATTGTGTAACTTGTGTTGTGAATAAGCTGTTTCCATAAAAAAAAAGAAAAACCTACATGCAAAGCAATATCCTAAACTGGTCTCTAAAGCATGAAGAATTCATAAAACAGTAGTCTAATTTCTAACGAGAAGCTAATTCTTTATTATATTCATTATGTGCTATTATTTCAGGAGATCAGGTTTTCACAAGGACAGTTGGACAGAATTTTGTATGTAGCCTAACTTTATATGTTTTATACATGTTGAAATTAAGAAAATGTTTTTGCATTTTTCTAAATATTTGAATAATGTGGTCTGTTACAGTTTGACACATGTTTTTGTCATTTTACACATTATCATTGACAAAAGTTATAAGCCATTTTAGTCTGAGTAAAACTGTCTAAAATTTATGAAATATTGACTAATTTTATAAGACATTATCGTCAAAAGGCTAAAACTATGATTAAATAAAAAACGGTAAAATTATCACTGGCTTCATCCGAATCCAAAGGTAGCTGCCTTGTTGCCTCACTGACCTGTCAGTCAATGACTGAACTGGTTTCTGACAGGCTTCCTAGGCAGTGCTGCGCCACATCGATGCTAGGGTATTAGCATTCATTCAGTCCAATCAAACCACAAAGGTCTAAGTCTACCTCAGACAGATTGACAAATTCAATTGCAAAAGGGATTGCTGTTAACTGTAGGCCAAAAATATGTTCAATTATATGGAAATAAACAATATATGGCCTTCTAAAGTCAGGTGTTATATCAAGTGACCCAGATTTTTAGTCTGAATTATATTTATTGTATATATTTATAATTATTTAAATATCATTATTTTAAATTATATAATCATTTTATATAAAAATATTGATATGTGTTAAAATAGTTTTAGATGGAGTATAGCATGACACTGCAGGACATGTCAACTGTCCATTGGCATTTCATATCAACAACCCATATACTGTATATTTTCTTTTTCTTTTCTTTTTATGATCTATTTTAAACATTACAGCCATATATTACAAAAACCATTTATGCTTGCTTCTGCATTTTGCAGTGATGTTACTAAAAAGAAATAACACACTTTACAGGATGACATGGAGGCCTTCTACAACACACCGGCCTTGGGGAAACAAGGCACATCCAGTTACATGACTAAGGCCGTAATTATCCAGCTGCTGCAGGGAGAGGTGAAGCCCAGTAAAGATGACCCGTGCTCTGTCAGCTAAACCACCGCACACTTCTGTCAGTATTACACAGACTCTGTCATACATGGCACAGCCTTGCTAACATAGATTTGTTTTTGACTGAAAAGATATGATATAGTACTTAAATAATTTATTTTCTTCTACCAGGACACAACCTGGCTTTGTCTAGAGAATTGAATGCCTCATCATGATCTATAACTGTAAACCATAAGGTCAATATACAATAAGAGATGTACAGTAAGATCAAATGAACCATTGTAATGTAGGTCAGTATTTCTGCATGTGGGCAATAATGAAAGGAGTGATGTATATGTTGACAGAGTGAAGATAGATGCTGTTGCATTCTTTGAAATCATTGATGTAGTAAACGTGTTTTTCTTAATTTTATGTAGTTGTATTTAATTCTGCACCTGTTATCAGTTTATTTCAGAGTCTATAT
This sequence comes from Xyrauchen texanus, assembly GCF_025860055.1. Taxonomy (NCBI): domain Eukaryota; kingdom Metazoa; phylum Chordata; class Actinopteri; order Cypriniformes; family Catostomidae; genus Xyrauchen; species Xyrauchen texanus. The sequence continues at coordinate 41,202,396 of NC_068277.1, forward strand.
ATCTCTAGTTAACATATTATGTGTATCACCTCTTTGTTTAAATGCTAATATGAAAATTGAGTATCCCAGGTTTGCCACCTAATCGGAACAGTTTTTTGTTTTTCAGTCCATCGCTACTAAAGAAATGAATATTACAAGAATAAATAAAATATCCATGTTTTAACTTGTATATTGCACTTTTCTATCTCTTTGTTTCAGCTGTATTAAAAAAACTAAAAATTTTGGCATTAATATACAGTAAAAGAGTCTCCTGTTGGATAGATGCAGTTATTGGTTTAAATCCCATAGGAGAAGCTCAGAAGTCTTGTTTTTCCGAGTGAGTGGACTAAGATCCTTGTTTATTATTCTGGCTGCAGCCATGAACCTCCACTTATAAAGAAGAGATCAGAAATCTCAACAGTTCTCCTGAGGGATGACTAGAGAAGCTCTGTTCAACTCAAAAATATATTAAAAGTGGAGACCATATTGATGGACTGATGAATCCGTCTCTGGCCCTGAGGCAAAATAAGCTTTGAATAGATGTCAAGATTATAAGATGGAGTTTATATTTGGTTCTTTTACTAAAAAAAACTATTTTACAAGCAAAATTATCATAAATATTTAGAAATGTGAAATATACAGTTGAAGACGAAGTTTACATAGACCTTAGCCAAATACATTTAAACTCAATTTTTCACAATTCCTGACATTTAATCATAGAAAACTTTCCCTGTCTGAGATTAGTTTGGATCACTACTTTATTTTAAGAATGTGAAATGTCAGAATAATAGTAAAGAGAATTATTTCTTTCAGATTTTCTTTCTTTCATCACATTTCCAGTGGTTCAGAAGTTTACATACACTTTGTTAGTATTTGGTAGCATTGCCTTTAAATTGTTTAACTTGGGTCAAATGTTTTGGGTAGCCTTCCACAAGCTTCTCACAATAAGTTGCTGGAATTTTCGCCCATTCCTCCAGACAGAACTGGTGTGACTGAGTCAGGCATGTCACACAATGGCAGTTTATGGTGACCACTTCTTCAAGCTTCAAAAGAATGCAAAAGTATAAATCAGAAGTCTAACAAATTATTGTATGCAACTCATGTCTAGTTCTGAAGGAATATGATAAGGTTTGGTGAGAAACAAACTGAAATCTGATGTATTATTAAGTGAAGCTCTTCACCGACTGTTGATCTCCTGTGTGTGTTCATAAGACAGACTGCACGTGAGCTTTAGAGCTACTGGCACGAGAGCAAACCCTTTAATATGTGGTGTTGCTTTCAATATGATTAATGACTGTTTGTGTAATAATTGTTCATGAGTCCCTGCTTTGTCCTGAGCTGTGAAGCTGCCCACTTTTCTTAAGAAAAATAGTGTACATTCTTTGGTTTCCCAGCATCTTCTGCACTTTTGGGTTCTTCCCAACAGTGGCTAAATGATATAGACATCCAGCTTTTGACACTTAGGACAATTGATGGACACACACAACTATTACAAAAAGTGCAAACATTCATTGATGCTCAAGAAGGCAACACAAGAACAAAGGGGATGCAAACTTTTGAACAGGATGATTTGTGTAAGTTACAGTACATTTTGTGTAATGTAGCTTTTGAAGGGCAGTACTACATAAAATATATAATCTTTTATCTTTGCATACATTCTGAAAGGGGTGTCAAAACATATAGGCCTAAAACAAAAGGGGTATACACATTTTTGTTTTATATTTTGTCTTTCACTATTTAACCAGATTTGAACTTTTATTAATGTGCAAATTCCACATAGCCTGTTCTATCCATATAATTTCATATTGCATGTGTAATTATGAGAAGGCTTGTCATGTCAGGTACACATTTTAACACAAAATTCACAACGTTGGAACCTAAAATTAAAAACACAATCCCCACATCTCAACATTTAAAGGAATGTTCTGGGTTCAATATAATAAATCTCAATCATCAGCATTTGTTGAATAATATTGATTATCACAAAATCTAATTTCAACTCGTCCCTCAAGCAAAAATCTGTGTTACAGTGAGGCACTTACAATGGAAGTGAATGAGGGAAATTATAGTGAATGTGGCCCATCTTTGGAGGGTTTAATCAAAGAAATGTGAAGCTTAAAATTGTATAAAAGCACTTGCATTAATTGTTCTGTTAAATATTGTTTATTATTTGAGCTGTAAAGTTGTTTAAATAGTCATTTTTACAATCGTTTTAGGGTTTGTTGGTATTACATCATCATGGCTATATAAATGCCATCTTAAACCCTATACTTGATCAATCTAACACTGATGCAACAACTAATCAGTCATCTAAGTTACTGAACATATTCATTGAAGATCATCATCCTTCTCCTATAGCCATGTTAAAGTAATGATTAAGTTAGAATGTAAAGTACTGTACAGTCGCTAGAAAATTTACAAAAACAAAACTTGTCTGATAACCATATAACATACTCTCTCTATCGAAGGCTGAATTTAATCTACTCAGGACCAGACAGAAATGTTTATTTTGAATCGGAGCAGCCCAGTTGCTTATTGGCCCTTAGGCTAAAGGAATGTGAAACTAAGATAATCTGATAATCAGGTCATCTCAGATCCTAAAACTATTAATGATATATTTTACACAAATCTATATAAAGCCGAAACCAATTTAGATGTGTATTTATGCAAGGAGTACGTGAATAAATTAGATCTGCCCTGTATTTCACAGACATACATGGATTCTTTAGACACTGAGGTGAGATGAGCTTCAAATAGCACTTATATGGCTTCAGAAGGACAAATCGCCTGGTTTAGATGACCTCCCTTCTGAGTTGTACTCTAGGACCTTGTGGGCCCACTTATGTTTGATTCCTTCAACTTTAAAATTTAATCTGGAACATTTCATAGCGATATTAGAGGCATTTAAAAAATAAAAAGGGAAAGGATCCTCTAGAATGTTTTAGTTAGAGGCCAACATCTCTTATCTCATTTGGTTTAAAGTTATACACTCAACTAAAGGATTATTAGGAACACCATACTAATACTGTGTTTGACCCCCTTTCACCTTCAGAACTGCCTTAATTCTACGTGGCATTGATTCAACAAGGTGCTGAAAGCATTCTTTAGAAATGTTGGCCCATATTGACAGGATAGCATCTTGCAGTTGATGGACATTTGTGAGATGCACATCCAGGACACGAAGCTCCCGTTCCACCACATCCCAAAGATGCTCTATTGGGTTGAGATCTGGTGACTGTGGGGGCCATTTTAGTACAGTGAACTCATTGTCATGTTCAAGAAACCAATTTGAAATGATTCGAGCTTTGTGACATGGTGCATTATCCTGCTGGAAGTAGCCATCAGAGGATGGGTACATGGTGGCCATAAAGGGATGGACATGGTCAGAAACAATGTTCAGGTAGGCCGTGGCATTTAAACGATGCCCAATTGGCACTAAGGGGCCTAAAGTGAAAAACATCCCCCACACCATTACACCACCACCATCAGCCTGCACAGTGGTAACAAGGCATGATGGATCCATGTTCTCATTCTGTTTACGCCAAATTCTGACTCTACCATCTGAATGTCTCAACAGAAATCGAGACTCATCAGACCAGGCAACATTTTTCCAGTCTTCAACTGTCCAATTTTGGTGAGCTCTTGCAAATTGTAGCCTCTTTTTCCTATTTGTAGTGGAGATGAGTGGTACCCGGTGGGGTCTTCTGCTGTTGTAGCCCATCCACCTCAAGGTTGTGCGTGTTGTGGCTTCACAAATGCTTTGCTGCATACCTCGGTTGTAACGAGTGGTTATTTCAGGCAAAGTTGCTCTTCTATCAGCTTGAATCAGTCGGCCCATTCTCCTCTGACCTCTAGCATCAACAAGGCATTTTCGCCCACAGGACTGCCGCATACTGGATGTTTTTCCCTTTTCACACCATTCTTTGTAAACCCTAGAAATGGTTGTGCGTGAAAATCAGACCGGCCCGTCTGGCACCAACAACCATGCCACGCTCAAAATTGCTTAAATCACCTTTCTTTCCCATTCTGACATTCAGTTTGGAGTTCAGGAGATTGTCTTGACCAGGACCACACCCCTAAATGCATTGAAGCAACTGCCATGGGATTGGTTGATTAGATAATTGCATTAATGAGAAATTGAACAGGTGTTCCTAATAATCCTTTAGGTGAGTGTACGCTAAAGCTCTTGCCCTTCATCTTGAGAATGTCATACAACACTTAATAAGGACCAAACTGGCATTATAAAGGAGTCTCGCATCTGATAATACGTGTCAACTTCTTCATGTACTTGACTTTGCAAAGCAACTTACAAGCAGTTACGACCTCCCAATAATTTTTAAACATATCGACACAGTTCTGGCACTGTTGGCTTGAATTTGTGAGGTGTGTGTGTAGTTGAATGCTCCGATTTGGTGATCTACCTGAAGTTGACCAATCATGAGCTATAAAAAAAAGAGTGTTTATGAAGCTTTTACACATTTGGAGAAAATAGGCTTGTTACCGCTGTATTTTTTCTGTATTATTCATGACCACATCACCACAATAAGAAGGATTCTACAAAAAGGCTATGCTGCTTTCTGCTCTTCAAACAAATCCTTTGCCATACCAGAGATTGTGCTAAAACATGTGTTACTTAGGTTGAGTTGTAAAATTTCCAACATGATCTATTTTATCTGTCAGTTCTAGGGCTACATCCAGGGGCATGTCGCATCCATTCTAATGGTATATAAAACACAATAGTGAATAGTGAAAGATAGTTTGACTCCCCAAGCACGAGTCTACCTGTCAATCAACCACAGCTCTAAAGCAAGATTTTTAAACTTAACCGGCTGCGTGCGGCATTTAAGTGCATTCACATGGACAAGACTTCATGGATCCTCTTCAGTATGTCTGATTTCAACATGCATTGGCAGATAAGAAAAAGGCAAGCACATCTTAAGCACAGTAGCACAGGTACCACACTAAAATATATATAAAAAAATGCTTAAAATGTAGTGTGTGTGCTTAGAATAAATCCACAATTAGCAAAAACGGTGCCTTTCTAAAATGTTGCACCTTTCTTTCTAATATTGTTTTTCTTTGTACCTCATTATCTAGTAACAGCAGCACATTTACGTAATGATTGACTTGACTGATGTATGCAGTCATAAAATCAGGCAGCATTCCCTCAAAATCCAAATCTGTATAACATCGGACACCATTGGAATAATTATCCATCATTTTTCTAAATAATTTTAAAACATGGAGAGTTTTCAGTTAACACAGCCCCTGGCCATGCCAGTCTTTTTTTTTTTTTTTTTTTTCTAAATCGAAAGCTATTACTGAAAAATGGAATTAAAGTAATCTCCTCTGGATTTATGTTCTATGATGATAAATAGCGTGACAATTCATGTGATTGCTTTGGAATTCACCAGGTCGTGAAGTCAGGTGTACCACTGCATTTGTACAATTATCAGATGTATTGACTTGTAACATGTGCAGGGGCTCACAATCTCCCAAGAGTCAGAACTCGCATTGTGTACACCAATCCAAGAACAAACCAAGACTACAGGCTCGTTTGAGATGAGCAATTTCTGTGTGATCACCAGCAGGCACATGCAGGTTACAGCTTAATGCTCATTGTCTTAAATAACCATGATGCTTTGTTTGATTTTCAACTCTTAAATCATGTTTCTATGTGTATACATTACGTGTGAACATTTCCAAGACTTTGACAGTGTAATTATGTATTGAAAGATAAGTCTTATGGGGTACATTAAAAAACAGGTACATTGGGTGTCTTGTTCGTCATATTTATTTTCATTTAAATGCAACATAATTTAAATTCATCCACTTAATCAGCAACAGCGCATGAACAAGAATCACGCGATATCTACCTTTGATCTCGTGGTGGCTGAGTAGTGAGAACTGTCCTACTTGACAGCACTTATTTCACTCCTCCACTGATCACAGCCACCTACTCTCGTCTACTTTCAAGGTGAGGTGTTTGGCATCTCAAACGAGCCTAATGTTACAGGATCACAATCTCAATACTTGACAAAAGACCCTGGCAAACATAAGGGCTTAAACACACAAAGGGCAAACGAGAAGACACAACCGGGGAACAATAAAGATGAGGAAGTGAAGTAGGTGGAGTGGTGGTGGCGTAGTGGCTAAAGCACAGGGCTGTTAATCAGAAGGTCACAGGTTCTAACCCCATGGCCACCACCATTGTGTCCTTGAGCAAGGCCCTTAACTCCAGGTTGCCCTGGGGGGATTGTCCCTGTAATAATTGCACTGTAAGTCGCTTTGGATAAAAGCGTCTGCCAAATGCATATATATAACATCTAACACAACTTCAGCATCAGTGTTAACTGGCAGTTTGATCTCTACTTCCTTCCCTCTAAAGTGTGAAACTAGACAATGCTGTCTCCTTTTTATTTTGTTTATCCCTCGGACCCTTAGTACAGTGTTTCACAAACTGGGGTATGCATACCCCTGGGGGTACGTGAGATGACAATGGGGTATGCGAAAACAATTCTGAGATTTACCGTTCTTTTAATTTCATCAAGGTCTAAAATAACATTCAAACCCAGTTCATGTTTTTCTCTAGAAGGTCAGATAAATATGCAATGAAATAACCCTATCTTTTGTGGTTAAAAAAATGCATCTACTCATGCGTCACACGTTTATTTTTTCACCAGCCCAGCCCAGCACACTGCTAGCTGATGTAGCTTAGTGATAGCAAGTAAAATTGATACTTCACTGTTTTACCAGACTTGCACATGGCAATCGTCCACAATTTTAGTTTGTCTGTTTATTGTTTTTTTTCCACAGTTTAAAATGTAATTTGTATTAAAGGTTAGTTGTGTAGGGAGTTCATAAGCTTTGATGACAGCAGTCAGACATCATATTCATCAGACATCAGACATATTGAAGCGTGCACGTGACATGATGGGATGGGGGGGGTTCAATTTATGCAGTAAATATCATATCTAGCATACCCATCTCAGTCAGTAAGCCATTTATTCAATATGTATATGATTAATATAACATGAAAAAAAAACATGCAGAAATATAACATGTTTAATAAAAGGCTGTTGTTTTACAAAGATAATTGTGTTAAATATACATATTTTCAAAATACCTTGTGTAAATGTTATCTATGCATTAGAGAGGGGGTACGTGAAAGGACATTGAATGTTTGGAGGGGTACGCCATTGTAAAAATTTGGGAACCACTGCCTAAGTACAAGCGATTAGGTAATCTAATGTCTCCCCCTTTAAGATCCACAATGACAATTATTTCATGTCTTTGTATGCTGAAGACATTTTGTTGTCTCCAAATAATTTTGATACTTCTGTCCATCTAATTATAATTAAAGAATTTAGTCAATTGAATGGTTAATGGTGGTGTGAGATAAATTTGACCAAATCCGTTTTAAAGCCTATCAACAATATTTATGTTGTATGTTTAATTATTTAGCTATCCCTCCTGTCATGAATTTTGAAGAAGGACCCAAGATGCAGGATGGCAATGAAAGGGGTTTTATTAAATCTCTCTCTAAAGTTAATTCAAAGGAACATGCTTTTTGCTGGTTTTACATCCACCAAAAAGACAATCCTACAAAACTGGTTTATGCCACATGCTTGCACAAAATCATATAGGATCTACAGCCTCTTATCAATCTCGTCTTGCTTTATATTTGTTTCTCTGGTGTTTGTAAAAAAAAAAAACTTCTTAAAGTTCTCTTAATGAACTAATATAAAATGACAAATTGCACTACATTGAGACACATATGGATATTTAAAAATGTTCTCTCTGTGGCCACTGCATTTGGTAAGCACTGTGGCAATTACCAAATCCCAAAATGGCGACTGAAAAAATGACCTCAGCTCCTCTGGACAGATGGGCTTGTCCAGACCTGCCACCAAAATAAGCTTGAGGACGGTCTTATCAACACCCCGCCCGGAGGCCGAACTCCTCTGCAAAAATGTTGACGGGGCAACCGTGCTGAAAGCAGGCCAGGAAGTCGGGCAACCGGGCGAGGCTCTGAGAGACCGATTCCCCAATGCCCATCATGCCTCCGCTAGGTGAAAAAAAAAATCTTCTTAACTTTCTCTTAATGATCTAATATAAAATGACAGAGCGGTGAAACTGATGAGTATATGTATATTTTAAAATCTTCTCTCAGTCAATTACTTTTAAGTAGTGAATTTGTTAAGAGTAACATAACAATAACATTTTTAAAAATTACTAAAATCTTATTTCTCAGTATTCCACTATTTTTTTTATAGTTATACCTGTGTCTGCACATCCAACCTGCCTGGCTTTTTTTGGTAACATATTTAGATGCAAAGCAAGAGAGGGGTTGTTTTCCTTTTTAGAGAAGTAAAACTTTTAGCTGTATCTTGACAGGAACTTAATAATTTGATGATAAATATGGACTGGACTGCTTCAAGGAAACAGACCAGATTCACATCATCTACTGTAGTTTCTAAACAATGTTGCCTGTGTAACTTCCTTGTTTGACAGAAATTGGTGGTGAGAGAGCTAGAGAACATTGTGTTTAAACATTTTTACAATGATTACAAAAAACTAACTTTCCATGTGTTTTTTCATAACTTGATATCAGACATAATTGCTATGGGTGATTACTTGTGTTTTATGTGTGTGCAATTGTGATTACTGTACTTAGTAGTAATAATGAAATTGAAACTAAAATCTAATAATACCTTTGGAAAACAGACATTATTAGTTCCTTCTATACTTTCGGCAATGGACTTCCTTCTAAAACACTGTCTTTTGTTTCAGCCACATCCATTTTGTGATATTAATAGAGTTACATTTTATAGAATAATTTACACATGTCTTTATGCACCCAGTGAGATTATGTCAGCAATAGAGACTATAACATAAATGTATAGTGTACTGAAGAAATAAATCATACAGACATACAAGCATGGTTTTGATTTTGTCAACACAACAGCTCCATCTGACAGATATGTTATCATGCTAAATACACACTAAACACAAATGCTTATTTTATAAATAAATATGTCCAGGTAATGCCTTTTGATATATTTTAGCCAGTAATATACAACCTTGACAAAGTCTTTTAATTGTAATCATGTGTCTGTTTGGCTGGTAATACAACAGTAAAAGAACATCTTAACTCTACACGGACTCAACATTCAAGCAAAAGTTTAGATTTCATTGCATCATTAGATTTCAGTGGAGCACTTTGTCCCATCGTTGTCTGTTTTTGTCTGTTTAGCCCTTTGATGAAGACTTTTAAAGGAAAATGCATACAGATAAGGGTTCACGCAAGTGTTAAAAGAAGCAAAGCCCTCAACAATGTGTCTGTTACGCCATACCAAGTCAAGTAGCCTCTTGGATGTGTCCTGGTAGGATAACTTCAATGCTATGGCAGCAATCTCAACAAGATTTAAAATATGGTAAGGGATCCACAGAACAAAGAAAACTACCAAAATGCAGGTCACAACCCTGGTCATCCTTTGGTTTCTAAAGTATGCAGTCTGGTTTACTTTCTTATGGAGACAGAAGTAAAAGATTGCCATTGTGAAGAATGGAACAATAAAGCATAGTAACGTCTCAAAACCCAAAACTAATAACCTCTCAGCATCTGACGATAGGGAAATCTCACATCCTTCTTCTACAACATCATATATTGTCGAATATGGTCCAGCAATGAGAAACGATAGTGCCCACAGACTAACCAGTAGAGACTTTTCTCTTCTCCTGCCCAGTCTGGCCCATCGGTGAGGACACAAAACCTGCAGGTAACGTTGAACACTCATCAGTGTGACTGTCAGAATGTTGGACACTATACTAATGTAGAGGACAATGATGAAGAGTCTGCAGGTGCCTTTACTGAGATTCCAGCCATTCAACTGGTTATTGATCCACAGTGGCATAGTGAGCAGGCTTATGATGTCAGACACAGCCAAATTTAGCATCAGTCGTAAAGTGTAGCTTTTCTTCTTCATGTGCGTAGATATGACCACTATGACAGCCACATTTCCCGGGATGCCCAGTATCATGCATATTCCTAAAATGGCACTGCTTGTCTTACTCTCAGGAGTCCAGTGAGTAGCGTTTGATCGAGTGTTGTTGATCGCTTGCATTATGATCTTGCTGGAGGAATAACAGATGGAAAGTAGAAAAATTTCACACTTGTTTCTCTGGTGTATAAAGAAAAGGGAAGTTACATTTATTTATAACACGGGTCTCTGAATACTTGATTCTGATTGGTCAATGGTGCCATCTAGCAGTCACGTTTGAAACAACCGCACAAGTAGGGATTAAAGAACTATTCAGTGTTCAATACAAGTTCAATCGAGAGCATTTGTAGCATAATGTTGATTACCACAAAAATTATTTAGATTTGCCCTATCAAAGAAATCAAAGTTACAGTGAGGCACTTACAATGGAAGTGAATGGAGCCAGTTTTTGTAGGGCTGAAAGATGGAAATGTGGAGCTTATTATGTTATAAAAGCACTCTAATTCTTCTGTTAAAACCTGTGTGCTATTTGAGCTGTAAAGTTGTTAAAAGTATAATTTTTACAGTGTTTTTAGAATTTTTGAGTTTGTTGACATTACATCATCTCTAGAGGTAAGCTAATAAAATAATTTTAACTCACCATTGTTTCCTTTCCATTTATTTATTTGGTAAGTAGCCATGTAATAAGCATGAAAAAGCAAAGCAGAGAGGTCTTGTATCACCCTGAAGGAGGTTATTTTGGCATAACAACTGGCTGACTACATTATACCTTACATATACAAAGAAAGCATTCTTCCTACCTCCAAGAGATGTGTGTAATAGTAGCAGTATCTCTTTGCTGCCATCTATTGGAAACATCTTTTCAATAACAAAGGTGCAGAAAAAGCACAATGTTGGTCCACCATTGCACCTGATAATATTGAAACTTTAATATCACCTTCTGACTTTTAATAATATGAAGTCAACGTGATTGTGAAAGGAAGAAAAAATCCAAGCAACGTCTCCAGAGTAGCAACAATAAGTCTAGCTTTTGAATTCAAGTTTCTTTCACATACTGTGAGATGCTCTTTCAATTGTCTCTTGTGCAAGTACACCAGGATAGGAGAATAGCAGTGCTAAAGCCCAGCTGGTGAAGAGCAGTGCCCTCTCTCTTCTTTTGCCCAATTTGGACCATTTGTGTGGATGTCGAATCCAAAAACATCGATGCACACTCAGCATCGTAACTGTTATTACACTTGAGTACATACTGCAGTAGACGAGTGCTGTGAAAAACTTGCAGGTTGATTGATCAATGCTGTTTAATTCACTATAGATCCACACAGGCAGGGTTTTCAAACACAAGATGTCTGCAGCTGCCAGGTTTAGCATCAGATGAATGGTGCATTTTTGAAATGCAGAACTATGAAAAGAATAACCGCAACATTACCAGAAACTCCAAAAAGAAGATTCCCAGCAGACCACTGGAGACCAGGTTAGCTTTTGGCAAGCTGGTGTAGTTTAAATTGATACCCTGGTTATGCATGGCTAGTGTGCTGTGTTTGGTCAATCTCCTCCAAAATAACCATGTTCGTATTTCCAGTCTTATTTATAACTTATTTCAACACTTGCTAACCTCCCAACACACCCACAGAGAGTCTGATGAAATACATTTTTAAGATCTGATATTCTCTGTTTTTGCTGTAATATTGCTTGAAACACAAGGTGTGTTAGTTTTTAAATACTGCGTTATTTGTTGGACTGTATAGCTCTAAACTGAAATTATAATGTCTTTGTTGAAAGCCTGAGAATTAGCAGGTTCAAACCCCAAATGTGATGATCCATAATCTATTACCATTGTGCCCTTGATAAAAGCACTTGACTCCAGATCGATCCAAAAAGACTGTCCTTTCAATGTGAATCATTTTAGATAAGTGACAAATGACACATTTCTAGAATAAATAAAAAAATGGCCACTTAATCCACTTCTTTATGCTTAGCACATCAACACACTGCCTGCTAATATACAGTGACCCCGGTATTTTCTCAGCAATTTGGAATCTCCATGGTGGCGTAGTGACTCGCCTCAATCCGGGTGGCGGAGGATGAATCTCAGTTGCCTCCGTGACTGAGACTGTCAATATACGCATCTTATCCCGTGGCTTGTTGAGTGTGTTACTGCAGAGACCTAGCCAGTGTGGAGGCTTCATGCTATTCACCGCGGCATCCATGCACAACTCACCACGTGCCCCACCGAGAGCGAGAACGGCATTATAGCGACCACGAGGAGGTTACCCTATGTGACTCTACCCTCCCTAGCAACCGGGTCAATTTGGTTGCTTAGTAGACCAGGCTGGAATCACTCAGCACACCCTGGATTCAAACCCGTGACTCCAGGGGTGGTAATCAGTGTCAATACTTGCTGAGCTACCCAGACCCATGCCCCAGAAAGTATTAAGAAACTTATGAATATCATGGCATTAGATAACAAAATATTAACCAAGTGTAATTTATTTTAGTTAGTAAAAGCAAAAATTATTTTGTTGGGTTTTAAAGATCCATGTAACACTTCATATGAAATGAAAAGTAAGTAAGCTCATTTCATCACCCTCAAGTTTTTCAACACAAGCTACTGTAAATATATTTCCTGCAAGTGATTACTAAATTTGCTTTAACAGATCTTAGTTGTCTAGAACACTTCTCAGTTCATCAGAGCTTTCATTCTCTGAAGTGTCAGCTTTTCCTCTTTCATGTCATGATTTGTTTGAAAAGATAAATAAATGGTGAAGTATTACACGATGTAAAAAAAATAAACAATTACAGTGAGAGAATTGAAATAATATGTATAATTATTTTATGTATAAGAAAAAGAAATCAATGTTTGATCCACTGGGTCAACTTGCCCATCCTCATATTTTACTCTGAAATGAACAGAAGTTCCTCACATTCACTGTACATTTACAGAAAATCATACGACATGTGTCTGCAACACCAAACTTCCCTAGCTACTCCCAGTGTCACGATTCACTGTTGTCTGCCCCGTGTTTCTCCCTTGCCATTTCTCCCAGACTACACTTCCCACAATTCCCTGCCCTCATCACTGCCAGCTTGAATGCTCTCACCTGTTAATCATTATCCCTGTGTATTTAAGCCCTGTTGTTTGTTCAGTCTTTGTCTGTTGTTAAATGTTAAGGTAATGCCCGTTCCTGCCCGTTCCTGCCCGTTCCTGCCCGTTCCTGCCCGTTCCTGCCCGTTCCTGCCCGTTCCTGCCCGTTCCTGCCCGTTCCTGCCCGTTCCTGCCCGATCCCTTCGTGGACGTTCCTCTTGTGTATCTTTTACCCTTCGTGGATGTTCCTGTTGTTTATATTTTGTTCCTCTTGTTTATATTTTGGTTTCCCATCATGGATGTTTTGTTTGTTCCTGTGTTTACCAGTCGTTTGTCTTTGTTAATTTTCAATAAAACTGCATGTAGATCCTCACTCCTTGTCTGATTCGTAACACCCAGTGGTGTTTTATATAATATATAATTTGATGCAGAGGAAATATGGATCTTTATAGGAACCTTTAAAGGGTTAGTTCACCCAAAAATTAACATTCTTTTATGATTTACTCAGCCTCATGCCATCCCAGAAGTATATGACTTTCTTCAACAGAACATATTTGAATAAATATAAAAATATATATCTTCGCTCATTAGGTCCTTAAAATGCAAGTGGATGGTGATATGACCATTTGGAGCTCCAAAAAGAGCATACAGTCAGCATAAATGTGATCCATATGGCTTCACTTGTTTGATTAATGTCTTCCAATGCGAAACACTCGCTTTTGGCCCCAAAAATATCTATATTTAATTCCTTTTTAACTATAAATCATCACTTATGTTCAGCAGCAGCATACGCATTCTTGAGAGGGCAGAGTTCACGTGGTCTCTTGTGTGATGTATTTGTGTTGGCATGTTTGGGTGTAATCTCAGGTTTTTCTCTCATTTGAGACAACCAGGATGAACACAGAAATGCACCATTGTGAGTAAACAAACTACAGATCTAAACACTGTTGCCAACTTAGAGATTTTGTCACTAGATTTAGTGACTTTTCATATCCCTTTAGTGACTTTTTTTCTTAAAAGCACCTAGCAACAAATCTAGCGACTTTTTGTACAAACCTTAACTACCATTCAGTTGATGACACGGCACCTGACAAAGATGTGAATGAGCTGCGCATGTGCAAACAGATTTGCCAAGGACCAATCACTAATCTGTATTATTTAATAACAGATGTAAAGGGCTGACACTGGCTGAATGAAAATATGACGCAATGGCGTTATGAATTTTCTAATTAACGCATTACGCCATCAAGCGACTTTTTGAGCAGGCTTTAGCTACTTTTCATTGAAAGTAGCTGGCAACACTGAATCTAAACCAAAACCAATGGAGCTTCTGTACAGCATTCCTCTTACTGTTCTAAACAGTGCCGCTCTTCTGGGTGTGTGCACGTGCGTCTGTTCTCGCATAAACATGCCAACGCAATTACATCACACGCACATACTGCTGCTGTGTTTTTTAAATTAAAAAGTACTTAAATATTGATCTTTTTCACACCAAAAGCAATCATTTTTCTTTAGATGGCATTCATTTATCCAGTGGAGACGTATGGATGATGTTTATGCTGGCTGTCTGTTCTTTTTGGAGCTTCAAAGGTCGGATCACCATCCACTTGCAATTTAAGGACCTACTGAGCTAAGACATTTTTTCTATTTTTCTTCAAATGTGTTCTGCTGAAACAAGAAAGGCATATGGCATGAGGATGCCATAAACAATATACAATAAATAGCAGTCTTGCTAAATTGTATGGACCTAAGGCAGCACAATAAGCACAGATAGTACTGTAATTGTGCACATTGATTGACTGGCATGCAGAGGAATGGCATTTCTCCATCTTCTTTTTTGTTGAGATTGACGTCACTGTAGATCTGCTCACATTAGGCCGAACACTTCATTATTCATAATATGATACAGTAAATTCAAATCATTTGAGCCTCTTCTTTGTCTTTTTTACTCTTCCACCCTGCTGTCCTCTTTCTCTCTGATCACCATCATTACACCATCTCCATGTGGTCTTTCCTCAACTCTTTCAATACAATACTCACCCCTGAAAGAGTTGAGAAAACCTCAACTTTTCACATCTCTTCTTCCTCCTATTTTCTCTTCCTTTACCCACTCTACCTCTTCTCATTTTGCACATCTTCTTCATGTTGTTGTTGTTCTTCTTCCTCATTGTTTGTTTGCTCTGAATTTTATAGAACTATATTTTATAGACAGCAAAGTCATGACAGTTGTGTGAAAAATTTAGTTTCTTTGCTGTGTGCATTACTAACACAGCAGATATCAAGTTGAAGGCATTTGACAACCTGACATGTGCATTTGAGAGTAGGACTTTAATTTAGTTGTTTGTGTTAAATGTTTTTAAAGCATATTCAGAAAGCTTTTGCTTTCAACTGTAGATAATACAAATAATACATATTGATACATGCTGGGGATTTTTCAGCATAAGTAGCTAAAGATACCTTTGGAATGATTTAGTTGACATGCAACATTAATTTAATCTTATTCCTAATTAGAAAAAACACTTTTTCTGCTTCCATTTATTTTTCATTGTATATTCTACATTATTTTCCTATTATGCTTTTAATGCTGTCATAATATGAAAAGAGGAAAATGACACTTTTGACAGAATGAGAAGAAAGAAATGACCAAAACAACTGATTTCTGTCAGCTGGTGACTTTGTCATAGTGAACTTTGCAACCAAACACAGTAAATGACATTACATTGTACTAACTGTAAAACTGAATGACTAAGTGGGGGCCAGTTATTTTCTGAGGAATAGCACTGGTAATGAAAAATATAACAAAATTTAGACTAGTTTGAATGAATGAAATCATTAAAATTTCAACTTTTAGATTCAACAAGCGATCATTCACATGCACATTCTTTCTAAATGTTATGGCATACTGGTCCTTTAATGTATAACTGAACCGAAAAGAGCCAAATGATATAAACCTATAACTACACTAGACTAAACCTACAATTTTTAATAACATAAACCATAAAAATGTAGGCTTTGTGTTATCAGAATATCAACAATCTAACTACTTTTCAGGGGCTTATAAATATATTGGTTTACTTAATAAAACGTCAGAAATAAAAAAATCCATAATGGGAACCAAAAAAATGTACTTTGTGTGAAATGTGTGTATTATAGTATATCCTTCATAATAAAGATGGCAGGTTTTGGTAACTATACTATAGTTACAGATGCAGCTCAAAAAATGTCCACCAGATGGCAGAAAATAAACCTTTCTTTGGAACGGGCTAAATACTGAGCAAAAAAACCGTTGAAACCGTTTGATCAAATCAATTCATGCAATCTGCTTTTACAAATCTGGAGCTCACAGATCTTTTCTTTCAGTTCACTATCATGTTTTTGTTTTCTGGATTTGTCACTCCCAGAATATGAATGAATGAATAAATAAATCATTAAAAACATTGCAAGGGTTTACAGAAGGAGGATGGGGGCTTGTTGTTGTTGTTGTTTTAAATATTTAAGGGTGTCCTGTCAAAATGTTGACTGGGCTTCATCCTGTCTCCCCTTTCTGTGACACCAGACAAAGCATAATTTTCCTTACACATTCATAAACCTCCCTTGGGAAATAGCAAATAGGTCTATATGCTGTTCTGACAAGCCTCTACTTAGCACAGAACATACCAGTGGGGATTTCTTTAAGACTGCAAGGGAAGCTCAGCTTCCCCTATAATGTCAAAAAAATAATGGTCAAATATGTACTATTGTGTAAACAATTTATTGACTAAAAATGCGTTCATCTCGAAGACGAGTTCGTTCAGAATCAGCTACATTACATATAGCAGGTCGGCTGACTCAATTTACTTCTCATACATTCCCGTAGCGTCAGTGCATTTCCCTGTTGAAGACGAGCGTCCATTGACTTCAATGGGGCTGCTCTGAACAGTTTTTTTCAGTGCTCGAAAATAGACGGTCATTGGATAAATGCTGCGATTATGTCCGCCCACGGACGCTCAGCGTCTCTGGGGGTGAATGAGGAGTGGGCTGGCCCGGACTCGGGCTTCAGCGTGATGATTGGAGGATCTGTCGAAAGACTGCATCTCCTTTTGATTGACAGCGAATCTGTACTATAAGAAGTCACTGAAGCTATTTCACGCTCAGTCCCATCGCGGATTTCTCAAGTGTAGTCGAAAGACAAACTGCTGCAACCTATTTCTTTATATTTGTTTGGCTGAAATTGCTAGTCAATTTGCATAATACATTTCACACAATTATACACCACATTCCTTGTTTCAGTTTTACCAAGTTTAATATATTTTGTTTTAGAGCGTTCGCTCGCTCGCTCGTTCGTTCGTTCATTCATTCATACAGTAGGCTAGGCTAGCGTCAGTACGGGTGAAACTGCGCACGATGGCAGACGGTGCTAATATTGTTGACCTGATTTTGGCAAAGCCATTTGAAAGTCTTCCTTACGAGGAAAAAATTAGAATTAAACAGCAGGGCAGATCAACACCTAAGATTGATTTAGTGCAAAAAATAGGGAAAAATAACAGGTCTTTTCAGCTCTCCTGGTATGACAAAGTTAGCTGGCTGACTGGAAGTGCTGTGACAAATAAAATGTACTGCTGGCCATGCCTCTTGATGAAACCATCTCACGGATGTGTTGTTTGGTCAAAAGTGGGGTTTGGAGATCTGTCTAACTTTGACAGGGCATATAAAAGACATGAAAAGAGCAATGAACATGTGAGCAATGAACATGAGAGATTAAGTTACATGGGCAGGATCAGGGTTGAGCATGCAATCAATGAAGGTGCTTGCATTCAAGTGACTAAACATAATGAAACAGTCAAACAAAACAGGGCCTTCCTAAACCGCCTTATTGATGTAACATCCTTGCTTGGCCAACAGGAGCTGTCATTTAGGGGACATGATGAGAGTAGTGAATCATCCAACAAGGGAAATTACAGGGAGTTCACAGAAACATTATCTAAATATGACTCTGTACTGTCCACACAATTAGAGTCCTCAACTGTGTTTTCTGGTATGTCCCATACTATTCAAAATGACTTGATCTCTGCTCTTGCAGCCACCATTTCTGATCAGATCAGAGATCAAATTCAGGATGCTCCCTTTTTGGATGGCAGGTGGATGAAACAACTGATATATCCTGCCGTGCCCAACTCTCTGTCATTGTTCGCTATGTGGATAGTGCAGGTAAAATTCAGGAGCGCTTTATTGGATTTTTTGATGTTTCTGGAGGGCTGAGATGCTCAGTCCGTTTTTGATGTTTTAAATGAGAACATGCAGGCCTACAATTTTAAGGATAAGCTTGTGGCACAGACCTATGATGAGGCTGCTGTCATGGCTTCAGCACTCAATGGTCTGCAGGCCAAAGTGAAAGCAATAGCCCCAAGTGCAATGTTTGTGCATTGCTATGCACACAGACTGAATCTGGTGCTGTCACAGGGGCTAAATGCTTGCCTGAGTGCAGAATTTTTTTGCATCACTCTCTGGGTTTGGCACATTTTTTTCAAAATCCACAAAGAGGACGTCTTTTCTGGAGTCTGCAGGCTGTTCAAGGTTGCCCAGAAACGCTCCTACTCGATGGAATTTCACATCACGGATAGTGAGCACTGTGGCAAACAATTAAGATGGCCTCCTGCAGACATTTGAAAACATCATTGCAGACACCGACAATTGATGATGATACACTGGATTGTGCCAAAGGCTTTCTGAGGAAACTGGAGGATTTTGAGTTTGTGTTCATGTTGTACACATATGAACAAATCTTCACTGAGACTGATGTGGTCTTTGATGTTGTCCAGCAGAGGGCTGATGGATGTTTTTTACTGCAAGAAAAGAATTGAATCTCTTCTTGCTTTTGTCAAAGAGAAAAGGTCAGAGGGGCTTTCCAAGCTGTTTATGCCAAAACAGCAGATCTCACATCAGACCCACGAGATGAGCCCATGAGAAAGCCGCCTGACCCAATTGCAGGATCCCCAAGAGCACTACAGAAATCTCTACATGGCCATCCTTGATAACATCTTGGAGCAGATTCCTCAACGTTTTTCAAATTTGGAAAGTATGCTCTTCTTAGAATTAGTCAATCCAGGGAAATTTGATGACATGAGACAAGAATTTCCAGAGGAGGCCTTCCAAAGTGTCCTGAAAAGTTATGGCCATCACTTTGATTCAGGGAGACTGAGGTCTGAACTTCAAGTCCTGTATTCAGATCAGGACTTGCAGGGTAACAGGGGAAAGCTGTGTGATTACTTGGTGTTCCTCAAAGACATGGAGTTGGACAGTGCAATGCCTCAGCTTTACAAACTGTTCTCATTAGTGGCAACAATTGGAGCTACATCTGCAGGTGTAGAAAGGAGCTTCTCCTGTTTAAAGCATCTCAAGTCCTACACCCGTAACACAATGGGCCAAGGTCGTTTAAGCAGCCTAGCTCTGCTGGCCATTGAGAAGACACTGGTCAAGTCACTGGAAAAGACGCCTAGTTGGTACGACAGAGTCACAGTGCATTTCCACTGGAACATACACATTATGTGACTGGGCTTATCCTGTAGGGTTATTCGGCACAGTTAATACAGTATACAGTTTTGTCTGTTATCATATTCTAGCTTGTTTGCCAAGTGATAAAGTCTCATTTGTTGGTCTGAAGTGTTAGGGTTACAATCACATTAAATCTCAGAGGAAGAAAGTGCAAACAAATTTCCAATATTAGTATTATTACCGTAATTGGCCCTGTAATTACACATGAGTATTGAGAAACCTTCATTCATTATGTTGAACACAATTTATGAAATGATCCAATGAAGCATTTGATTGATTCTTATTCATTCATTCTTTAAAGTCAGCATTTGATTGAAGCACATTTCATGAGTTGGAGGAAAATTACACAGCCTTAGTATCTAACATTAGGGGCTTTATTTGTATGACCGCACTACGTGCATTGACCGTGCGTTATGTCTTATCCAATTTTCATGAAAGCACATATTCTAAGCTTCTATGGGTGTATGCATGCAAACTGGGAGTGTATTGCAGAGGGTAAAATTTTTGTAACTGATATGATACAAAGGCAGATACAATCACTGTTAATACTAGCCATTATTTGTGTTTCAGTAGAAGAAAATTATTAATAATACTAACTAACCAAAATGTACAGAGCGTACATCCAAATCCTGATGAGAACCATTTAACAAGGATGCAGTTAATGCATAAAAGAACATAAATCCATATTTTATTCTCATTGTATAGTCCAATTACTCTACCAACTTATGAATGTTCTGTCTTTGTTTATGTCACTGGTGCTTGAAGGAATGGACTATATAATAGGACACAGACTATGCAATAATTGGAGAAAAACCTAAGAATTAATTTGCACTTGACCCAGCAAATTATCGCTTTGCGCACACAATTTCGCCAAACCCACTTGTACCTTGACCTAGCGCATGCTTGCATGAAAATACCAAAACTTCATGACCATGCTCATTGACACCTAAAAGAGGGCCATAGGATTATAACCGAGTAAACATGGTTTTCTTATGAATAGTTATCAACTCTGTGGCATTGAATGACATTTTAATGTGTGTAAATTTAGATCTAACTTCACTCGCAGACTGAAATAGTGTTTAATCCTCTGAATATAGTTATTATGGTATTTGTTATGGTACTTGAACATTCTTGTCAAGATATGACAGAAGCTTTTCTCATTCAAGTTCTAAGAGATTTGGTATTGGAAAACAAGGCTCATTACACTTCACTTATATTTAATTAAATGTTCTCCACAGAAATTAAAAGGCTTAGCTGAAATATAAAAAAAATATACATTTTCCCATAGGACAAGCTTGCAGGGAACAATATAGTGTGGCAGTGTTTGAGAGCTGGCAGCAGCCCCTACTTGACTTGGCTTAAGATGACAGACAGTGGCGCTGCTGTGCTGGGGACCAGGGGAATTCTGTGTGATGTATGATTTTGCAGACAGATGAACTGTGAATGTGAGACTACAGTTCACTCCGACCCTCAGAGCCACAAGAATGCACAGGGTGCCTTAAAAAGAGACCAAAAGCATGTTGAATCATATTAAAAGCCGTAATAGTTGGTCAATTTAATTTTGTTTGATTTATGAACATGGTAAATTTGGTTTTAGTTACATAAATGCAAAATAAATAAATACAAATCCTACTTTATGAAACAATCACATGCTTAGATATACATACATCTTTGAGCTGTACAATGTACTACTTTCACAAACTGCGATGGCGCATTTACGCTTTATTTGCCAGCGAAAATCTTTTTTTTATGTAATTGTTTTTTTATGTTTTATTTATTTAGTTTAAATGTATTACATTACAATTTGTGTTATATTAACCTGGTATTAACTAAAACTAGTTACCACGGCTGTGATGGATTGACAGTGAATTTGGCATCTTTTTCTCTTCGCCGGAATTCACCACTATCAATTTCTTTTCCTTTTTCTGGAAAGATGTGGAGTGGCAAAAGTGGTCTTTTGCTGTTGGAGCAAATGGAACACAAAATTATATTTGCTATTGTCTCCCATTAACTGCTGAAGAATTCCAAACCCAGACATGTGAAAAGGGTCCATATTTGCATTATGCTGCAGCTTGTTATTGTGAATTGCATTTGCCTTTACTGTATGGACCCCTTGTTTTGCCTGTGAATGTCCTGTAGTTTATATGGCAGTTACAAGGTAGTTAGTCACAGTTACAAGGTAGTTATCCTGTCCAGTATATTATGCCTTTTGAGTCTTTTGTCCCTGCACTACCTCTCCTACACAGTTTACAATTTTATTGCACTTTAAAAAGAGGGCAATGAAATTCTCTCTCTCTCTCTCTCTCTCTCTCTCTCTCTCTCTCTCTCAAACACACACATGCTCATATATAGGCTATTTATACTCAACATTCTCAGGAAATCCTAACAAGATTTGGCTATTTCTATGATCTACAGGAAGCCAGTGCATGAAAGAATAAATTTGCACTTCATCATTGACATTTTAATAATCCCTGCTAGTCTCCTCACACTTCCCAGTCGGCACAGGAGCAAGGAGAGTGACACACAAGTATCAACACATCTCAGCTCTTTTGCAGAGATTGTTTCTCTCTGTGATAAAACAAAACACATCAGAAATCCTGGGCACACTCCCATCAATGCAAGAATGAAGTCAATAAAGTTGCATGGGGAATACAAATTATACAGTGACAGTTTGTGGAGTGTTCAGGTCTCTTGTCTCTTGACATTCAAATTGCTTTATTGCATTAGGTCCGACCTGTCAACCGAGGGCGGAACAATTCAGGAAATCCAACACTTAGGGTAAAAGTTGCTATCAGATTTGAAATGGTATTTCTGACAATGTAAATTACCCACCCCAAAAGCAAACACAATGAGAACAATGGCCTAATTTCTATCAATTAATCAGGATTGAACCTCATGCATGGTATTATGCTTGGCATATTGCTAAATTTGCCACTGAGTGACCATACAACTGTTGTAGCAACACAATGTATAAATACCAGTGGTTGCTAATGTGAATTTAAATTTGGAATTTTGATGTCCAAACGGTGAACCCAATAGAAGTAGCACTATGCAAGCACATGTTGTCACTTGAACTTTGTGCATGCTAGATTGGAATGTCACCAGATATGGGCTATACATCACAGCTGATTTATCTAAATCTCTCAACACCCCATAAATCTGAAACTCAAAGAGGGCTAAAGTGACATGTTACAATTCTTAAAAGTTCCCATTTATTATAAAACCTGAAAACAATATTTCAGTAACACTATAATCAAATCCTGTTTTCTTAGCATTTGTTGTTTAATCTATTGTTCTGTTTTTGCCTTCTGTCAAGTATTAAAACAAGCATTCTCCTCTTTGTCTCACATCACATCCTGTCATATATTATTACTGTTTCCCTGTCAGCAGATGGACTTGTTCCCAAACATCTCTTTGCCAATAGCCTGCTCTGTGTAAATCATTAGCCACCATCAAATGATACTTGCTGTATCTCTTTGGTGTTTCATCTTACAGAACAAAGAGTGCTGCCATTTCAAAGTTAGCTCTCTGAGACCCAGTTTCAAGAGGATAACTGCAGCGTAAATGGGGGAAAAAAAAGGATGAAAAATCGCAGCTGTAGTCCTCTACATCAGGCCTCCCATTGTCTTTGACAATCTTTTGTGTGTCTCTGGCAGTGTGATTAGTCTCCAGTGAGTGGTTTGATTTGACTGTGATTATTACCATGTTAACTGTGAAACGATAGAGCCCATACTCCACTGAATGTATGATGTCATCTCTGTTTGGAAAGATATGGAGATAAGGCCATGTAGACTGTCAGAGGGGGGCTAATTGTTGGAAAGGTTTTAACAGCAAAAGCTTGTGTTTCAAATCCCATACAATACTGACAGCTTTATTTATGCTTGATTCTACTGTCATATATTATAGGACCTCAATACCAATCACAAGGGGCTGCAGTGTGTTTCTTGTGTAGTACCTTTATTTTGTATCTTTTCCAGTGTGTCCTATTTGATTCAGAGCGTGGCTGGTTAGTTACTCATATATGCACACATACATACTTACATACAAATATATATATATATATATTTTGTTCAGATACTCAGGTGACATTTCATCCCACACTTCCTGTAGCACTTGCCATATATGTGTCTGTCTTGTCGGGCACTTCTCACGCACCTTACAGTCTAGCTGATCCCACAAAAGCTCAATGGGGTTAAGATCAATAACACTCTTTTACAATTATCTGTTGTCCAATGTCTGTGTTTCTTTGCCCACTCTAACCTTTTCTTTTTGATTTTCTTTTTTTTTAAGTGCTTTTTCTTTGCAATTCTTTCCATAAGGCCTGGAATCTGGTGTTGAGCGGGTAGAATTCAATGAAGCTGTCAGCTGAGGACATGTGAGGTGTCTATTTCTCAAACTAGAGACTCTGATGTACTTATCCTCTTGTTTAGTTGTACATCTGGGCCTTCCACATCTCTTTCTTTCCCTGTTAGAGCCAGTTATCCTTAGTCTTTGACGACTGTAGTGTACACCTTTCTATGAAATCTTGGCAGAATAGCATTCTGAGATGTGAATCTTTTTACCACAATTGTGCAGAGCGGTTATCTGAGTTACTGTAGACTTTGTCAGTTGGAACCAGTCTAGCCATTCTCTGTTGACCTCTCATCAAAAAGGCATTCCCATCCACAGAACAGCCCTTCAATGGGAGTTGTTTTTGGCAACATTCTGTTTTGTGTGAAAATACCAGGATATCAACAGTTACAGAAATACTCAAACCAGCCCGTCTGGTACAGTATATATATATATACAAGGTTGGGTAGCAACGGAATACATGTAATGGGATTACATATTTAAAATATTTTATATATTAGAATAAGTATATATTAAAATATTTAAGTAACTGTATTCCGCTACAATCACATTTGAAATAATTGGTAATTAGAATACAGTTACATTCAAAAAGTATTTTGATTACTGAAGAGATTAATTTGCATTTTATTGTCATTTGTTTCATTTAATATTTAGTCCTTTCAGATGGAAAACATTTATACATATAAATGATGCGATCCAAAGTGCATCTGAACAGCAGTGAAACATTTTCTTATGATGTGTTACATTCATACGAGCAGACAGAGAAGTAAGTTTGAAGTAAGTTTGGAGCAGAAGAAATAGAAATAAACCTTGTGTAAATTATCAGCTTTATGCTAATCTAAAATGCTATTTCTAGCCATTACATTTGCACGTTACCAGGCAGGATCGTATTTTATTTTTATCAAGATGTTCCTGTAAAAATATCTAAAAATCAATTTGATTGATCTTGTTTTAGAAACAACACTGCATAAGATATTTAGGTTTTTCAGAGAATTTATTTTTAACATGTGTATTTTGTCTTACTGTACTGGCACAGTTTTTATGGTCAAAACAATTGAAAAAAAATCTACCAGTGCTGAAGAAGCAAAGTATTTAGAATACATTATTATATATTGTATATGTGTGTGTATATATATATATATTTATTTGTAATTACCTATGGCACTTGGCCTGCGGCTGAATCACAGTAGTACTGATGTAGGGCCATATAGCACGATTGCGAGTGTGATATTGCTTATATACAACAGTTCAAGGAACAAGTACATTTAAAAAAAAATAGGAAAATTCTGAGTATGGTCATAAAAACGCATTTGTGCATGGAACTACATTCTTACGCGATCGATAAAAAGACTTTGTTAGTAAATCAAAAAGTTCACTTCAGAAATAGTATCATGGCTTGTGCTGTTTCTAACAAGTTATTGGATAAATAAGGATAGACGGATAGACTGCTGGATGTGTGTGTGTGTGTGTGTGTGTGTGTGAGTGAGAGAGAGAGCGCGCACGTGCAATCACCTGTTGCCACACCCAATCAGAGATGCTGTTAGCTTTAACAGTGGAAAATAGATGTCCAAGAGGAGGTATTCCTCTCTATTTCGTGGTAGCAACAAGAGTCATGCACTATAGAAACAGCAATGTCCTCCGCAATTTTGAACAGTATGTGGAAACTCTGATAAAAAGTAAGCACTTGAGTTCTGTAATAAATCAGTCTGTTGTGTCTCTCACCATGAGCCTTAATCCCGAAGTTGTCCGTTTAAAGCCGTTTAAAGCTATTTCCTAGTTCTGGTAATGTATTAGTAATACGAGCGATCATGGAGCGCAGTTAGTAAACAATGACTAATGGATTCACTTTACTTTACCAACTGGCTCATATTACACACAATAATTATCTTTTGGTACCACCTGCTGGCTAACATATGTAATTTCAAAAATAAAGCCAGTATCTCCTATAGTCTCACCTCATTACTGCACCGACCAGACAAAATGAATCCAGCAGAATTGATTGAGAGACTTTCCCAAGGGTCCACTCCTGCAGCGGAGTACTATCTTAAAATTTTGGAATCTGGCAGCCCAATTGAAGTGGAATGAGAGATCCCTCAGATCTATGTTCTGGTTTGGACTTAATGGCCATGTGAGGAATCTGGTCCCTTTGGATTGCGATCATCTGTCTCTTTAAGTGTTAAATCGACAGCCCTAATATATATATTAGGACTGTCGATATTTATTTATATATAAATATACTCTTGTTTCTTGTTCTACTGTCGGTATGTAGAGTGTAGTAATCCAGCATACTACTGTTAAATTTGTTTACCGTCATAGATGTATTTTCTTCATTTGTTAATTATAAAAAATTCTACATTTGGATACCTTCATAGTTGTATTCTCCTCTTTTGTTCATTATTAAAAGTTCTGCATTTTGATCTTAACTCTCTTGCCTCATCACTGCACAAACCATAACAACACCGATCAGCCACAACATTAAAACCACCATCCTAATAATATGTAGGTCCCAGTGGCAGGGCGGAGGGTGGGGCCGGGTTGTGATTCTACACACCCGGCCCTTATCGGGCTAATCAAGATAGTCTGAATTTTCAACTCCACTAGATGTCGGACTTCCAACTTGGAAACTCGGAAATCCTCAATTCTGATTTTACAGAGATAAAAGTACATGATGAAGATGAAGCATGTAGGAATCCATGCAGAATACAAAGTGAATGATTTATTTAAGCAAATAAACATCACAAATAAGTCTAAATTACCACATTCCATGATAATAAATGTATTGTAAACATTTGCAGAGACAGGTGTGTGAAATACTTTCTTTTGATAATTTAAGCACTTTGAGTGCCTAGAAAAGCGCTATATAAATGTAAATTGTTGTTGTGCACATGTACAACAAAAACTAGCATTGCATAGCATTGTTTATCTTCTGTAATGCTGTTGCTAGGAAATGTTTGCAGAGACAGGTGTGTAAAACACAGCAAATCAAACTCCTTTTTATAATCCTACACCTGTAGAACAAATGCTATCATTGTATATTATTGTTTATCCTTTGCAATTTGCTTTCTTTGAGGCATCTTTGTTGACAGTCGAACAATTGCTAAGCTAACAGAAGCATAGCTGTTTTGTTTCCGTATGCATACACATTGGGCAATGAAATGCCTTCATGGTCAGAGATCTTAGATATCAAGTACAAATATTCTGCTTCTGACTTTGAATAGTACGCATCATTATACACATTGTATTTACAGCTCAGTTGATTGGCTCAAAAACTTTTCATAACCAGAACTGAGTGCCTATGAGTAAAGATGGCAGCAAGAAGGTTGTGTACTTGTGGGTGGCCTGCGCCAGCTGAGCAACTGCCATTGAGATGAATGGAGATGCCAACAGTTAGCTTTCTCCAGGTATTTTAGATCTTCTTGGTTTGAACTTTGTTCCTTCCTGATTGTTCACTCATGCTCTTTGTTATCCCATTAGCATTTTTTGTTATTTTGGTGGGTATTTACCCCTTTGAGTTTTCTGGTGTCAAGTCTTATAAATGTATATTCATGTAGTTCTTGTAGGTTAATATATAAGTATCTTTGTTCCTGTGTAATCTTTAGTAATATTGATTAAGTATTTGGTTTCTACAACCTTGATCTTCACGAGCAATTTTTGGTGCAGAAATAAAAATCTGTTGTTGCCCCTGTGTCACAGCTTGTGGGGCCTTTCACATACATTTCCTGATGACAAGTAGAAAGCATTTAAGAATGCTCTGTGAACCGTTGGCACCCTAAGGGCAGAAAAGTCACTTTACTTAAAACATAAAGAGCAGTCAATAAAGTGTCCATGCATGCTATATTCCCACATTGGGATTTTGTGTAGTTTGTTATTTTGCTCCAAATATTGTTGCTCCATACATAAAATGTCATAAAAGTCCTTCACAAGGAAGCTCTTTTTTAATCCTTAAAATTTGTAATCCTTTTTTTAACCTTTTTTAAAGTTTCACCCTATTTGATGTTGTTCAAATGGCTGTTATGGTGTTTAGATATTTATATAATCTAGGAATTTTTACAAAAACCATTTACATGGTGACATGGCTAAATGTTGCTGTCACTAAAAAGTAAATAAGCTTAAAACTAGCCAAAACCCAAACCTTATCCAGCAACTCAGATGTAAACAACACTTGGACCTGGTTTTAATTTTCTTTCTCAGTCTCTGTTAATTTAAAAGCTTTAAGAGTGTGGCTCTACTGGCTATTTGAATAAAAATTAAGACACCAGGCAGCCAAAAGCATTGGCAAGCAATGGCAATAATATGGCCAGAGTGCATGTGAGCTACAGGAATGTACTAGATTGATGATGGATTTTACAGATACTCTCATCCACACTCCCAGGCGTCTACGTGAGGGGATCTTGCTGGACGAGGCACAATCAAGCATAATCTCTGTTAATGTCTCCCCCCAGTCCTCTCTCTGGCTGGGCTCCATGCAGTGCTATACCTGCTTGAGGTAACCTTATCCCTGAACTTGGTTTGGATGCCCCACAAGGTGAAACAGTAATGCTTTCTGCACATGTGCACGGGTGGAGGTGGATATTGTGGTGCTGGAGTTTTGAAGCAGTAGGGGTCTGAGGAAGCTTCTAGGCAGGGGAGGAAGGAGAATAAGGATGGATGAGGAACGATTCTAAATAAAACAGATTGTGGTGATTTAAATAAACCCTATATTTTGCTTTGATCCAGACAGGATGAGATTAAGGGGTGCAGGAAACAGAATATGGAGTGAAAAGGACACACACACACACACACACACACACAAACATGCAGTTGCAGCTTGCAGCGAGCTTGTTTTTCACCTTGACACTTTATTTAAGCTGCACAAGTGCAGGCATGCTCAAAATGATTTGTTTGCTCAGTGTCCAAAATACGGGTTTCTCTGTAGCCGCTAGGTCTAGAAGGTAACTGCTTTAAGTAATTATTATGAATGAGAGATAGAACAAACTAGAAATGTGTTCCAACAATGAACAGATTTAAATGTATAGTTCACTGCAAAATTAAAATTATATAATTATTTACTCTTTATACACTACTCATGTTGTTCCAAACCTGTGTGACTTGGAACACCAAATGAGATGGTAATATGTTAGATTTAGACACCATTCACTTACATTGTATCATTTTTCAATACAATGAAAGTGAATGGTGATGGTTGTCATTCTTCCTAACATATCCTTTTAAGTTCCACAGAAGAAAGTCTTTTTAAAACAAAATGATGGGGTGATATAATGATGAGGAAATTTCATTTTTTGGGCGAACTATCCCAAGAGAACCAAGCAAGCTAAGAAAGCCAAAAAGTTTATAAATTGGGTGAAAACACAGATTTTCAGGGTGACAACCACAAATGAAGATTGAAAGATAGAGAAAAGGAAATAAGAGAGGGTTTCGCTCAGTGCCAAATATGGGTCAAGCTCGACCATGACCTTCCAATGCTGCAGATGTTGTGCTCTTTGAAGCACATTCTTATCATCCTAGAGGGAGTCTACCAACACAGGTGTAGACATACTGTCCCGTGCTGGGCTCCATAATTTATGGCAAAGGAGTGCCTGGGGGAGTTATGTGAGAGGGGTTTTCCCTGTCAGAACGAGATCCTGGCTGCTGGCAACAGCATTGGGCTCGACATCCAGAGCCAGTGATGAGAACCAATGAAGATAAAGTCATGAGCGAAAAATGGAAAGAGGCCCCTCTTGTCTCATGTATACTCATACCCTCAGGCTGTCAAACTTGGAGTTGCATGTTCTGCACTAAAAGTCCAGCTCACCATAAACAGCTCTCGCAGACCGACAGATTTTATGCCTGAGTGGGGCTCCTTCTACCCGCTGAATCATTAAATGTTCATGAATGGTTTCATCACACCAAAGAGTAACCATACTAGACCATGCCACTGGGGGGAGATGATGAGCAGCTAAAAGAGGCATTAAAGACAATTATATAAAATCCATCCATCCATCCATCCATAGAATATTGTTCAAACTTTGATTTAAAATGTACCTACATAAAAATGTGCCTTTGAGACTAGTGTCTCAAAACATTAAAGATACTGAGATATCCATTATGACAACTTCCCAGTGTGACAACTAACCCTGGTCTCCCCTCCTCTATTTACTGTGTGTGTGTGTGTGTGTGTGTGTGTGTGTGTGTGTGTGTGTATATATGTGTGTATATATATATATATATATATATATATATATATATATATATATATAAATATATGCGCATTTAGAGTCTTTCCCCTCCATGATCCCCATATCACATGATCAGTCAGCAAATATACAGTATGACAGCAAGCTGATCTGTAGGGAAAACAGAAACTTGTAATATACATACAACATGTGCTGTCATTTAAGTAAAATGATGACATCTTGGAACATAGTCTACTACGTTAAAATAAAAAGCTTGGCTAACCTGACAGCTGTCTAAATGATGGCATGTCTGGTAAGGACAGGTCATGTCCTCAGCTGTTTGTTTCTCAGGGAAAGCAAACTCCAAATCTCAAATCTCTGCCCACTTTTCATCTGATCACTGATGGCAGGCTTAGTGGGATCCCGTTTGTTTTTTAATAATGCCTTTAGGTGACACTCCCTTTCTTTAATCTTTCTTTCCGGTGCACCTGTTGATGTCTGTGTGTCCCTAGATGTCTGATGGAGAGAGAGAGGAAAAATACATCATTATGCTAGGTTACATTGTCTATACATTGTCTAGTAAATAATGTCTAATGAAGTGGAACACTGGAAAGATGAGCTGCAGCATCTGGTGAACTGTAGATCCTACACCAGGCAAAATGATGAATCAGACCAAATGGCATGCATTATTTTGCACAGAAATTTGGAACGTGTTATGTCCTACAGTTTTCTTGTATCTTCAAACCAGCCCATCCTTACTTGAGTGACGATTAGAGATTCCATGAGAGTGACTATTCCATTCAATCCCACCCACAGTTCATTAATATGGTAACGGATTCAAGTGAATTCTCTGACACCAAAATATTTGTGTCATCCCATTCAATCACTGCTTCAGTACTCCTTGAAGGAGCTAATGCATGCTTTCCTACTGTACCTAAAGGCAGTTCACCTTGCAGGATGGTTAGGATCTCTGACCCTTGCTCCATAAACCGGGCTCCTTTCAGCACATTTTAATCCTGACAGTGATGAGAAGAACTCCTGGAATAGTGTTTACACAACACACTCTATACCCACAGGCTTGCTGATGTGTATTGAGAAAAAGATAATATCTCCCATCCAGCATGATTTTGGCAGACACTGAATTAAGAATAAGAGTGTTGTTATAAGCTACTCTGCATGTAAATTACTTTTATTAACTTCTTGTTTGAGTTACTGTTTATTGCGAATGAGACTTTCTTTAAATGCAACAGTTCTATAAACAACTTGATAGGTAAAGTTTGTCAAGAAAAACTTTGATGTTGGCCTGGCAAAGCCTTGTTTAGAGTTGTTTTTAAAGTCTAAAATGTATACAGAACTTACAGTCATACAGACTGACATTGCATTACTAAGTGGTTGCAAGGGTGTTCTGGATAGTTGTGATTTATTGCTATCTGTTCTAGCTGATTGCTGGGGAGATGGGTAGGATGTCGGCGGCCACTGGAGAAGGGACTGGGAAGCCCTGCAGCAAACACAGGCACCTCATGGCAATCCACAGCAGACTCAGGCCCCTTTTTGGAAGCTGCAGCGATCTCGGACTCCTCCTGGGGTGCAGCAGCGAACACAGGCGCTTCCTGGGGAGCTGTAGCAAACTTGAACCCAATGAACAAAGGTGGCTGGTAGAAATGCAGCGGACTCCTGGTGGTCAGTGGCAGACTCGGGCACCTCCTGGCAGTCAGCGGCAGACTCGGGCGCCTCCCAGCTGTCAGAGGCAGACTGTGGCATTTTCTGGCAGACAACAGACAATAGATTCAATTAAAACAGATTGTGAGGATAACACCTTAGGAATAGGTCAAACAAATTAACATGATGAGGACTAAACAAGGACTAGATCAGGGAGTGTGGTTTAGAGAAACAAATCAAATCCCTTTGTTGTCACTCAGTCATATACACAAGTGCAACAGTGGGTGAAAGTCTTGGGTGCAGTTCCGAGCAACACAGCAGTCATGACAGTGATGAGACATATACCAATTACAATAAACATCAGATTTACACAACACAATTTACAAATAATAATATACAATGTACAGTATACAATACACACATTTTAGAACACACATGCACAATAAAAATAGAATAGTATATATACAATAAAAATGGAATATATAAAATATACAGTTGGTTGTATTGTGCTGTTTTGACATTCAGGCTGTCGGTTGATAGTCATTTGCCAGTGTGTTGTTAAAAGAGAATATAATTTATGACAGTCCTGTGTAAGATTAATAAAGCAGGCAGAGTTGGGAGAACACAAACTACAAACAAGCCATGTGCTCAGACACACTACCAACACACACAAACCAAAACTGACAGAAAAGGAAGGGGCAGTCCAGACAGAATCATGACAGTTCTACTGTGGATACTGTTTTTCACTGTTAAGCACACCCAGCTATCATCACACAAAAAACGCTCTCCAAGTAGTTCCGTCTCAATTAATTTGAGTAATGTGCCTGAGAATATTAATTTGAGTAGATGTCCCCACCATCTCTTATGTATACAAAGCGTGCACTTCCGACTTCTCAAGTGAATGCGCCATTGCGTTTATGTCACATGATTGGTCAACTGCTGGCAGGAAGATATTATTTACAAAAACCTATCGATTTGCTTCTAAAGACATTAACTGAGTGACTGGAGTTAATTTGCACTATTACATGGCCATCAGCTGCTTACAATGTTTGACCTGAAAGCTCGGCTATTTCTGGCATTTTTCCTTATTTGTTTTATTAATACTCATCATGTCTGCTTCAGATTCAGACAAAAATCAGCTCTCCTCATGCATTCATGAAGAGAAGTCTGATCTGGGCCATGGTGCCACCCATGTCTGTAGAAGCTTGTGTTTGGCCAATAAACCATCTGCTCTGTCCATCTCTCCAACATGGACAACAAACTCAAGCTTTGGAAACTCACCAACCGCCTTCTAGTTCCATGAGGGACACCAGCTTTTTAAAACTTGGCCCTTCAACGGCTTCCAGCGCCGGAGATCTTGCAACACGCTCCACTGCCGGATTTGTCGATCTGGTACCTCGTAGGTCATTGGCAACTGTGCTCCTGGCTCCTTCCACCAGAGTCTCATTTTTTCCACAAGGTGCTGCCATCCCTCCCCAGCAACAAGCACAAATTCTTGCAGGTAATGACGTCAATTTTGTAAAAATGTTGCTGTGCTCAAATGGCCAAGATGAATGCATAGTTGACTGAGGTGAATTTTCAGTACTGTTAAAAAACAATGTCTCACTATGGAAGAATTCAATATAGACAGAGACGTTATCTGTGAGACACACACCGAGCACAGACTATTTTCAATTTTATGCTTTGTGCCGCGCATATACCTTGTATCAACAATAAGATTGCTGACTCTTTATCTCGATTCACATTTCAGGAGTTCAGCCTTCCACTTTATGAGAGCAAACCTTTAAAAGTTTATGATTCTGTATGAATTAATTTCTCTTCCCTTTTCTCTGTTTTTGCCATTCTTGTTATACATGTTAACATAGCTATAGTGTGTGCATTTATCATGTACTGTCACCTCTCCTCGGAAAATTCAGCTTTCTACCATTTAAAGTCAAATTTCAGGCATCCAGTTTCATTGAAGATGTTTAGATCCATCTGTCTGCAGTCTTTTCAGGAATCCATCTATATGTGGCAAAGGAGGGTACATGGAATTCACACTCCAAGTTTGAAGTAACGTCTACGCCACCTGGGGACTACCACCCCAGGAATTCTCAAGTGAAGACCAATAATAAGGTCACACAAGTCAGTTCCATTAACAGGACAAGAGATGCAGGTGTACAAAATCATTTTTAATAAAGATTCTTTATTAAATATACAGAATCTAAAGCACGTATTGCCCTATTCAAGGGGCGCACCACACAATAGGTAAATGGTAAAAAAGAGAGCACTGATAAAATAATTTACTAAGATTAAAATGTCCCATTGTCACAACATCTTCAGTATCATGTGTTGAAAAGAAAAAACAAGAAAAGAAAAAAACACAAAACATTGGAGACTGAGGCTTACCAGCAGGGAGTAAGCTAAATAAGGGCACTATCAGCAACAAAAATTAAGACAAAAACAAAATACCCCTCACACGTGCACACACACCAAATCAATGGCAATTCACAGCACAGCACAAAAAATGGGAAATTAAACACTACCACTAGAAGTCCAACCACCTGCTCTTTGGGCCTCAGCACCTGTAA
Organism: Xyrauchen texanus; assembly: GCF_025860055.1. Lineage (NCBI taxonomy): Eukaryota > Metazoa > Chordata > Actinopteri > Cypriniformes > Catostomidae > Xyrauchen > Xyrauchen texanus. The sequence continues at coordinate 41,236,723 of NC_068277.1, forward strand.
CAAATGAAAACACAGACACAAAAATGAATAAAGAAGTTCCCAACACCATTAACAAAGAAATAAGCCCTAATAAAGAAAACTATTATTAAACAAAAATAAACATACGCAATGCATATTGCTCAATGAGCATTACAAGCATACGTAACAAACATACACACAATTTAACGATGGTGCCCAAAGAAATGGACCCCCAAAACAAAAGAAATTAGAGAGAATAATAATAATAATAATAATAGGCTAATCAATACACAATAGGAAAAAAATCAGAAACACTTGATTCAGAAAAAATCGAATTCAAACCGTATGGGCCAACTAAGCTGCAGGAAGCCAAACGGGACACTGTGACTTCCCCACAAATTCAATGCAGTTCACAAAGCTGGCATTTAGTTAACACCGCCGCAATAACTGAAAGGCCAAGAATCATTAAGCGTACAGAGAAACGTTGGCCACAAGTGGTGAGCGGCATTACAAAAAAAGAAATAAGATGTGAAGCAAAGTGAAGCAAAACAGCAGCGTCCTAAAGACAGGGAGTTCCCCCGTAACCCCGGCAATGGGACCCTCTTTGACAGAGAATGTACTCAGTTCGCCAGGAGTGCGAGGAAGCGTCAAACACAGATCAACACAGAGCAAATCGGAAATATGCAATGTGAATGGGCAACGATCAAACCTGCCAATGGCCAGAAAACAAAGGCTATCCAAACTCCACTACAAACAAGCAGGCTAGCGTTAGACAGCGTACACCATACACAAGCGTTCATAAGCCAAGTAGCCGTTAGCTATACCTCTCTGACAATGATGTCTAACACCGGAAAAGCGGCGATTACTCATTGACACAATTCTTGGTGGAAGAACGTGATCTATATATACTCTTTCCCCACCACTATTAAGCCATTGGAAGATCAGACAATGCTGCCCGACTGACTAATCATCAGGAAGGGGAGGTGGAGTTACCACCTACCCTGCCACATATACATCTGCTCCTCAACGGCATCAAAAAAGAATCCCCAAAGGCATTGATCAACGTCTTCCTCACACTCTCTCTTATTCAAAACATTGTGCTTAAATTAAGACAAGGGTGTTTCAATTCCTATGTGGACTCACTTTTGGAGGCTGTTTTTCTCTGTGCCTTTTATGGTTTTCTAAGAGTTGGGAAATCCACAACAAGTAATTATAACTTTGATCCTTCATATGACTTCACTGTTTCTGATATCTCTTTTAATAAAGAATATTTTACTATTCTCCTTAAAACATTCCAAATGTGACAGGGAACGTAAAGCCATTTCTGTCATCCTTGCACAAACAAATTCTGTTTTCTGTCCTTTTGATTCCATGTCCCGTTACCTGAAATTACGCCTTCATGCACGCACTGACGAGCCTCTATTCATCACTGAGGAGAGGAAAACCATGTCCAGATCCTGGTTTGCTGCCCATCTTCGCTTGGCCTGTCAATACTGTGGCCTCTCCCCTGAGTCGTATACTGCTCACTCTTTTTGAATCGGGGTGGCAATGACAGCAGCTTCCATCACAATGACCCCAACCTTAAAAGCTATGGGACGGTATTCTGCCATCGCCTACAAACGTTACGGTCATCCAGGAGTCAAGGTAAATCTCATCAAACAAAAAGCTATGGGATCTCTCTAAATATGAAATATCCACAAAGATAACATCTCATTGTATAGTTTTGTTGCTTTGTGGTGTTTTTCATTGTTTTTTTTTTCTATTTTAATATTATTGTCATTTGTTAATTTCCTTTCAGTTATTAATGATTCAACCTTGTATGACTACATCATAGCTGTATCCGTTAAGATTATAATCATGTCCTCTTGCTCCCAACTTTAGTCACTTTGCTACTCTCCTTAGGCACTACTGGTATGCTCAATCCCTTCTAGCTTAGAGTCTCTCCGCTTATCTGGCAATGGCAACACGCTTGTTGCTTAATGCTCACCCGAGTCTGGCAACATGCTTGTTGCTTTCATGCTCCCAGCAACATACAGCTTCAACACTCATCACTGCGAATCGGAATTTGATTTCCTTGTCTTTATTGACTTGGCAACTCTGCATTCATTTGATGTTGGGGGAGAACTGGCATGTGGTTTTGTTTTTGGGGGTTATAGTCATTGCTCTCTGCAGCTGAGAATGAATGAATGAATGAATGAATGAATGAATTAATGAGCGACCTTTAAATGGAATTGCCTGATGTCTGATCAGCTGAGCATCTGTTGACTACAAACTGACTAATGTAATCTGACTGAACTGACACTGCATTTGATTCTTAAGCTGAACTGAAGTGATGATTTTTATAAAATCTCTGCAAGGCTGCATGGATGGGTGGGGAGTATTTTTCCCAGAAAAGAACCATACCGCCAACATAAACAGATTTGCTCAAATTGTCAATAAAATATATAATTAACGGAAGTGGTCCTGAATGAAATCAAATGCAGTGTCAGTTCAGTCAGGTCACATTAGTCAGCGCGCAGTCAGCTGATGCTCAGCTGATCACTACGTCTACCAATGTGATTCAGTTACGCATCAGGCATTTTCATTTAAATGTCGCCCATTCATTCATTCAATCTCAGCTACTTTTGTTGCATCGCCACATTAGCGTAACACCCTCCATCCCCAGCTCCACTTCTTGTATGCCAGTCACCTCTCCCTCTCACTCTCTCTCTCTATCGCTCTCTCTCTCTCTCTCTCTCTGTACCCTGTTTATTTACACTCATATTCAACATCTAATGTTCAGCTATTTACTGTACAGTGTTACTATGTTATAATTTAATTCTGCTGGATCTGTTCTGTTACCATGGGGGGATATATTCGCTGCTCTATCCATGCAAGGATGCATGGATGGGTGGGGAGTATTTTTTCCCAGAACAGAACCATACCGCCAACATATACAGATTTGCTCAAATTGTCAATAAATCATATATGTGATGGAAGTGGTCCTGATTGAAAGGAAAGTTATACACATCTGGGATGGCTTAAAGGTAAGTAAATCATGAGAGAATTTTCATTTTTGGGTGAACTCACTCTTTAAGAATGAATTGCACCCGGTAAAAGTGCTGTGTATTTGCACACAATTTGCTGTAATCCCTGACCCTGTGGATGATTCTGAGCATTTCATATTGAAGGATTCAGCAGACCACCACGATCTGGCTCACTCTGCCAGGACTGTACAACATCACCCCTTCACTTTGATTCAGACACCTGCATCATTTCTTGAACATGCAGAAAGCACGCTTGACTACACCACGCATCTAGATATGTGCCAGGTTATAGCACTTTTCTCCATCATTTGATCATTATTTGATGAAATCCTATTGCATGATCATTGGAAAATGTACACAAACATCACATTTATACAAAATTAAGGTTACCACCTGCTTTCCTTAGGCAGTAATTGTGAGACGTTTATTGTGCCTGGCAAACAGCTCTGAGTTTTGTGAATTAAGTGCAATCAATGATGAGCAGAATTTACATAGATAAGAGGTATGTTTGCGGAAGAAAATGACCTAATTTAAGTACTCAAGACCCAGTGCTATTTTAGTGATTACTGTGCCTGCTTAAACTGGCTTGAAAATGGTAAGTGAATAAGAAGAATGTTTTACAATGAGCAAAAGTAGTGCAACTGTTTAGTGAATTTGCCCCTACATATATTATAAAATTAATATTATCCCATTGTCTTGTCATTGTTAAGCCAACAAATGCTTAATGCAGGAGAGATAATGGAATGCGATTATATGATCTTTTAAAGTTCTCTAACACACAAGCAGTGCCTGCATTTGTTGTCTTTGGTTTAGATGCTTACTTACATTACAATGGTGTCTCACTGAGGCCAATAACCTGCTTTAATATTGGAATCAGATGTCTGGCGCATTCTCCCAAAAGCTCGAAAAGTATTGTAAAAAAATAAAAAATCCCAACAACTGTAAAATCCATCTTTCCCTACTTTCTCAAAACATAATTCAGAGTGTGCTGTCTAGAAAACAAATGCTTGATTAGCTCAGCTGTGGTTTTGCTTAGTTTCAGACAGAAAATGGGTATTTATTTACTGTAGACAAACATGTCCGGGAGTGCGGCTATACAGTATTATGCCCCTGCAGTGGACATGTTTTAACGAGGAACAAGTTGTCTGTGGATTTCTTAATTGATGACTCACATGTACTTCAATGTATATTTCCACTGCTCTTTTATCTCAGGGTAACTTGATTTATATGTGTAAATGCCATCTGAGATGTAAAAAGTAAGGTTAGGGTTTAAGATCTTTTGAGGGTGGAGAGTTTTCACAACACAGAAGTGCATTTTCAAAGGTCCGCTTCAACTCTTCTGTTTAGACAAGAGTGATAAAGGCTTTCAGCGAGAGAAATTAAGCTGATGACAGAGTAATTTACAGTGTGTGAGCCAGGGACCTTAATCCGCAATGAGAAGGTGGTTTTATCGTTGATCTCTTTTGCAATTGCGTTCGAAACACCCGGAACACTACAAGACAAAAAAATATACCAGGTGAGGCACCTTTATACCAAAAGCCCCAGCAAAAACTAAATAAACATGCTTGATTTATCGCCCGAGTGTAAAGATCTCAGAAACTCCACACCGTAGAACAAAGCTGCACACGACAAAGCCAAATTGCTCTTGATGTTTATCACCCTGGTGCTTTCGTGAGTGTTTTGATCTGTTTAAATCATTACGTGAATCCCAGAAGCAACACACCCTGTAGATCAAAAGATTGTAGCGTGAATCGACTATTGTGCGAAACTGTGCTATTGTACTGTTTACAGTTGGGTCCAACAATCCACATTGAGTCCAAAATTGAATTTTAAACTGGAAATAAACAAAAGATTTTAATAAACTTTATGACATGAAATATTTCTACATTATTTCTAAGTCACTAATAAGCAAATTAAACAAGTTTGTTACCATTTTAACTTCTTTGTACAAAAGGTCCTTGCTTCCATTGTAACAGACAAGATGCTCTTTGGAACATTCTTATATCATGCTGGCATAACATGGATCACCAGGCTTTGCACAGATTTGTGGAGTCAGTGCTAGTTTGAGTGAATGCTAACATTCAAGCAGTCGATGGACATATTGTAACAAATACTACAAAATGTAAATTTTTACTCAAATTGTAATGCTGATAATATGATTTGTAATGTAAAAACTTTGATTAAAGGAATGTTCTGGGTTCAAAACTAGTTAAGCTCAATCAACAGCATTTGTGGCATAAAGTTTATTACCACTAAAAATTATTTTTACAATTTGTGGATAATTTTGTTTATTTAAAAATTATTTTTTTAAATTTAAAAATAAAATCTGTGTATATATTTGTATGTTTTACTTTTTATATATCAAAGAGAAAATGCAACAAATCAAGACAAATCTAGAACAGGATTCACTACTTCCACACGTAATGTGGAAGATTTAGTAAGCACTTACAACCGAGGATAAAATGGCAATATACTGTATCACATCATCCTATTAAGTCCCTCTTCATTTCATATCCTTGAGATAATTACAAAATATCCTTCCATTTACTCTTTCAAATTTCACACGGAAAACAGGCTCAAATTGGGTCTCATATTCAGCAATTGAACCTGTTGTAGATTTAAAGACACCAGCAAAGTGTATCCGTGCATTGTGCAATGAAGACCCACAATGAATTGTTCTGTCAGACCTAAAGGTTTTTGTTCTCCTTGAAAGAGTGCAGAGAGGATGTTCACACCTCAAATCAAGGCCTCCTTCACACCAGTTTTGGCAAACTAAATCCCAGCCTTATGGGAAGTGAACAAACGACCTTTGTTTCCAATACATGGTTGAGTGTTAACAGGGAGAAGGAAGACTGTGTGTGTGTGTGTGTGTTTGTGTGTAGTTGGGAGGAGGTTGGCAGGGACCATCAGAAACATGAGGAAAATTCGAGAGGAGAAAAAAAAACTGACAAAAAGACAGCTCAGACAGAGCAAAGTAGGTATGCAGGTGCTGTAGTCTTCTGAAACATTATCTCTTCAAAAGACTGCACCTGAAATCTCTAGCTCTCTTCGAGTAATCATCGAGTAATCACGTAGCGCCCTCTCTCCAGTGAGTATTGTGGTCAGAAACACTTCATCCTCCAACCTGTAGATGTTAGACAATAATGTTTCCTGTTTCAACATGGAGCGCTGGCCCATAACAGAACAAATTCCCCCATTTTCAAAGAGCTAAATTCGAAGTAAGAGACAAAGGCTACAAATGAATCTAAATTCAACAGAACACCTGAAAATAAAGGGGAAAAAAAACAGACTATTATTAGATGTCAGGATTCCTATCCTCCTATTGTGCTCAATTCACTGGACCTCAGCCCAATAACACTCTTAATTAATAATATAATTAAGCACGTTTCTTAAAGTAAATAATTATAACTTATATCCCAAATATCATGTTTTCTCTGTGTATTGGGACAGATAATGTGCGTTGTACTGATTTTTTTGTCCATTATACCACGTCTGTCGTGTGTATGGGTTGTCCAATCACCGTCCCCCTGGGGAGTGTATAAAATAGGGCTTTGGGGTAACGTCTGGTGTGCACCATTGCCTGAGGATCCCCTATTCCGGTTTCACTCCCTTCCACTTCCCGGAACGTATGTGTTTTTATGGCTATCCGGGCGATGGTAAGAATCAGAATCAACTTTATAGCCAAGTATGCTTGCATACACATACAAGGAATTTGTCTTGGTGACAGGAGTTTCCCGTGTACAAACAATACATCAACAAGACAGAGATAATAATAAATAATAGAATCAAAATAAAAAGTTAATAGAAAATAATGTATATATAGAAATACGCAATAGGACAATATAAAGAAATATATATGTATATGCAATATACAAATACAATCAGAAGCAAGGGAATGTAATGGCAGAAGAGGTATGGTATTTTGGATAAATATAAACAGACTAAGCTGTGTATTGCACATTAATTACTGCTCAATGTGGCAATTTGAACTCTTCATGAGATGGATTGCCTGAGGGAAAAAAAACTGTTCCTCAGTGCTCTGTAGCACCTGCCAGAAGGCAACAGTTCAAAAAGGTGGGGATGGTGAGTGGGGTCCAGAGGGATTTTTCCAGCCTTTTTCCTAACTCCGGAAGTGTACCATCCAGGAGGATGACAGAGCTGTTCTTGGCGGTGCAGTCATTTGTATACATGGAGAAGAGCAGTGGGGAGAGCACACATCCCTGGGGGCCACCAGTGCTGATTGTACAGGTGCTGGAAGTGAATTTCCCCTGTATCACTAGCTGCTGCCTGTCCATCAGAAAGCTGGTGATCCACCGACAGATAGACATGGGAGCAGAGAATTGGTGTAATTTAGTCTGGAGAATAGCTAGGATGATGGTGTTGAAAGCCGAACTGAAGTCCACAAAGAGGATCCTTGTATATGTCCCTGGTCTGTCCAGATATTGCAGGATATGATGCAATACCATGTTGACTGCATTCTCCACAGACCTGTTTGCACGATAAGCAAATTGAAGGGGATCTAGAAAGGGCCCAGTGATGTCCTTCAGGTGGGCCAACACCAGTCTTTCAAATTATTCCATGACCACTGACGTCAGAGTGATGGGTCTGTAGTCATTAAGTCCTGTGGTTTTGGGTTTCATTGGACAGGAATGATGATTGAGCGTTTGAAGCAGCATGTGACTTCACATTGCTCCAGTGATCTATTGAAGATCAGTGTGAAGATAGGGGACAGCTGGTTAGTACAAAATTGTATACAAGTAGTTGAAACACCATCTGGGCCCTGTGCTTTCCTTGGCTTTTGTTTTTGGAAGACACGGCACACCTCTTCTTCACAGATCTTAAATGCCGGTTGAGTAGCTGGAGGGGGTAGGAGGGGGATTGTGTTGATGTTTGTGTGAAGTGAAGGTTAGAGTGGGTGTGGGGAGTGAGATTGGGCCTTTCAAATCCACAGTAGAACATATTCAAGTTGTCAGCCAGTTGTTGGTTCCCTACAATGTTGGGGGAAGGTCTCTTGAAGTTATACTCAAAAAAAATATTTCAGCCTATTTTCAAGATGTATCCATTTCAATTGAATAACACATGTCCATCTAATTGAATTGCCTAATCTTTAACTAAATACAATGTACAAATCTTACAAAATGCAAGTTTTATTAATGACATTTTCTTCAAGACTATTCAATTCAATTAGATTGAAATGTGTCATTCAATTGAAATGGATACATCTTAAAAATAGGCTAAAATATGTTTGGGATTGTAGTAATGTCTCTCAGGCCACTCCACACTGATTCAGGGTCATTAGCTGAAAATGTTCTTTTAGCCACTCTAATATCTTTATTATGTGTGTTTCTAGCCTGATTGTACAAGACTTTATCCCCAGCTCTGCAAGCATCCTCTTTGGCCTGACGAGTTCTGCAGTAAACCACGGTTCATTGTTGTATGTTAAATAAGTCCTAGTAGGAATGCACATATCCTTACAGAATCTGATATATGATGGTAGAATATCTGTGAGCTCATCCAGATTGGTGTCTGCAGCCTAAAAAAACACTCAATTTACAGTCTTTTCTACAGGTTTAGCTGATTTTAGTTTCTGCCTTTAGGTTGGAAGAAGATGAATGAGACAGAGAGTCCCAAAGCTGTTCTAGGGACAGAGTGATATGCACCCTTTATTGTTTTGTAACAATGATCCAGTATATTTCTGTCTCTGGTTGGGCATGTGATGTGCTGTTTGTAATTGGGCAGTTCACGTGTGAGGGTATTGTTGTTGATCATATCTGTGATATGATCAGCCAGCTGTTGCAGCACTGCATTCACGCACACATGTGGCAGGTAGGGCTGAAACGATTAGTCGACATTATCGACAACGCCAACAATAAAACATTGTTGACAAAATTTTCATTGTCGAATAGTCATTTGATCTAATTTAATTTAACATGAGATCACTTTAAACTCTAATTATGAGAGCAGCACTGCAGCTCACACTTGATTGAGGAGAGGAAGAATTGCACAGCTCACAGTCCAGATGCACTCTAAACCTTCCAAACAGCTTAAGGTGATGTAAATCGCAAAGTATGAGGGAATTATAATGCAAAAATACAAAGTAAGTAAATACAGAAATGGTCTTGTTGTGGAATAAGTGGAGCCGCTCCACTGAAGCAAAACTTGCGCATCTTGTGACTTTAAAGGAAACATCCAGATGTTACATCTTAAATGCAGTTATATTTAATGCGTTATAGCTTTATTAAAGTTCAAATAATATGGAAGCAGATCATGTAAATAACTAAAAACTCAGAAACTGGCATTTTTCTGTGCAGTCAGTGAGTAGCGTGAATGTCCCTATCTAAGGGCTGATGCACACTCTGTCACGGTACGCTCATCCCTCTAGCGTGCAAGCTTAATGCAGCTAGATTATAATGTATTGGCTTGCGACTTATTGAATCATAATATATGTCACTGTGCATTTCTTATTGTGAAGAAAATTGGCAATACACAGCTTTATTAATACAAGAGAGTTTGTTTTTTTGTGAGTTAAAGATGGATTGAATTAAACAGAAAGGTGAGAGAGGGTAGTCTTCACCCCATTATACACTACAACAAAATATGTTTTTGATTTGTTTTGGCTTGTTTTCCAATATAAATATGTAAAAATAAGCATGTGGGGCTAATTCTTGTTTTTTTATTTTTCATTATTATTATTATTCATCCTTATTCTGAGTATTGCTGTTATACTATTTATTTGTCAATGGTATTTGTAGTTATGAACTGTCTTGTCTTGTATTGTTTGTTTATTTTCTTTTGTATTTGTAGAGTGGAGGAGGGCGGGGCCAGGCTGGATAGAGGGATAAAGGTGGCCGGTGACGAGAGAGAATTATAGGCAGCTGCCCTGTATGTGTTTATGTTTTTGTTTAAGTTTATCATTAAACGCCTCCTCCTTGCCAATGTTAACCCCTTTACATTTACATTTATGCATTTGGCAGATGCTTTTATCCAAAGCGACTGACAGTGCACTTATTACAGGGTCAACCCCCGGAGCAGCCTGTAGTTAGGTGCCTTGCTCAAAGACAAAATGGTGGTAGATGTGGGGATCAAACTGGCAACCTTCTGATTACCAGTTATGTGCTTTAGCCCACTGCGCCACCACCACTCCACACCTTTACATTGGTGCCGAAACCCGGGAAGGAGGAGGGATGCCTGTCGCAAAGCCCTGGATACTGCCTTCCACCCAGGGGAGCGCAGCTGCCATCCGCCGGGGATGGAGGGAAGATACTCCCCGACTGCCTGGAGCGGAGGAGTGCGCCCCCCCCCAACATCGCCGTAAATGCGGAGGGACGTTCTGTCCACTGGGGGTCGGAGGTTTGATACCGGTCCGCCCGGGGAGGAGCGGCTGCCGTCCGACTGAGAGGGTAGAGGAGTGATCAAGGACCATGCGATGGTACATCAGAGAACTGGTGAGTGAGTATCTTTTTCTCTCTCTTTTTCCACCCCCCTGGAGAGGAGGGCGGGATGTAGGTCATGCCGGGGGTCTGAGGCAATGCCGGTCTGAGGCAATGCCAGAAGGAGTGTATAGGAGGGTGTGGCTGGGCTGGAACGACGCACACCCTGTCCCTAATCAGCCTGATGGGGCGCGAGAGGGATAAAGGTGGACGGTGACGATTGTTCACAAGAAAGAGAGAATTACTGGCAGCTGCCCTGTATATGTTTATGTTTTTGTTTAAGTTTATCATTAAACTTTATTTATATTGTCAAGCCGGTTCTCGCCTCATCCTTGCCCATATTAACCCCTTTACAGTATTATTTTTTAAACTTTGTTGCTCAACATTACAGCTGTCAACCCAAGTGCATTTGAAACTCCTCTGTGAACATTACTGCTTGGAGTTGGTGTACAGGACGGGTTTGTGACTCGATTCTTTTTGTGGTTTTATTTTAATCTGTTTTCTGTGAATTTATTTAATTTTGTGTCTGGAGGGGGGATGAAAACATTTTGCTAGGGCATATTGTTTAGTCTCCCTGCCTATTGACGACTATTTCTGTGTACCATCAAATTATTAACTATATATTTGTCATCAAATGGTGTCTTTCTGTGTATGTGATTGTGCCTGTTCATTGTTTTGTTGTTAATTTTTAATTGTCTGTTGTTCTAAGAGTTGAGGACCCAGGGCAGGCGGCTAGCCCCTTTTCTCCTTCTGAGATGGTGTTGCCTTGGTTATGAAGTGTGGTGCATCTATGCTTAACTTCACTTGTGTGCGTGAGACTGATTCGTGCATGTGGCGGTGAAAGATTATTATAAAGGAGATTGTGACCCTTTATCTAGCCGGCCTGCCACTGGTAAGCCTCGTATAGTGTCTGTTCTTCTTTTTTTGTGCCTCTTATTCCTGTGTTTTGATCTGAGGGTTATGTGGGGTCATATAAATTCATATTAAATGATTTTTAAGTATTGCTTGTGATCATGTAATGTTTAATAAAGATTATTATTTTATTGTTTTTATCCACGTCGCCGTGCTTCATCTATTACTCCACTAATTCTGAATGATTGGGACAATTTTCCCTGAGTTTTCCCTTTTAACAGGGTGGCGTAGTTAGCTGCTCGCCACATCTTTTTTGTGGTCTATTTAAAAAACATGAATAATCAAAACGTTTAAAAAAACTTTAAAAGCAATTACTCCACCCATGGACAAGGCACACCACAAAGTAGAATAATTAGCCATCTCGCCATAATCAGGGATGAAAAGTTTCCTAAGGAAAGATTCTAAAAATACCTCATGTCATCTCCTTTTTCATTTTACCTCTCCATCTGCTTCTAGAAGTTCTTCCCTGCAGTTTATTTTCTTCATAAGTGTGTTTAACGTCTAACTTTGGAAATACTGACATTTTGAGCCTAGACGTTGGCCAGCAACTTAACCCAGAGGGAGAGAGAGATTATATGAGTATGTCTTGTCATGGCTGTGTATGGAAGAGTTTGTTTCTGAGACTTCTGAGGAACCCAGGGGTTTGTCACATCTTCCTGGGTGCCCAGAGTGGCACAGTGGCCTCACTGGTTTGTTCGCCAACAGCCTCTCATTAACCCATTTACTCTGAAGTGACTTAAACAAAAATAAAGACATGTCTAACAAGCTTGTGAGTGAGTATGTTCATCACTGCCACATGTGGTTTTGCTTATATTGTAAAATTATATAGTCAAATAATCTTTTGTGGCTGAATCTGCCAATTACAATTCAAGAAAGCTTGACTAATTAGATTTGTTGTAGATGAGCATTAAGATTTGGCAAATGCACCTAAGGTTTTACTATAACTGTAATATTCATAATCTAAAGTCTGTATAGTCTATATACTTTTTCAGTATAATGAATAATTGACATTATTACATTGTACTGTGTAATGCTTAAATCTAAAGTGTGTCATTTCTGTGCCACTAATGCCACCAAAATTTTAAAAACCATTGTTTTCAAACAGATTCCAGAAACGAAACCCTGATTGTCCCACCCCAAAGTCACACCATAAGTCGATCTAATGTTGCTGTGTCGGGGCTTAAACAAACAGAGGAATATTTTGATCGCTCCACAGATCAGTGTTAAAATTATATGTGACATCAACCTATCATTTTTATTCCAAAATTCCTACAGTAGTTCAATTTCAGTTGTAAAATCGAAATGATGCTGATTAAATAAACACAAGAAATTTTGCAAGCTAAGACTGTGCAGGATTTATTCTATTCTTTCAACAATTTCTGCACACCAACCTGTATGCAAAGATGGTGAAATCTTAAGATATCATAAAATTTCAAATCAATACAATATCAAATTTTAGCTAGCCTCCTATCCAACACTTTATTATAAGAAAGGAAACATCAATGAACAAGTTTGATTGCTCATTTCATATTTATTTATGCAATACAAATGACAGTCACATTTTATTTTAAAGTGTCTTAGTTACTGTGTATTTACATACTTGTATGTAAGTACTAAGTAATATTTAAGCAATATTTGAGCAAGAGTGCGAAATGGCCCTACATCAGCACTGCTGTGATTCGGCCATAGGCTGAGTGCCGTAGGTAATCACAGCAGTGCTGATTTAGGGCCATATAGCACGATTACAGGTGTACGGTCATAAAAAGAGCATTTGTGCATGGAACTACTTTCTTATGTGACCGATCAGAATCTGCCATTGCTGGTTCAAAACAAATGATCCGTCCAAACCTCCATTAGTAATTAAAAAATGTCATTTCAGAAATAGTATCATGGCTTGTGCTGTCGAACAAGTTATTGGATAAACAAGGATGAACAAGGATGGATGTGAGTGAGTGAGTGTGTGTGTGTGTGAGGGAGAGAGAGACAGAGAGATGGAGCATGTGTGATTATCTGTTGCCACACCCAAGCAGAGATGCTGTCAGCTTTCTGGAGATCAGCTTTCTCAGTGGAAAAATAGCCGTCCAAGCGGGGGTAATTCTCCCTATTTCGCGGTAGCCGGTGAAAGAGAATTTCACTATAGAAACCACAATGTCCTCCGCCATTTTGAACAATACTTTTTCTCCTATGTGGAAACTCCAATGAGAGGTAAGTAATGAGTTGTGTAATTAATCTGTCAGTTGTGTCTCTCAACTCTGATGAGCCATAATGCTGAAGTTGTTTGTTTAAAGCTGTTTAAAGCTATTTTCTAGCTGTAGTTGTGTAGTAGTAGTAATACAAGCGATCACAGAGTGCTGTTGTATGTAAACAATGACTGAGGGATTCACTTCACGTCACCAACCGCTCATATTACACACAAAAGTTATCTTTTGCCACCACCTGCTGGCTAACATATGTGATGTCAAAAAATTTAATAAAACATACATGTAAGAGACCCTTATAAAGTAACTCTTAACAGATCTGCACAGCTCTTACACTTTAGTTTAGAATGGCAGGAACACAAGCGGAGTGGTACACACACAGTGAAGCTTCCGGGTACTGATGGTGTCAGACCATTAGTGCTCATGGAACATCTCTCGTCCAATCAGATTCGAGGACCGGAACGAACGGTTGAATATTAATTATTAACATGTACATACAGTGTAATTGTTTTGAGCAACGGCATGTAAATACATGTTGTTATATTTATTACTATAGTATATTAGTGACATGTACTAGAGTATGTGTTTCATAGGTACTAAAATAAAGTGTAACCCTAAAGTGTAACCCTAATGACTGATGTATTTCAATAACCTGTAACACATTCCCCTAATCTTGTTACAAAACCTGGTGTTTTCTTTCTTCCCTGGTACATAAAAGTTTATTTCTTATTAAAATCATGGTTAGGTTTAAGGTTTGAGTAAGGTCACCCCACCACCTGCTCCCTTGACCCCATTCCTTCCCACCTTCTCCAGGCCATCTCTCCATCCATCCTACCCACAATCATGCATAATTAACACATCTCTACTTTGTCACTTTTGCCACTACATTTAAGCAAGCTTGAGTAACCCCGCTGTTGAAAAAACCTGCATTTAACCCCACATGTAGAACACTACAGACCAGTCTCTCTCATCCCATTCATGGCAAAAACATTTGAAAGTGCAGTTTTCAATCATATCTCTGCCTATTTCTCACAGAACAAGCTGATGGATGACAATCAGTCAGGCTTCAAAAGTAGACACTCCACCAAGACTGCCCTGCTGTCTGTTACTGAGTTGCTGAGACAGGTGAAAGCATCCTGATACTGCTGGATCTTTCTGCAACCTTTGACACAGACAACCATCAGATCCTACACTCCACCCTCCCTGGGCATCACAGGAACTGTGCTTGACTGGTTTAATTCCTATCTCTCAGGTAGGTCCTTCAAGGTAGCCTGGAGAGGTGAGGTGTCCAAGTCACATCAACTACTTTCTGGGGTACCTCAGGGCTCAGTGCTTGGGCCACTTCACTTTTCTATATACACCACATCACTGGGACCCATCATTCAGGCACATGTTTTCTCTTACCACTGCTACGCTGATGACGCACAGCTCTACTTGTCTTTCAAGCCCAAGGTCTCTACAGTGACTGCTCGAATCTCTGCTATTTTGGCAGATATCTCGGCCTGAATGAAGGAACACCACCTACAACTTTACCCAGCCAAGACCGAACTCCTTGACTGTCCAGCCAATCCTGCTGTTGAACACAACATCGCCATGCAACTGGGTTCAACAACAGTAATGCCTTCCAAAACGGTCAGAAATCTAGTGGAAACCATCGATAACCATCTAAATTTCACAGACCACATCTCAAAGACAGCACAATCATGTAGATTTACACTCTACAATATTAGTAAGATAAGAGCCTTCCTCTCTGAACATGCCACACAACTTCTTGTTCAGTCACTTGTCATAACTAGAGTGGACAACTGTAATGATCTCATTGCAGGCCTCGCTTCATGCACAATTATACACCTGCAAATGATCCAGAATGCAGCAGCACGTCTGGTCTTCAATGAACCAAATAGAGCGCATGTTACACCACTCCTTGTCTCTCTTAACTTGCTGTCGGTTGCTGCACATATCAAATTAAAGGCTCTGATGCTGGCATACAGAACAGTCACTGGGTCTGCTCCAGCATACCTCAAATCATTTGTGCAGAGCTACGTTTCTACCAGAAGCCTGTGGTTGGCTATGGAATGTCGCCTTGTTGTACCAGCACAAAGAGACACCAAAGCACTTTCCTGCAATTTTGGCTTCATCATACCACGTTGGTGGAATGACCTTCCCAACTCCATCCGTGAAGCTGACTCACATCTTTTCCATGAGCATATAACCAGTTACTAAAAAAATTTAAACTTTAACTTTAATCTGTCTTGAATACTATTCTGATGCTAGTGAAACCTGTCATGTGGCAATTTTCGCACCACTATCTCCTTAAGATGATTTGCTTATAATGTTTTAATTTGCTCTTTTGTAAGTTGATTTTAATAAAAGCATCTGCCAAATGAATAAATGTAAATGTATGGTTAAGGTTTGGGTAAGGGGTCAAACTGAAGACTAATCATAATAACATGTTCGTTGACTCATTTTTAACCACTTGCGCATGTGCATACACCATTCTATGTTATATGCCCTATTTGTTTTAGTTTTTGTTTTCTTACCTTGTATTATATTCTGTGTATCACTGTAATATTCTGGGTGCACTTGCTTGTTTCTGCTATCACCAAAAAAATACAAAAATAAAAATAATTCCTTGTGTAAGTGAGCACATTTGGCAATAAAGCTCATTCTGATTCTGATTTATTTTTCTGAGAGGTAGTTGTATGTCATGGAACAAATTATTTGCATTATTTCATATTCATTTTAAATGTATATGAAGTACGGTGCTTATCTGTTAAACATTATATAATGTT
Source organism: Xyrauchen texanus (assembly GCF_025860055.1). Taxonomy (NCBI): domain Eukaryota; kingdom Metazoa; phylum Chordata; class Actinopteri; order Cypriniformes; family Catostomidae; genus Xyrauchen; species Xyrauchen texanus. The sequence continues at coordinate 41,253,039 of NC_068277.1, forward strand.
TGTTAATGACTTGAAACTTATATTTATTATAAAATGTTATTCACAATTTAAACCTCCAGCTACTCATGCACATGTTTCTCATTTATATTGTTGATTTGAAAGTTTGCATGTGTCTTACACACTGTGGTTATTGCCAAACACACAAGTAAGTATGTATTATTGGGTAAAGCTGATTTGGGTGTGTGCATATTAATCAAATCTATCTGGGAGGTGAGGCTGAGCTCTGCTTATCCTCTTTAATACATAAATCCGAATTCATTTGAGTAATCCCTGGCAAATTTTCCCCACAGACCTCATGATATTCATCAAAGCTTCCGTGTTGATTTTTGAGAGAAAGCTGGCGCTTTTGATCTACTGATAGACAAAATTCTCCCCAGGGGGAAAAGGTAATACATCAAATGTATTTACACAATCAAACACAGGGTGAAAGTGAGCTCATTCTATTGCCAATTTCAATGGGAAGACTTTCTCCACACGCACCTTTGTTGTGTGTGTGTGTTTATACAGAGGTGTGGGATGTAAATTATCCTGTCTCCTGTTGTCATCTGTAGTGTGTGTGTTTGCTTTGCTTTGTTAAGCTTTACAGCCCATAAACCTACAATTCCTTAGGAGTGCTGGGCTTTGATGATGTGTTGTTGATTTTCCCTGCTCTCCCTCACAGTCTGAGCAGGACTGTGAAAAATGGCTATGATGACTGGGTTAGGACCTCTCCAATAAAAGCCATTAAGTGCCTTGTGAGAACCAGCACCTTGATTTACTCTCGGGTCACTTATTTGTTTGCATCCCCCATTTCGCCCCATTCCCGTATGCATGGCTGTCTGTTCAGGGTGCAAATATTCTGTTATGTGACATGTACCATAGTTATTTCAGGCGAAGATCAGAAGAAATAAAAACACAACAAACTAAAGTGAGTCTGTTTGGATTGCAGGGTGGTAATTTATGGCTTCATAAATATAGCAGCAGATCGTGATGTGGTCCAAAGGGCACTGTGGAGTCGAGCTGTTGACAGTAAGCAATTGGACATTTTCTACCCTCCCATTATTCAAAAATGTAGTCTCACACAGTGGCTGCTCTATCCGATTGGACTGTAACCACTGATGTGGTATGACTTTGTTATCCACTAAAAGTTGCACTTTTTGCTGGTGCATATAAGAGAGGGCTACTAGAGAGATTAGGGTGTTTATTTGTGTTCCATTTGAAATGGAGTGTTCTCATTTAAGTCTTAAGAGGTGTTTTATTGAACAGAACAGCAAAGGCTGTGTCAAGCTTGCAATAGAATGCAACTTAATGCAGTCCTACAGTATTTGTATAAGATTTAAAAAACATGATAAATAAATGTAATTAAAGAAATAAAAGCTTTATCACCTCTGACCTTTTAAAGAAATAGTTCTGTCTTGAAAATTCTGTCATTATTTACTCACCTTCATGCCGTTGTTTCTTCTGTGGAACACAAACGACATACAGTATATTCTTCAACATATTGTAAATATAATACAAGCTCCAAAAAAGACATACAGGTGGTTTTATCCTTCTGGTTTAATTTCAGAAGATCAGGTTAGGTGAGAAACCCAAAACATTTTGTTTTATTATTTATTTTTTATTTTGGCTTCAGAAGACATGGATTAAACCACCAAGTTCATATGGATTACCTTTATGCTGGCTTAATGTCCTTTTTGGAGCTTGACATTTTTGAACACCATTGATTTTCATTGCATGCAGTACAACAACAGCTGAGATATACTTCAAATTATCGTCTTTTTTGTTCTTGTTCTTGGAAATGGCAAGCTCTGCATCTTTATGATTAGAGTAAGCTCAACAACTCTGAAGTTGGATAATGTGCACCTATCACATAAAGACCCTGATGTCATTGAGAGGCTTTATGAGTTTTATGACAGTCAGTAACCGTTGGCAGAGACTATAGAAATGAATATGTAGTGCTGTCACAAAATGTTCTTTTACAAAACAACTCATGTTTCTTAGCAGACTCCAAATATAGCTTACTCCAAAGTAAATAGGCCCACGTCATGGCAAACATATTGAAGACCAGGCATTCTATTAAGTGATTGTTTGCATACAAAAGAATGTCTTAAAAAAGTAGCATGCTGACGAAAAATAATCACTGGATTTGCCATGTCCAGTCTTCAAATCTTTGAAAGATATTCACAGTTTTGTTTAAGGCACTTAGTAGCAACCAATTGATAAGCAGAACTGTATATTTTGCATAGATTTCTGTCTGAACTTATTACTTTTGGATGAACAGATATTCTAATCACCAAGTCTACAAACTTTTCAGGTAATGTCTTCAGTGTTTCCTCCACAACCATTCACGGTGACTGCCACCCCATATTTTGAGTATTTTTCCATGTCAGTCTATTATTGTGCTATAATTTATTAAAGTTTTATTCACCCCCTTAATTGATAATAAAATGAACTGTGGTTGGTAGTTTTAGACATTGGTCAATCAGTGTCTTCCTGTATAATCCAGTAGCACTTGGCCACACAAAGCTGCAATGTGGACTAGGCTTTCTGCCAGAAAGTCAAACGTCTGGCTAAATAACATAAGTACAATAGTATAATGTGTTCTGTGCAATCATAGAAATGTTCAGAGTATATACAGTATTGCATACTACAGTTCCATGTTTGTGTATGTAAGTGAATTGTTTTAATATATAATTTTAATTAATCTAACTAATAACTGTGCCCATGCTATTTACCAAGTAGAATTTCTCTCGTTCAGTTTGTACATGCTTATTAATATTCTGTATGTTTGAATTTCAGAACCACAAACATGTATAGTAAATAAATGCAAATTAATTGGAACTTTGTGAGACATTGATACAGTTCTGAGACCCTGTAGCTGTTTAGCAACCCCAAATCAGCTGTAAAATAAATATCCCAAATAATTTACAATTAATATATAATTGATGTATTCATTTCTGATTAAATCCACCTCAACCTGGATCAGCTGACAGCCCAACACAGCTGACTGGTTCAGCACTTTTTCTGACCCCAAAATATATGATCAAGTGATAGTCACTGAGGAGCATGAGTCACTCTTGTCCACCTAGGGCAAGAATGAGCTAATACTCATTTATTCACTAATAAACAGGCACTCAAAATGAAGAAAAAGGAAGAGGAAAAATAGGTCATAAACTCTCATTGTAGGATTGGTAATTGGAGCTCTTTACAAAGTCACTGCCAACTTCTCTTTTCACCAAAAAAGAAAAGAAAAAATATTGAATGGCTTATTGTGGTTAGCAGTGGTAGCTTTGCTATTGATGGAGCCCAGCAAGCTGTCTCCCGTTCACAAGTAAGACCATGTCACAGCGTGTCCCGTCACACCTGTCTAGCACCTCCGAACATCAATGTAAAAGTTGAATATTTATCTGCCAAGTCTCTGCTTAAAAGAGCCAGAATAACTTATAACTTTTGCTTCTCATCCGCATAAAAGCACAGAGTGGTGGTTTTAGTCTCTGTATTGTGATGGGCATGGTTATTTCTTTGTGATACAGATAAAATTGCATTCATCCTTTGTGGTGGTAAGCATTGTGTCAAAGCAGACCCTGCATGACAAGTGGAAGCTTGAAAGAGAGGTTAGGTGTCTTCACAAGGGAGGATGTTCTACAATGGATCTTATCCTCTGTGTTTACCCTACTGAAGAAGAAGAAAATCTTTAACCAACATAAGCTGGTTTGCTGGTTTTAACTGATTTAAGCTGCTCTAGCTGGTCTTCAGCATTGCTAAGATGGATTTTAGCTGGTTGGCCAGTTGATTTTCCAGCCTGACCAGCAGATAAAGCAAACATATATACACTGAATCAACTTTGAACCCCATTATTCCCTTTCTGCCTCCAAACCCCCAACTCCATCCTGACCCTCAACAAATATCCCTGTTGTCCAACTTGAGAATACACACAACACAAAACAACAACATAAAAAAAAATTATATATACAGTGTGTGTGTGTGTATATATATATATATATATATAGTTATCTTTAACATAGTTATCTTTAAATATTGAAAAAATTATATATATATATAACAGATATTCAGATAATTAAAATGCATTACATTCTTGTGGCAGAAGAGTCAATCATTGATTAGACAATACAAAAGCTGCTTTAGAATACAATGTATTGTTTACTAACATATTATTGGACATACGCCAATCATTGGAATACAGTTCACAGCAATCCATTTCACAAGTCAATTTGTCAATCAGTTGGAGATTTATTATGAGGGCTTGTTTAAGGACCCATCAATGTACACCTGCGTCAGACATGCTTGTGTAGCCTGTTGTTCTGTCTGCTGGATGGTTGTTTTCTTCACTGTATAAACTGCTACACTGTTGAAAGTTCAATTACTGCCCTCTGGAGTAAACAGGTGGTACTACAAGTTTGAATTTCTCAGTAATCTTTCTTATTATGGTCCGGGGGCATTGCGATTAATTACGTAATTTTTTTTAACGCGTTATTTTTTATAAAATGAATCACACTGAATTAAAGTATTAAATTGACAGCCCTAATATATATATATAATAAAATAAAATAAAAATCACACATTTAAAACCACACATCTCTCTCCACTTCCCCTCTCCGAGAGCCTTCCAAAAATGATCAAATAAATCCAAGTTTCTATGCCTTTTCTATGACATTTCTAAGAATGCCGCCACCCTACCCATCTCTATTCGCCACCCCTGAAATGAGGGTGCTTCAGCTGACTTCTATCCCCCAAGGAAGACCTGTCTGCTGATCGTAACACTGTTTGTGTACATCACTGTGATGATCAAATGTGAGATAACGGGGTGTAACTTAACTTCTCTGTTTAGTTTGATAGAAAGGTTTCGCAATGGCGAAATAGGGGCAAAAGATTCCTGTTCAATACAAAACCAGGGAGGGGCTCTCTCAGGTGGAAGCGACGAATGAGCCAAATGTCTGAGACCAAATGCATAATAATAACACAAAATCTTGGGAAGGCCTAGCCTATCTTTGTCAATCGGCCTATGCAATTTATTGAAATGTAATCTGGGATGTTTACCATTCCAAATGAAGGAATCACTATGCTATCAAATTGCTTGAAATAAGAGAGAGGGACATCTACAGGGAGAGATTGTAGCATGTTTTTGAATTTTGGAATTCATTTGAATTACATTAACCTTCCCAATCATAGATAAATGTAATGAATTCCACCTGCCCACATCACTCTCAATGAACTCTAACTAAATCACACAAATTTGCTGGGAATAAAATACCCAAATACTTAATGCCCTGTTTGAGCCACTGGAAGGTGCCCGGCTGAAAAGCTGTTACTGGGCAGTATGCTGCCAGAGACAAAGCTTCAGATTTAGACCAATTTACTCTGTGTCCTAAGAACTTAGAAAAGGAATTAACAATTCTGTGGAGGCAAGGCATAGATCTAGTAGAGTCGAAGACAAATAATAAAATACCATCTGCGTAAAGCAAATGCTTATGCACCACACCTCCCGCCACCACCCCTGGAAAATCCTCCTCCTTTCTTATCATGGCTGCTAATGGTTCCAGGGCAAGACAGAACAATAATGGAGAAAGAGGGCAACCCTGCCCCTATCCAGAGTAAAATAATCAGAAATTAATACATTTGTTTGTACTGCCACTACCGGGTGTCTATAAAGTAACTTCATCCATCCAATAATCGCTTGGAAAGATTGCTTGGATCTTTGTCGTTTTTAAGAATCAGACTGATCCGGACTTGTGTCATGGTTGGTGGAAGCTTTCCATTCTTTAATAGTTCCAAATAATCTTCTGGAAAATTTTGGAGCCAGTTCTGTACATAAGATCAAAAATGTTCTGTGGCAAAGCCATCTGGCCCTGGAGCCTTGCCTGTAGGCAAGGCCTTAATTACCTCGCCAAGCTCTTCCAAGTTTATCTCAGAATCAAGAGAATTTTTTTGCTCAGTCATCAGTTTAGGAAGTTCTAATGGTTTCACAAATTAGAAAATACTTCCATCAGTAGATGAAGACATGGAACTATAGAGATGCATTGTCAATGCAATATCAATGGCTGAGTTAAATATTTCACCACCAGCAGATTTCACTGAAGGAATGGTAGAAAAAGACTCTCTCTGTTTAAATATCTAGCCAGAAGTTTCCCTGCCTTGTCCCCTGACTCAAAGTATGACAATTTGCCCTGAATAACCAAAACCCCACCTTCCGCAACAAAATAGTATTATATCTGTATTCCAATTGTGTCAATTCTCTGAGGCTATTAGACGACATTTAGCACTTGAGCTCTGCTTCGGCACTTTTAGTCTTCCCTTCCAATTCCACAAGTTCTTTTGCTTTGGATTATTTAGTAAATGAGTCTTAAATACTATCTAAACACTCCCACAGATGATAATGAGGACCAGTTAGTCTCCATATAGACACTGATTTCAGCATTTAGCATTTGTTGGAATTCAGGATTTTGCAAAAGGGATACATTAAAGCAGCGGTCCCCAACCTTTTTTGCGCCGCGGACCGGTTTAATATCAGACAATTTTTTCACGGACCGGCCTTTAAGGTGTGGTGGATAAATACAACAAAATAAAATGATACGATCGGCATAAAAACTGGGGTATTAATATAAATATAATAATAAACGTGAATCCAATGTGTAGATACTCGCAACTTTATTAGCAGCGTCTTCGTAACATCGCGCCAACAACATAACATGAATAACATCCTCTCTGCCCCCTAACGCACTCTGGTCGCTATGGTAACATTTAAACATGCCTTCAAAATAAGATACACAAAAACAAATATAAAGGGCATGAAAAATACAACTCACCATAACGCTCAATCAGTGGGAGCCCTGAGCCTGTTTCTCTGTAACGAGACGGTCCCATCTAGGGCTAATAGGAAACAAGGACACCCGAAGTGTGTTGCTTATGTCCAGTCTACTCCGTAGTTTTGTTTTGGTTGCTGTCACTGCCGAAAACCCCGCTTCACACAGATAGGATGTCGGAAATGGCAACAGTGTTTTCAGTGCTGTTGTGGCGATCTCAGGGTATTCTGCCATGACTTTTATCCAGAAATCCGGCAGAGTTGTTGTCTCGAACACACTTTAAGGCCGCCATCACTTGCAATCTCCAGCAGTTGATCTTCATCTTGCACAGACATGCTGGATTCACCTGGTTTGTTGACATATGGGTCGCGAATCCATTCCTTGGCAGTTCGTGGGTCTTTTGTGGTTGGGAAGTAGCGCTCAAACTCTTTTAAAAGCAAAGACAGGTGATCGTGCACCAGCTGGGAGAATGAAGGCTCGGGCTCAGTCTCTTTTAAAATCCCCACCAATGTTGGAAACATGTCAAATATACCTCTGTTCACGCGCCGTCCCCACAAATCCAGTTTGGCTTTAAATGCAGCTACTTTATCTGCCAACTTGAAGACTGTTGTCATTTTCGAGTTCATTGAGCAGGTTGAATATGTCGCATAAGTAAGCGAGTTTTACGACCCATTCCTCGTCACTGAAATGTGCTGCCAGCGGTGACATTTTTCTGAGAGAAATCTCTGCAGCTGCTCTCGTAATTCAAACACTCTGGCCAGCGATCTCCCTTGGGATAACCATCTTATTTCTGTGTATAAGAGAAGGCGCCTGTGCTCCGCGTCCATCTCCTCACAAAGCTGCTCGAACAGACGCGAGTTAAGGGCGTGTGCTTTGATGTGGTTAATAACTTTAACAACATCATTCAATACACTGTTAAGTTCCGGTGGCATTTTTCGGCTAGCCAGCATTTCCCTGTGAATGACACAATGCATAGACTCACATTCAGGTGCAACCTCTTTAATCCGAGCAGTTAAACCAGACAGCCGTCCAGTCATGGCAGCAGCTCCGTCTGTGCATATGCCAACACAAAAGGACCATTTCAGTTTTCCTGATATATAGTCATCCAGCGACTTGAATAGTTCTGCGGCTGTGGTTTTGGTTGGCAACGATAGTGCACATAACATATCCTCATGCACATCCTCCTGATAAAGATATCGCACATAAACAAGTAGTATTGCCTTGTTGTCAATATCTGTAGACTCGTCAACCTGGAGTGCGTACCACGGTGATGTATTTATCCTCTCCAACAATTGTGTTTCAATGTCCTCTGCTATTTCGTCAATGCGCCGAGTGACGTTGCTAGCCGAAAGAGGCACCTGTGCTATCTTTTTAACCGCAGCGTCTCCTAGAAGTTCACGGCAAATGTCTTTTGTGGCGGGAAGGATCAATTCTTCACCAATAGTGAATGGTTTCTTAGCCTTAGCAATACGGTAAGCCACCAAGTATGATGCTCTCAGTGCACTCGCATTTATTGATGTGGTGGCCCTCAGCAATTGCTTCTGGCATTCTTGTTAAAACTTTTTTCTTTCAAAATACTCAAAAGGCTTGTCTTTTAATGCGGGGTGCTTGGTCTCCAAGTGGCGAAGCAGTTTTGAAGGCTTCATTGCCTCAGAGAGCTGGTTGCCACATATTATGCAGAGCGGGCTTGGTGCGTGTAAATCACCTGTTGCGATAAATCCATATTTCAAGTAGGACTCCTGGTATTGTCTGTTAAATGCAGCTTTCTTTTTCTTGGAAGTCATAGGCTCTTCTTCAGTCTCCTCACTGAGCCGTTTACCCTTCGCAAAGAAACTTTCCAGAGACGTTTGTTTTTTACTCATTTTGCTAGATTGTGGGTTTATTTTTAGCGGTACCGTATCACGTGACCGAGACAAGCGTTGCTATGCGACAAGAGTGAGTCATAGACGGATGTAACGGAGAGATTTTATTATTTTAAAATGTATTATTTTTCAAAATAAAACATCGTTCAGACTCAGATAATAAATAAAATAAATTAAAAATAATTAAAAAAAAATTTTTTTTTGGAAATAATGTGAGTTATTTATTCTTTCTGTGCGGCCCGGTACCAAATGACCCACTGAACGGTACCGGTCCACGGCCCGAGGGTTGGGGGCCGTTGCATTAAAGTACAAACTATATGATTTATTTTTCTCTGTATGTGGCAACACCTCTAAACACACCAGGGCATGATCTGAGACTAATATATTTATATACATATATATGTATATGTAACAAAGAAAGACAACTGCAGCTGGATTCTTCTAACACAGGTAGATTTTAATTGACCACTTTCCTGGTTAACAGTTTCACAGGCACGTAGTCACTAAAACACGTTAGTTTCACATTAACATCTCAGCTTCACAGTAAGGCTCTTGACCCAGTCTCTCTCTCTTGCTGCTGGTGGCGTGGCTGCTTACATATCACTCTCCCGTGCTCACTGGAATTATAAACAGGTGTTAAACATAATTTAGCTCAGGTGCAAGCACCCTTACCAATTTCTCTCTATCCGGATGGACGCTTGACCATGCCCCCGCAGCCAAATACCTCCACCGCCTGACTCAGGCCAGGGTGGCATCCGGCCTGTCTACCACTCCCCCTCCATTTCTGGAAAGGAAGTCGGTGGCAGCCATCTGTGGTCCCGGTCTGTGGACCACCTTGAACTTAAACGGCTGAAGCGCCAGATACCAACGGGCAATCTGCGTGTTGATATCCTTTATGTGGTGGAGCCACTGGAGTGGAGCGTGATCTGAGCAGAGGGTGAAGGCCCGCCTAAGCAGATAGTACCGGAGTGTGAGGACCGCCCATTTGATGGTGAGACAATCCTTTTCCATGGTGCTGTACTTAGTATTCCCTCAGGGAGAGCTTGCGGTCTTGGGCAGGACACAACCACCACAGTGTTGTCAATTTGGGGACGCACCTGCCCGAGGCCCAAGTGGAACCCCAGATACCGTACCTCCACCCGCCCAATCGCGCACTTCTTGGGGTTAGCTGTGAGCCCTGCCCGCCGCAGCGATCTCAGGACCGCCCTCAGAGGCTGCATGTGCTGCTGCCAATGATTGCTGTAAATTATTATGTCATCTAAATAGGCAGCGGTGTAAGCTGAATATGGTCTGAAGATTTGGTCCATGAGATGCTGAAATGTAGCCGGGGCCCCAAACAAACCTAACGGAGGAGTCACAAATTGGTGTAATCCAAACGTTGTGGAGAACACTGTTTTTTCACGGGAAATTGGTGTCAAGGGGATCTGCCAATAACCCTTTGTCAAATCCAATGTCGAATAAAATAGAGCAGTGCCCAACCGATTGAGCAACTCATCAACGCGAGGCATTGGGTATGCGTCAAATTTACACAACGTTTTGACTTTTCTATAATCCACACAGAACCGTACAGACCTGTTGCTCTTAGGAACCAGAACAACTGGGCTGGACCAATCACTGTGGGATTCCTCTATTACCCCCATATCGAGCATTGCATCTAATTGTTCCCAGACAATTTTCTTTTTGTGCTCGGGCAATCGGTAGGGATGGCTATGTACCACTACCCCCGGCTTGGTCTCGATGTGGTGCTGGATGAGGTTTGAACGACCCACTAGATGGGAAAACACATCTGAAAATACCTGTTGCAACCTGGCAACCTCTGCGAGTTGAAACAGTGAGAAGTGGTCTCTGCAAGTGAAATGATTGAGTTTTGTATTCACCTCATGCCCGAGCTCCATCCTCTCCGGAACTACCATAGCCAACATCACAGGGACCGCCTCCCTCCACAACTTCAGGAGGTTGAGGTCATATATTTGATGTGCGCCCCCTCTATCGGTTCGCTTTACCTCATAATCGAGATCCCCCACTCGTCGTGTGACCTCAAAGGGTCCTTGCCTCTTGGAGAGTAATTTGAAGCTCGATGTGGGGAGTAATACGAGTACCTTATCTCATGGTACAAATTCCCTTTGCTGAATTCCCCTGTTATACAGTCGGCTCAGTCGTTCTTGAACCTGGAACAAATTCTCCTGTGTTAGTCATCCCAGGGTGTGGAGTTTTGCTCTAAGATCAAGAACTTATTGAATCTCATTCTTACTGTTTGAAGGACCCTCCTCCCAAGCTCCTCACGGATGACGTGAAGCACCCAATGCAGGCGCCACCCATGCAGCAGCTCGAATGGAGAAAAGCCGGTAGAGGCTTGCAGGACCTCTCGTACTGCCAATAACATGGGATCGAGCCATTTGTCCCAATTTCTAGCATCCTCATGCTCAAACTTATGAATCATGTTCTTAAGGGTTTTATTAAATCGCTCCACCAGGCCATCTGTTTGGTGATGGTAAACGCTGGTGCGGATTTATTTAATGGCCAATAAATTGCAAAGCTCCTGTAGTGTCCGTGACATTAAGGTTGTGCCCTTTCGAATCCCCACCCGGGAGATTATTTTGAAGAGTGCCTCAGCAACACTACGTGCTGAGATGTTCACAGGCACTGCTTCCGGATATCGCGTTGCATAATCCACTAGGACTAATACAAAGTGATGTTCATGTGCTGACTGCTCTAATGGCCCGAAGAGGTCCATGCCAATTCTCTCAAAGGGGACCTTGATGACCAGGAGTTAGAAAAACTGCCATAAAATTAATTAAACGAGATTGTAGGTGTCATGTAAGCAGTTCTATAAGGAAGAATGTTACAAAATTCCTTCTGAATGTTGTGCAGGTCTAATCTGCAGCTAACGGAAACACTTGGTTGAGGTTACTGCAGCCAAAGGAGGATCGACAAGTTATTAAATCTAAGGGTTCATTTACTTTTTCCACAACACATTCAATAAAGACATGAAAGATTATAATTGTTTGTGTTTTGTAAGCTTAAGCACATTGTGTTGATACTGTGAAAAAGTATTCTGTTTTATTCGTTTTATTTGCTTGAGTTTGATTTAATTTATTATTAATGTTTCACCAGTTCTAAAGAGGGTGAAGGAAAAGTGTTCTCTGCATGAAAGGAAAAACTTAGTGGCTGTTTGAGCTGGGTTTCTTTGAGTAGAGGTTAGGCAGTCACTACTGTGAATGGGTCAGAGTGAATTGGCCTCCTGTTGGTGCCCGGAGACATCTCTTTAGCCTTTCTACAGGAGAAGAAAGCCAAACTGCCACTCAGCCCAGAGCTAATACTGCTGGCAGCTATGTGCAGGACCCTGTGTGAATGTAAGAAAGCCAGAGGTGGAGGGGGGCTAATTTGACAAAGTGAAAGCAAATCATCTTAGAGAGTGAAAGGAGCGAGTAAGAGAACAATGTGTGTGTTTTCATGTATTTTTTAACCTTTGTCTGACTGGCCTGAAGGGGGTTACATTGGGAATTTTTTAAGCATGCTAAAACGTATCCCTTATGCATGCTCTCCTCACATTCCACAGCATTTCACCAGTTCTAAAGAAAGATTTTCTCTGCATAAAGGGAAAAACGTCATGTTTGCGTTGATCATGGTATAAGCAGGGTTGGAGAGTAACGAAATACATGTAAAGGGATTACGTTTGTAAAATACAAAATATAAGTAACTGTATTCCACTACAGTTACAATTTAAAGAATTGGTATTTAGAATACAGTCACATTCAACTATTTTGATTACTTTGTATTTTATTGTCATTTGTTTCATTTAATACTTAGTCCTTTCAGATGGAAAACTTTATACATATAAATGATGCAATCCAAAGTGCATTTGAACAGTGGTGAAATACTTTCTTTACGAGCAGACAGATTATGTGTGGAGTAGCAGAAACAGAAATAAACCTTGTGTAAATTGTCAGCTTTATGCTAAGCTAAAATGCTATTTCACGTTGGATCATAATTCCTTTTTTTTCTAGTAAGACCTTAGAAATGAGGGCAAAAATCGTATTCTTGATAATAATTGTTTTATTGTTTTCATGTAAAAGTATCTAAAAATCCTTAAAACAAGATCAGTTTGATTTATCTAGTTTTAGAAACAACACTGCGTAATATATTTAGGTTTTACAGAGAATGTATTTTTAACGTGTATTTTGTCTTACTGTACTGTTTTTATATTCAAAACAAGTGAAAAAAATCTAAAAGCATGAATTCTGTTATCTGTAGTGGAATACATTTCAAAAGTAACCCTCCCAACCCTGGGGGTTGTTGTACTTGCATCCTCCCTGGTGTGTATGCCCCTGCACTAACCCATGCTTTGCTTGTAAAATTACATTGTCAGACTTTATTGGTTTCCGTTTAGCCTCATCTAATGAAAAGAATAAAAAAATAAATATAATGTCATCACTTCCTAAATCTAAGATATTCACTGTCAAACATGGATACTTTGTTTTTACAGGTTTTACACAGTTTAACCTTGTACATAGAGCACAGATCTGTTAATAAGCTAAAGTATATGAGGCCTCTCTGGCCTAATCTAAAAATAACAGAAAAGAATGCCTTTCAGAAAACGTGTGTTGTGATTTGTGTGACCACTGCAGGACATTACACCCACACCACTCTCATAAAAAGGCAGAGAAGATTAAATTTGGCATTAAGAGACGAGATCAGTCACTGACCCTGTTTACATGCACTTAAGAATACTTTTTATTTCAGGGTTTTTGCAGAAAGCGACATTCTGAAATGCCATGTGAATGAGAACATGGGTTTCCTTATGTCATATAAGGGATTAAGAGAAAGTGGTTTAACACACCTTGGTTTCTCCCAGAGAACGCGGCTTATCTGGCCATGAAAATAAATAAGTGGCAAATAAGAAGAGTGCACATGTGCGTGAACAGTCCGGGGTAACACACGTCATTGAGTTGTAAAGGTGGTAGCGCCTGTACTAAATTTAAATTAATAATTTAAAGTAAGATTCGGGTGCCAGACAGGTTTAAGCCTGTCAAAATGAATACCTTTAACCCAGATAGCTCTTAAAAGCCACCAATTACATGCAATAAAATTTCACAAAAATAAGAGTGTATCAAATTTCGAAGCATAAGTGTATTATTCAAATAGCATAAAGAAAACAGTAAACAAAGGGCAAGGAGTCCAAGACTCACAAACAAAATACCAGAAATAATCATAAATACATAAATCTCAACAGAACAAAACACCCCACAATAATTATTAAAGTGTGTGTGCGCGTGTGTCTGTGCGTGTGTGTGTGCGTTTGTGTGTAAATGTATGAGAGTTCAGGCAGTAGGAGAGTTTGTGAATGGTTTACGCTGGTTCACGGAGAGTTTGCATGTACCTATATGACGTCTGTGGACAATACTGCAGGACATTGCAGTGAGAGTCCAACCAAAGGGAATAAAATGTAGGTCAGAAGAATCAAGGAATCACCTGGCGCTTCATTTAGACCTTTAATTTACCATCACACCTTGACCATGGAGCTCTTCTGAGCTTGAAGATCAAATTAACTCATGCCACTCCACTTTCACTCAAGAAATGCAATCAATGAAGGAAATATAATATATATATATATATATATATATATATATATATATATATATATAAAAAAATATATATATATATATATATATATATATATATATATATATATATATATATATATATACACTGTATATATTTATACCTCAGGTCTTTTGAATGCTTGATTCTGATTGGTTCACAGACGTTCTAAGGTGTGCAAATATTTTTTAAGTGAACACACGGCTATAAAGTAGTTCCAGGTCTTGACCGCATAACGATTTTATATCACTTTGCCAAATTATTTCAGTTATTTCAAAGAGACCTACAAGCAACCAACACAAAATAACAATATAAACAAAGTCAGTGGTTCAAGTGTATTGCTTAAGAACGTGAAAATATCTAAAATATCCAACATTTTTTTCTATTTAGTTTCAAAAGAGCTCTCGTGCTCAATCGTCTCCCCACACACACACACACACACACACACACACACACACACACACACACACACACACACACACACACACACACAGAGACTTGAGTCACACCGAAAAATAGAGCCGCACCCCCACAACTTGATCAATACAACAATTTCTATTTTCCTAAATAACTTTTAATGTTTCAAAATATTTCGCCCTAATCAGCCTCACATAGCTGTAGTGTAAAACACAGTGCCACCCCCCCACCCCCGTTTCACTTACACACACACAGAGAGAGAGAGAGAGCGAGAGAGAGAGAGAGAGAGAGAGAGAGAGAGAGAGAGAGAGAGAGAGAGAGAGAGAGCAGCGCAAGCCTCAGTTGCTAGTTCTAACATGACGTTTTCGAATTAGCAACAAAGACTTGAGCTGTATTAAAGCAAGATGCACTTGGAAAATACAACAGTTTCTATATTATCTGAGATATCTGTGGGAAAAACACTCGAGGACACACATTATTGTACCCATAACACACACACTTGAGGCCAAAACAGAGTCGCCATATCATGTTAGCGCACTCCTGCATCTCAGTAGGGATGAAAAAAAGTTGTTAGTGTTTATAACAGGAATATACCGATTTTGAAGCGATGTTACTTCTGATGAGAGCTGCAACAAAAAAGGTAATCCCAGAAGCGATCTCTCTCATTTTATGAGTTTCTCGCTTTCGATCCGTCAAATGCGAACTCTCACACTCATGCACAAAAGCACTAAATTGTTCCTCCAGTAAGTCCTTGAGTAAAGCAGCGCAAGCATCTGTTGCTAGTTCTAACGTGACGTTTTTCGAATTAGCAAAGAAGGCTCCGACTGTATTAAAGCAAGCTGCTGAATATGTGGCGGAAGAAAGTAGTTCCACTCACTAGAGCGTTTTAGGGACAAACCAGAAAATGTTTTGAGATAAAACCCTGAACGATGTTTTAAGGTGTGGTAACCGTGCAAAAATAATGCACACCCGAGGTGTTATTACATATAACACATTCACTGAAAGTAAATGTGACCAAGGCTAACATTCTGCCTAAAATCTCCTTATTGTGTTGCATGGAAGAAAGAAAGTCATATGGTTTGGAACAACATGATGATGAATGATGACAGAATTTCCATTAATAATAATAATAAATATAATAATTCTGTAATTCAGTACATGTTAAATGTGTATTATGCAATGGAATGTAGGGAGTTAAAGTCCATTATGTCATTTGTGAAAGTAACGAGTTACTCATTACTTGAGTACTCTTTTAATTGGATACTTTCTTACTCTTACTCAAGTAAATATTTATGTTAGTACTTTTACTTCTACTTGAATAATTATTTTTTAAAGTAATTGTACTTTTACTTGTATACAGTTTTTGGCTACTCTACCCACCTCTTTCGGTAGGTGTGACCTGAATCTCCACCTACATTGTTTTTGTTGTTCAGTCAGTTAAGATCAGACAACATGAACACACTGGCATGCAGAGTTATTAGCGAGTTGCTGTAAATTTACCTACATCTGTATGATCATGCAATTTTTTAACCCTTTCGCATGTGAGTTTCTCCTGTACTGATGGATCCCCCAGTGTGATTTCTTTTATGCGTACTGTAATAAAGAAAACAAAATTCACCATGTACACTTCACATCAGATGCACTGGAGGACATACAATATATTATCAAACATATAATGTGGGTTTTAGATGTTTATAATTATTGATTATGATCGATAAGATGCAATCGCAAATGTGCCATATTTGTTTGCATTGCAGTGCAGTATGGTATTCTGAGTTCATGATAGCATAGAAGCATAGAAGGTTCTAAAAACCTAGCCCATCCACTTTCTCAGCTCCTGAAGTGGTGTGTGACTGAGGGAATGGGAGAGGGCTCAAGTGGACTGACTAGTTTATATATTCTTTTTTTGATGTCAGAAAACATGGCCGCATTGCTGCATCAAAATGACGGTAACAGCTTTATACTTTTGTTTGGTGATTATTTGAATGTTTGTAATATAAAAAAGAAAGATATTATGATGTTGAAGAGACTATTTGAGCAGCTGGTTCGTTATGACAACCGCTTCAGTCACTCTTTGCTGGTAAACTGCAGCATGAATGTAGATTGCAGTGGTTTGATCATATGCTTATGATCCCAGCCTAGTGTAATCAGACAGGTTTGATCACACATGTGAAAAGTTTAATGTGTAATGAGTCTACAAAAGGAATCAAATCTACTCAAATACTCTCAAGTGCACAATCACTCATGTGCCACATGCAGTGAAAGCAATTCACACGTCTGTCCAAAGTAAGATATTTACATTTACATTTATGCATTTGGCAGATGCTTTTATCCAAAGCGACTTACAGTGCTCTTATTACAGGCACATTCCCCCCAGAGCAACCTGGAGTTAAGTGTCTTGCTCAAGGACACAACGGTGGTGGCTGTGGGGCTCGAAACAGCGACCTTCTGATGAACAGATATGTGCTTTAGCCCGCTACACCACCACCACTCCGGTGTTGCTGGAGAGATATGCCTCTCTTATCATCATTCTTTTGTCTATGTTCTTCCCATTATACACTCATGTTTGCAGTTGTGTCAGTGTCATCATAATATTACAATAACGGAGTGTAATTGGCACATATTATGGCCATGAATAGTGTGTTAGCGCATTAGCGTCATGAATTCAGAACGTAAACCAAATATTTTTTTTTACACATATATTACTTTCAATAATTATCGAGTAGTTAAAACAGCTTCTTTTACTGACCTAATATAAATTCTACTCATAGAATTAGGCATAAAGTAATAGATAACATGTTTTAATATCACATTGACATTAGTTAAGGTTTTACATGTAGCACCCTCATATTTAATTGCTCCTCTAAATGCCTCCCACAGCTGTATGGCGGATGTCTGAATGTTCGGTATACAGTATACAGTTGCTCGGCAGTTTCAAACTTCTTTTTACCACTAAACAAAGAATGAAGGGGAACTTTTCCGGAAGTAAACTGGGGCCTTAAGTGTCTGTATCCCACTGTTTATTTGTCCAGTAATTTTAATGGCCAGCTCAGTCACCCCTCTTAATCTTAAAGTTCAGAATGGCTCCATCAGCATTCTACTCAGGCCTGCTCCTGGTGTGATCAAAGGCAAGCTTTATCCTCCAGAGAGGTATATGTTACAGTGCCATTCACTTTATGGGTGGTCAAAGGGTCAGATGTACATGTAACTGCATAGGAGATAAATCCTTAACAGCAGCAATCCCAGGTTCAGCAGATAGTCCATGATGTATGAGGCGAGTGGGGAGGATACATCCACTGCTTTGACGGACCACCATAATTCAGCCACTCAAATCAATTGCCACTTATCAAAAATGTGCATGTGGTGCCCTGAAATCAGAGCTCAGTGATAGAACCCAAAACAAAGGGAACTATTGGATCAATATACAGGTGTTGTAAAGACCCAGATACTAGAAACTCTTTTTTTGGTTGAAAACACATTGATTTTGCCTTGTTTACACCTCTCATCCATAGAACGGGTTCTTTTTCTCCACCAAAAATTGAGACTTTCTAAAACGGCATGCTTTGAAAAATGATGACGTTAGGAAACTTGAACCAGAGATTTCAACCGAAAATCTTACACCAATTATGCTCAATAAGACGGCAACTTGTAAAGTCATGTAAAAGCAAAACCGGGTTGATCAAGTTTTTAGCAAAAACCTTGGTTTTATATGCTGTACAAAACTTTCTCAACTCTCTACAACATGTACATATATAGTAAATTTGCCGAATACACTTGTCAGGCTGTTTGACACTGAGTAAAATGAGCCGCAGGCACTGTATATTTATCTTGATTATTGTATTTGGAGTGTCAGTGTTGCCATTCCTTATCCCTAGGCTCTCTCTGGTCATTGCGGTAAGTCAAGAAAGAGGCTTCTGAACAAATTACGGCCTGTTCATCCAACCTCTCCTCTCTTTTTTATTTTTCCACACATGGGGAAAAATATAACCGAAACAACAATATTTAGGGTGCAATTTAGGGAGACCAAAATTCTATGTTTCACAGTGGATAAAGGATGATGTCTCATATGGTCAAACACACCACTCAGAGGATTCTTCATCCGCAGACCGCTACACTAAAAATAAAGTAAGCCCGGTTTGTTTGCTCACTGCAAACAAGAACACAATGGAAGCTCACTGTGAGGTCTGGGCTAATGCTCTTCAACATGGACAAGTCAGATGTTAATAGGATGTGGAGTGTTTACTGCTTAAATTAATTTGAGAGCTTTCATGTACAACAATAAATAAACACTTGACATTTAAAGTAGGGAGTACAGGAACAAAATAAACAAAAGTTTATACTGTAGATATGCTTAGTAGGTCTGTGTGATAAATGTGTGTGTGTGTGTGTGTGTGTGTGTGTGTGGCAGATATAAGTGGTTTACGAGGACATTTCTAGTGTCCCCATAATTCAAATTGCTTTAAAACAAATATATACTAAACTATGTTTTATTGAAAATTTTAAAATGCAGAAAGTTTTTTGTGAGGGTTAGGTTTAGGGGTTGTGTTAGGTTTAGGGGATAGAATCTATAGTTTGTACAGTATTAAAACAATTATGTCTATGAAGATTCCTCATAATGATAGCTGCACCACCTTGTGTGTGTGGTGTGTGTGTGTGTGTGTGTGTCAGGGTTCCCACTCTTTTCAACCAATGAATTTTCATGATTTTTCCATTACATTTCTGTGACTTGAAAGCTAATTTTCAAGCCCAAACATTTAGCTTTTCATGCTGAAAATGGGACCGATATCACAATTCCAAATAAATTAAATAAAAAACACAACACTGTTTGATAAAAGTTAAACTGAAAACATTTTGTTTTATATTTAATCCATATGAACACATTACATTAATCTTAAAATGGGTGGAAATTAGCAACCCATCATTGCCTCTAATTGGTCAGGTATTCTAAATAACATTATATAATTTTAAACTCTTCACTGTGTTTTTTTTATTCCAGTGCAACGAAACACCCATATTAAATATAATAGGATAGAGCATAGTAAATAAAAATACATTAACTATAAAAAAAGAATCATGATTTTTCCATGACTTTGAACATTTTAATAATTTCAAGGAGTTTTCCAGGCCTGGAAATCACAATTGTAAAATTCCCTGATATTTCCAGGTTTTCCATGGCCGTGGGAACCCTGGTGTGTGTGTGTAACTAATAGATCAGAGTGAGAATCCTTTAGAGGAAACCGGCAGACTTCCAGATGCCTCCTCCCCCACAAATGATCTTCCTCTTATCTAAAGCCTGCAGGGATCATGCCCACCTACCTTACACAGGTAGCCTACTCTTTTTCCAGACAGAAACAGCATGGCGTCAAAGTCCTTGTCTCTACATAAAAACCACAAGATTTCCATTCTCTCTACATTTCGTTTCTTTTCATCTGTTACATCACTTGTGCTGTACATTCATATTATATGATATGTGGAATAAGAGCTTAATGACATTTTTGTAATTGTGGAGCAAAGAGAATGAATGTCTTTGATGAGCCGCTGTCTAAAATCATATTCATGTTTTTGTAAATTAAAAGAGAATGGGGGATTCCCAGATTGAACCATGTATTTGGGCATCAAATAGTTATTTAGTTGTTGTTGCTGTTAAAAAAAGGAGTTGTGCATGCTTGCGACATATAAAGATATAGAGCTGTTATGTTACGCTCACAAGATGTTGACTTGAATTGAATCCAAATCGCATTCTCTCCACTTCCAATAAAGAAAAAACTAAACAAATAAAAAAAATTAAAAAAAAAACCCCACACAAAACACAATGGGTTAGTACCTTATGTTGTACTGTAAGACGGTGACTTTGATGTGAACATTATAATAATGCAAAGCATTCATGATGTCTTTTAGACCACCATACTGGATGTATTCAATAATGCCTTTGACTTTGCGAATTCAACAAGTGTGAAACATGATCGATGCAAGGTATGCAAGAATCTTTTACATCAACTGAAGTTTGGTTTTGCACTGATGTTCCTGGCAAAATTGAGAATAGATGCTAAGGATGGCTGCAAAGTATTTACATGTCCCCAACAAGCATTGTCCTTCATAAAGTCAATGGAGTAAGACATTGCACATTCTTTGTGCTTATGCCTCATATTGGTTTGAGATTGTTTTGTGGAGAATTCTTGCAGGACATTGGAGCGATTGGGTCATTGTTGCACTCGTAACAGTCGAATGAGTTGGTTCACTGAACAATCGTTTGACTGCCTGAGGAAACTGAACAGCTTTTTTTTGTGGGTGCTTCTTCCGCTAGCGGCTGAAGCTTGTTTTGTGGAGGAACACACCTTCGGGACAGTTATGTGGATGAATCTACACGTTCTTTGAGATTTTCCCACCTATTGGCTGGAGTTTGTTTTATAGATTTTCATCTGTTATGAACTTCTGTCTCACAAGATTTGTATATAAAAAATGTACTTGAGCAATCCGAAGGCAAAGTAGTCGCATGGGCTCTCTTAGGCATACAGGTTAATGTGCACGTTCTTCTTTTTTCTGTTTGTTTGGTTCTGGGGGAAGTTCAGGGTTTGATTGTTGCACTAATGTTGGAATCTAGTCTTTATAATTTTGTTTTTGACATACAATCTATATTTTCTAATACGTCAAAATGTAAAATTTTAGTATTAGTGGATTGTCTCTCTCCACGTGGAATGTGAATGGGTTGGGGCTCCCCATAAAAATAAGGAAGGTTATTTATTTTCTTAAACGTAAGAAATATGATGGTGCTTCTTCAAGAAACCCATCTTTCCCATCAGGAAGCTGAAAAATAATTATAAAAAAAAAAGATATGGGGTGGACATGTTTAATTTAGTGCTGGCTCAAGTTAGAGCAGGAGACATGCGGCGAAAAATAAATCATATAGTTGGCACTTTGATCTATTCTTTTAAATAAATCCTGCATTCCAACAAATGTTAAAGGATGAAATTAATATTTATATGTAGACCAACTGGTACTCAGTATCCTCTCTAGGCATGGTTTGAGAGGTACTTAAGGCAGTTCTTATGGGTCGGATCATACAGTATGCCTCATACATCAAAAAATCCTAACACAAGAACTCGTGGAATTGGAAAGGACTATTAAAAGTGCCGAGGTAGAGCTGAAGTGCCAAATGCCATTTGATGGCCACAGAGAATTGACCTGATTGAAATACAAAAATAATACTATTTTGCTGCGGAAGGTGGAGTCATACTTGGAGTTCGGTGTCATAATTGGAGTTGGGGGACAAAGCAGGGAAGCTTTTCGCTTGATATATAAAGCAGAGAGAGTCTTTTTCTACCATTCCCTCAGTAAAATCTTTACCTTGGCCATTGATATTAATAAAGCTTTTAAAGAATTCTATCGTGATCTTTATAATTCCACAACTTCGTCTACTGATAAAGATATTAGAAACTTTGTGGAACCATTAGAACTTCTTAAAATGAAGAGCAATACAATCCTCTTGATTCTCAGATAAACTTGGAAGAGCGTGGCGAGGTAATTAAGCGGCCAGATGGCTTTGCTGCTGAATTTTTTAGATCTTATGCTAAAGAACTGGCTCCACTTATGTTAGAAGTTTATACAGAATCGTTAAAGAATGGAAAGCTTCCATGATACAAGCCCGGATCAGTCAGATTCTTAAAAAGGAAAAAGATCTAAGCGAGTGTAAGAGTTACAGTCCAATTTCCCTGATCCAGCTAGACATAAAAATATTGTCATAAATTCTGGCTAACCAATTAATTAAAGTTCTGACATCTCTTATACATATAGATCAGGTGGGGATTATTCAGAGGCCACAGCTCTTCTGATAACATTAGGCATTTCATCAATATCATGTGGTCAGTGGCGAATGATCAGACTCCAGTCACTGCCATCTCACTTGATGCTGAAAAGGCATTTGATGTGGAAGAAAGAAATGTTACATTTATATAGCATTTTCTACACTCAAAACACTTTACACAGTGAACAGGGGAGTCTCCTCAACCACCACCAGAGTGGAATTATCTTTTTAAGATTTTGGAAATATACTGCAATGACACACCAACTCAGGAGCTGAGATGAACACAGATGCGGGAGTTTATATTTATACTCTGAACACAGGGAAAGCAGATAAGCAATGTGAGGTGAGTATTCAGGTAAGGTACAAAGTCTTTGAAGACGGTCTTTAGTCATACAGTGGACTAAGGCTGTAGGCACAGATCCACCAATGGTTAATTCCAAACCAACATGTGCTCAAACAGGTAACTTTCAGACAGGGTCAAAAGCTGAGTCACTTTCATAAACTGAGGAGCAGGTTTGTATATCAAGACATGAAGTAGATTCAGAGTTCTCAAATTCACGTTCCCAGCACTTTCAGAGAAGTTGGTTGTATAACAAGCAAGTTTCAAACATGTGAGTAGATATACAGTAAACTCAGGTTTCACAAAGTCACTTATCTTGTATATCCAGTACAGATCGTTGACAATCAGGTAAGTAATAAACAGAAAAGCCGTATTCCACTGTGGCAGAGTGAAAGGAAAGTCCAAGGTACCTACAATAAGGCCAGGCACTGAGTGTGAGTGTGGGGTTTAAGTGCAAGTCCAAACAGGATGATTAACACTCAGGCGAGTGAGAGCGGTTGACTGACAGTGAGGGAGAGCCCAGTGCGCTTGTCACATATATGGGTTCGGGAATGTTTTTATTGGATGGATTAAGTTACTTTATTGACACCCAGTAGTGGCGGTACAAACATTTTAGAGTATTTTTCTCTGGATAGTGGCACCCGGCAGGGTTGCCCTCTTTCCCCATTATTGTTCTGTCTTGCCCTGGAACCATTAGCAGCTGCGATAAGAAGGGAAGATGATTTTCTAGGGGTGGTGGCAGGAGGTCTGGCGGATAAGCTTTTTGCTTTATGCAAATTATATTTTATTATTTGCCTCTGACCCCATTCGATCTATAAGAAGAAATTCTGCCTCTTCTCAGAATACAGAGTTATTGGTCTAAATCCGAAGCTTTGGCTCTGACAACGTACTGCCCAGTAACAGCTTTCCAGCTGGGTGCCTTCCAGTGGCCCAAACAGGGCATTAAGTATTTGGGTATTTTATTCCCAGAAAATGTGTCTGACTTAGTTAGAGTTAATTTTTACCTCCTAAGAAAAAGTTTTTCGAGTGAGGTGGGCAGGTGGGCTCCATTACATTTATCTATGATTGGGAAGGATGATGTTACTAAAACTAATTGTATTCCGAAATGTAACTACCTGCTTCAATCTCTCCCTGTAGATGTCCCCCTCTCTTATTTCAAGCAATTTGATAGCATAGCAAAGTCCTTCATTTGGAATGGCAATCGTCCTAGATTACATTTTAATAAGTTACATAGGCTGACTGACAAAGGTTGGCTAGGCCTACCCAAGATTTTGTTTTATTATTATGTATTATGTCTCAGATATTTGGCTCATTTGTCACTTCCACCTGAGAGAGTCCCTACCTGGTTTTGTATTGAACAGGAAGTTCTTGCCCCTATTTCACCATTGCAAAGTCTTTCTATCAAATCAGAGAAGTTAAGCTACACCCCGTTATCTCACATTTGCACTCAATTGTCCAGAGTGTTTAATTCTGACATTAATTTAAATGTTGCCTCAAGCATATGGCTGAACCCTATATGATGTATTAATAAGTACCATTTCTGCTGGTCAGAGTGGATAGTGAGGGGGGTTACTACACTTGGTGACCTATATGAGAGTGGAGGATTCCCAGATGTCAGTTCTATTGGTATTTACAGCTGCTCTGTATTGTTTTTAGGAGTAGCACACCCCCTAAATCAGTAGATCATCTGGGAGAAGTGATTACTGCTTTTGGAAAAGGTCAAGAGGCATCAGTGTATTACTCCCTGCTAATTCAGAGTCTGGGGGTCGGTGCTTTAATTTCTATTAAGATATTATGGGAGAAAGATTTAAACTTGGTATTGGAAGAGGGCTAGGATTCTAAAAAAAATGTCAAGTCTGCATCTAGAGATGCAAGGGTTCCCCTTATACAATTCAAGATTTTACATAGATGTTATTGGACCCCCTCTAGATTGTATACGGTAGGCTTGGTCTTAAAAACACACCCACCTGCTGGTGAAGCCAATCAGAAGACGGAGAAACAACCCATGCATTTTGGGGATGTGTTAAGATCCAAGAATTTTATTTGAAAGTACAGAGTTTTATATGTGAAGTTTTAGGCACTCAAATTTCATTTTGCCCCAGACTCTGTATTTTGGGCGGTCATAAATTTAGGGGGTAAACACATAAAAAAATTAGGTTCTGACCAGTATTATGACAGACAGACTATTTTAAGGGGATAGAAGTCAGATGGAGCCCCCTCATTTCCGGAGTGGTGTGCGGAGATGGGGAGGTGGCAGCTTTCGAGGAGGTGTTCGGGATTTGTTTGATAGGAAATGGGGCAATTTTTTCATGTTTCTGGGGGAGGGGCTGTGGAGAGAGACGTTTTATTTGAATTATATATATATATATATATATATATATATATATATATATATATATATATATATATATATATATTTGTGTGTATTCTTATTTGCGACCACAGGGGTGTTTGTTGGGGTTCAGGGTGGGTTGGTGATTGGGGAGGTGTAATAGTGGGGGTTAAATGTTAATTTAATTCATATATGTTGTATTTATTGTTTGTTATATGTCTACGAATCAATACAGAATGTTAACTGAAAAAATAAAGAAAATAATGTATTTACATTATCATTGTTGATATTGATAATATTGCAATTATTTATTTTCTTTGCCCTGAGCTTCAAGGAGCTTAACTGACATTGTTAAGCCATACTTCTAAAACTGGGATGCATTTCAATGCTGCCATTATGAAATTTGCTTAATCATTTGGGCTGTGCTGATACTGTTTTGAAGTCTGTATTGTAAAGCCAAGTGAACAACAAACAGATGGCAAAACACCACAACAGCACCCATTCATGCATTAGACAACATCACATATGTGAGTGTAAGTACTCAAAACACCCTCCCCCTTCTCTCTCTCTCTCTCTCTATCGTTAATCTTTTAAAACACAAATAAATACTGATTCTTATAGGAATTTTAATGTAGCCATATTTGCCATGAAGTCTGTGAGAATTCAAGTTGTAAAATTCCTGTGGCCTTCAAGTCCTAAGATGAAAGATATCAAGGATTTTCTCCAGTGTATGGGGTGAAGACAAGAGGTCAGTCTTGAAAGGCAATTTCACAATTTCCTAGACTGTTTGGGGTTTCAGTGACAGTCAAATAAATATTGGGTGCAACTGCCACTCAAATGTGTATTGATTCACGTCATGGATTATGATTTATGACTTCTCTAGTCAACATCCTGTTCTCAATACCACCAAATGCTGTCATAGACTCTTTTATGGATAACACACAATAGCATAACATCTTTATGGACAATTGGCCTTGTTAACAGATCATGACTTTTATTTTATTCAATCTAAAAAGATGTCTTTGTCTAAAAAGATAACTTCCTGCAGAAAATAAATTGGAGTTTACAAACCTGATGGTATAGTATATGATGCCTTGAAAAATTACTCTGCCCCCAACCATTATTTCACACAAATTATTGCTCAACCTAAGATTGCGTAATTCAACTGATTGTTTTAGATGTGAATCACTGAACACCGCAACAGTGAAGCCCCCAAAAATAAATAAATAAAATTAAGCAATAAACAATAATAATAATGAAACAAAAACAATCACAGAAATGTCAAGAATTAATAAGTATACACCCCCCTATTTTAATACTTGGTTGAACCACCTTTTGCAGCTATTGTATCCATCAGTCTTTTCGGATAAGTCAACTTTACACAATGTAATGGAGCAATATTATCCCATTCCTCCTTGCAAAATTGCTAAAGCTGTACCAAGTTAGTTGCAGATCAGTGATGGACAACAATTTTGAAGTCTCACCACAGATCAGAGGTCAAGACTCTGACTGGGTCACTCAAGGACATACATTTTCTTAATTTAAAGCCACTCCAGTGTTGCTCTGGCATTGTGCTTTGGGGCACTGTCCTGCTGAAACACAAACTTCCTCCCAATTTTGAACTTTTTGGCAGAGGGGAGTCGGATATTATCCAATATCTCTGTGTATTTCGCAGCATTAATTATCCCATCAGTTTTCACAGATCGTCAGTCCTTGCTACTAAAAAGCACCCTTATAACATGATGCTACCACCAATGTGTTTGACTGTGGGGATGGTTTTATGTGGCTGATGTGCAGTTTTGGCTTTGTGCCACACATAGCATTTAGTGTTTAAGCCAAAAAGTTACACTTTAGTCTCATCAGACCACAAGACCTTCTGCCACATCTTTGCAGTATCTTCCAAGTGATATTTTGCAAAGTCTTTATGGGCAAGTGTGTGCTTTTTTCCAGCAAAGGCATCTTCCTAGCCACTCTCCCGTACAGCCCCTTTTTGTGCAGTAGTTTTGCAATTGTTAAGCCATGGACATTATTTCCAGTCCCAGCCACTGACTTGGCTTTATAGCTCAGTCAGAGTGATGGTTGGTTTTGCAGTAATCTTACTGACAAGTGCCATTCTTGGTCGCTGACTAAGTTTGAGGGGTGGCCTGCCCTAGGCAGAGTGGCTATAGTTCCATATTTATTCCACTTCTGTTTGATGGACTGCACTAAGCTCAGAGGTATGTTCATTGCCTTTAAATGGCCTTGTATCCTTCCCCAGATTTGTGCTTATACAAAATATAGCACTCACTTGTTTTGAATTCATTTTTGATTTTTCAAAGTAAAATCCAACCATACAGTTTGGTCTTATAGAGATGGAAGTTATTTATGCACACAAAGTAATTGGAAGCATATGATCCACTAATTTGCAACACTAGTGGAGACTAGAACAACAAATTGGATGTTTTTAAGACAATATTTTGATTTTTTTTTATTTGTCATGATATACAATACTCTGTACTAGCTGGGGGAAAAAGTCATACTTTGTATATTCTAAAATTGGAATCTGACACAAAACAATTTTTGAAAACTGAACTGGGGGCTGAGTACTTTTTCAAGGCATTCATTGTACATGAGCTATGTTGTGTTTTTTCTCATAAATAAATTGAAACTAGCAGCCTGAAGTTGACATCTATCGCTATTTGTGATGTGCTTTGACACACATGATGGTTTGAGTGCTGCTCTCTGCTCTTAATGCCCAATCTTAATGCTTAAATTAGGATCAGATACTGGCAACCCTGGCAAAATAATCCTCATCTGGCACTGCTGCTGGAAAAGCCACTGTTCCACAACATGCAAACAAATATAAAACAAATGGTTCACAGCCATGTAAAGGAAGGGCAAACAAATGTTAGCAAATATGATGTCATTGGATGAGGTATGACCTCACCGACTTTTGTATTATTTTGATTGAATTGTGAAATTCAAAGCTGGTTTCAATGGTCACCCATGCCAACTTTTTGCACAATGCAAATCTGAATTGATGAAGAATGAAGATCAATTGCCATAGACTTTTTTTTTTATTGCATCTTTGATGAGAAGTCAGAAATGGATTGCTGGTGATGTGGCTGGCACTGTACATCTGCCACATCCATGCTACATATATTTATTAGTTGGTTGTGTGCGTACACAGCTTGATGTTTGTATAGACATCAATGATTGTACTTCTTGACTTTTTTCATACTCAATTTAAACATACCATATACAATGTAGACACATACAGTATGTCAGGAAGGCATGGCTTTATGATATGGTGTTGAACCACATGGAGCCATACGTGCCCACTTCATCCAGTGCAGTTAGGGCACAGTAGTTTTAGAAACAGAGAGAGAGAGAGAGAGAGAGAGAGAGAGAGAGAGAGAGAGAGAGAGAGAACTTGCACACAGTATATAAAAGCATTGTATTCAAAGTAAAATTATGCAGCCCATCTTCCAATTGTGCAAAGGTCTCCAGCACAGTAGGGGTTTGCTGTGGTTGGCTTTGACAAGCTGAGCCTCCAGCCAACATTGACTAAAACATCTGACAACACTCTTTCTGAGGACTTGTTTATAAATGAGACTAGAAACAAATGGATTGTAAAGGCACAATTAAACTTGCTAAATGATCTAATCACATAGAGACTTCCTTTGAGCTACTTGTCATATGGTGGACATAGTAGAGAGCATGGTAAACTTGGCCACCATTATTAATTAAAGGCAGACACCAAGAAAAAACTAAATAAATATTACATTTAATTAATACCAAAAAGCTCTTATGACATCTTAAATTGATCCTTTATGCTTTGGCTGAACTGTGACCATTACTTTTATGTGATTCATAAACATTTAAGTCTGAAAAATCAGGTAGTTTTATGAGATAAATAAACCAGCATGCAGGGAAAACAATAAAAAAAATTAGTAATGTTCACATTTACACAAAAGTAGACAGAGGTTTTCTTTGAACAAGACTTTGAAGCCGGTGTGTAGTGGTCACTAACAGCTGTCCTCGCTGTTGTTATCCCATCTCAGGGAGAGGGGTCAGGAGCTCTTGCTGGGATAATGTTGAAACAAAGGAATTAAAAGAGTCAGGCTTCTGAATAGATGTAGTAGGTGACCAATGGCATGTTATTTAGACTGAGAAAACATCTCCGGTCACACATGTAACCATGGTTCCCGGAGATGAAGGGAATGAGACATTGCTGTAAGCACTATGGAGAATCTTTCTTAGATGACCTTGTTGAAGCCCTTATTCAGTCATGCCAATCATGTGATTGGCAATGGTTTCTGAGCCCCGCCCCTTCGGGCATGCAGTTGGCTTATATAAACGGGTGCTCAGTCACCATTTCTTCAGAATTTTCTGACTGAGGGACAAGAGTGAGTCACTGTATTTTGAAACTCTAAAGTAGTAGTGCGGCCAGCTTTCGCAATGACTCTTTCTCTTCATCTCAGGGAACCGAGGTTACATGTGAAAATGGAGACGTTCCCTTTTGATTCAGTTCTCTCGACATCGCTGTAAGCACTATGGGGAATGATATCCCATTAAGCCGCACTACGTGACATTTAGTTATAACACTAAATAGATACAGTATGTATCATAGGAGACACAGGAGTCACTTTTCCAGTGTTGGGTTATTCAAAAAGTAATACATTACAAATGACTTATAACCTAAATCTAAAATTGCAATCAGATTACTTTACTGTTTACTTCTTTTATCACATTAATAATTAGGCCTTCCTTGCTTTAGAAAGTTGCTTTTTAAAACACTATTAATAGAAATGTTTTTGTTTTTCCACTTAACGAATTGAAAATGTCTATAGTTCCTACCTTTTCATTGTCATACACCCCTCAGCTGCCACAGAAACACAAGCAGATTTACATATAAATTCACAATTTAAATTTACTCTACATAAATGATATTAATTGAGAAATATATGTAACCAAAGTAATGTACTTAAAAGTAAATACATTAACTGACCCTACGGTAAGAAACGTCTTATCCAATTTTCGTGAGAGCGGTAATTATAAGTGCAATTTTGGTGCCAGCACAAAGTCAGAAGAATCTCTGAATAAAGTTGCACTTGACACGGCCCATTAGCACTTTGCGCACGTAATTTAGCCAAACGCCTAAACTTAGCACATGCTTGCATGAAAATACCAAAACTTCCTGGCCATACCCAGTGACTATGCGTGCATGACTTATGGCATTGCCCTTAGCGCTAGCACTCTTAAAATAGGGCCCTTAATGTCATGTTATTAGCTTTACACCTATATAATTATATACCTTGGAGCAAATGTAGGTGTCCTTACTGATGTTATAAATGTTAAATTGGGAATGAGGGCTGACACAGTTTAATCCATAGCTTGTTCTTCTCGAGATTCATTTAAAGATTAAAAAAAACTAAGAAAAAACACTGCATATATCCTCTCTGCATACCTCGTGACACTACTGCAAATGACCCGGCACAATTCTTTTTTAGGATAATTTCTATAGAATTTCACTTAAAACTACCCAAACACACATTACTCCCTTAGGCTCTCATTGGAAAAAAGCAATGTCGTGAAAATTCCCACCACAGTGTTATTTCTACCACATCTCAAATTCTGTATTGTGTTTAATACAGATGGTGGAAATAATGCCAAATCATTTTCACACGAAAGGCATTATTTATGGGTGGGACATGTCCCTACCACTTTTTGAAATAGGTTGTGCCAGGTAAGTGTAAAATGCAGAATAAACATTTCCTGTTCATGAGCAGGAGTTTTCATTTTGTTTGTGTGTTATAATAAGTGGAAATCCAGCACTGAAGTGTTTTACTTTTAATGTTATGATGAGTGCATGTTGCGGCTGTAATCAGTGGCTGTAACGTTGTCTCTGTAAAGTCTGTAACGTTGCTGACGCTGGCAATGACAAAAACGATGATGATGATGTGTGATGAACCCAAGTGCAGTTTATTATAAACCGTGATATCCAGAAACCCTAACTCTAAACGTGAAAAAAACAAAACATAAACATAAACATCACTTGACTTGACTTGACCATAGAACCGACAACGATACACTCACAAACAATACCTGACAGTGGACCATGGAAAAAATGAGGGTTAAATACATAACATGGGAGAACACATGACAAAGATAACCAATAAACAAAAAGAACTCTAAACAAGATAACAAGATAATCAACTAATGAAAACCAGACACATGAACATGGAGGGACTCGTGAAATCACATGACAAGGGAACCACATGACATGACACAGGAACTAGAAATTTCTAAATAAAAGACATGAAATACATGAACAAACAAAATACACATGACAGTGGCGTTGAGTGACAGTGGGCTGCGATGTTCTCTCGGGCACAGGGGTGTCGGGCCGTGGGTAATGATGGACCTGAGTAACAGGGGCCCTCACTGGAGGAGGGCCCACAGAAAGGCTTCATTGATATTCCATTATATTGGAATTACATTTGTTTATATATATATATATATACAGTATATATACACTCACCTAAAGGATTATTAGGAACACCATACTAATACTGTGTTTGACCCCCTTTTGCCTTCAGAACTGCCTTAATTCTACATGGCATTGATTCAACAAGGTGCTGAAAGCATTCTTTAGAAATGTTGGCCCATATTGATAGGATAGCATCTTGCAGTTGATGGAGATTTGTGGGATGCACATCCAGGGCACGAAGCTCCCGTTCCACCACATCCCAAAGATGCTCTGTTGGGTTGAGATCTGGTGACTCTGGGGGCCATTTTAGTACAGTGAACTCATTGTCATGTTCAAGAAACCAATTTGAAATGATTCGAGCTTTGTGACATGGTTCATTATCCTGCTGGAAGTAGCCATCAGAGGATGGGTACATGGTGGCCATAAAGGGATGGACATGGTCAGAAACAATGCTCAGGTAGGCATTTAAACGATGCCCAATTGGCACTAAGGGGCCTAAAGTGTGCCAAGAAAACATCCCCCACACCATTACACCACCACCACCAGCCTGCACAGTGGTAACAAGGCCAAATTCTGACTCTACCATCTGAATGTCTCAAAAGAAATCGAGACTCATCAGACCAGGCAACATTTTTCCAGTCTTCAACTGTCCAATTTTGGTGAGCTCTTGCAAATTGTAGCCTCTTTTTCCTATTTGTAGTGGAGATGAGTGGTACCCGGTGGGGTCTTCTGCTGTTGTAGCCCATCCGCCTGAAGGTTGTGCGTGTTGTGGCTTCACAAATGCTTTGCTGCATACCTCGGTTGTAACGAGTGGTTATTTCAGGCAAAGTTGCTCTTCTATCAGCTTGAATCAGTCGGCCCATTCTCCTCTGACCTCTAGCATCAACAAGGCATTTTCAGCCCACAGGACTGCCGCATACTGGATGTTTTTCCTTTTCACACCATTCTTTGTAAACCCTAGAAATGGTTGTGCGTGAAAATCCCAGTAACTGAGCAGATTGTGAAATACTTAGACCGGCCCGTCTGGCACCAACTACCATGCCACGCTCAAAATTGCTTAAATCACCTTTCTTTCCCATTCTGACATTCAGTTTGGAGTTCAGGAGATTGTCTTGACCAGGACCACACCCCTAAATGCATTGAAGCAACTGCCATGTGATTGGTTGATTAGTTAATTGCATTAATGAGAAATTGAACAGGTGTTCCTAATAATCCTTTAGGTGAGTGTATATATATATATATATATATATATATATATATATATATATATATATATATATATATATATATATATATATAATAACATGCTATTGGTTGGAATAGTTTAAGAAACACCCTTCTACTACACCCTTCTACTACTACCGTAATGGTGACATCACACAAAACAACTATTTGCAACAAACCTAAATAATACTACAAAAGAGCTAAAACCTCTATATATTCTTAATTACAACTATTTAAATGCTCCCATAACCTGAATTTGATATCCCCCCACCGAAATGTCCCCACCGCTTTTTAAAACTAATGACGCCCCTGTTTTCACAAAGTCAATATTGAGATGGTTTATTTCACTCTTTTGTTTACATTATCATAGTTTTAAACAATTTACAATTTTATAAAGGATTTTTGTAGTTTAATTTTGAAAGTCTGGATCTCGGACAAGGTAGAAGGCATTTGAAAAGGTGAAGAAACAAGACCTGAAGTGAAAGCGCATCATACAGTGTCATAAATCCTCCAATTCAGTTTCAGATTGAACCGATAAAATGTTTCGTCGGCGTGTGTTTACTTGCACTGACCATTCATTTAGAGAGTGTTGCAAACTTGTTTCTCATTTCAATGAACCCTATGATCTGCCTGCGCTCATCTGTTTGTAGAGCGTCGGACAGTGAGAAGCGCTAATACACTTTAAATCGCCCGCAGATGCTCGTAACTGATTGGTGGAAATGTATCCCCCACCCTTTGCCCATCAGCCGGTGCCACTATAGTCGTAAAGTGTATACACACACGCACTCGCCGCCCGTCACTGCCCAGCAGTCAGATAGTGCTCTGTTTCGTTACCTGTATTGGAAAAAGGAGGCTGCGCGCATTACGCAAATGGACCCTGTGGATTTTACCTGATGAGGGCAGAGACATGGCAATTTAAACAATAAGCAATGTCTATCTATTTTATTGCATGGATTTGCTGTTTGATAGTTTCTCGGCTTTTGAAAAGGTAACTGTAAAGGTGCATGCATGGATTGCCTTTTCCTATTGCTTTGGACTTTGCAAGTCCCCCTTGTGAACAGTACATCAATGAGATTGCTGGCGAGTGTGTCGTTTGGAAACTTTATAAAGGCAGGTGACATGCTAAAAATTCTTTGTTTATTGTATTGGTTTTTACTAAGTCTCATTTGACTATTATTCACAAGTTAATTGTGTTGTTTGTATGCGTTTTTGCAGGCTCTGCAGTTCTGTTGCTTCCACTCTGTGACATCAGTGTCAGTCTCATTTACCGGTGATACCGGCGGCCTCTATCACGGTCTGTGCCTTTACACACTGCAACAATGACATTATTTGTACTGAATGATGACAATTGATAGATTATGATAGACATGGACTTGCGCTCCTGTAAACCAAAGGTTGCGCTATAATTTGGCCAGTTGCAAGTTTACTTGTCCTACTTTTGGGCATATCTGCACACAGCCTTCATCAAATAGATTGTTATAGCATGCCACATTTGTGCAGTGAATAAGTTTGTATGTTGTAAATATTCTCCCGAGATGTGAGTCTCGTCCAGCCGTGGTTGCGCGCTGGCACGCATACTGTTTGCGCATTAGAGGGATTCCCTAAATATCGCGGATCTGCTGCGTAAAACGAAAGCTTCTCAAAAATATTTTATTTTATTTTTTAATAACATGATGCGTGGGTCGAAAGTCTGAGAACACGTGTGAAGGTGTTTCAAAATGTTCTATTTTTTTTTCTCTAGTTTAATACAAAATGTTTCATTACGAATTATATTATCAGATACAAATTTAAAAGACAACATGCACTCCAGCTGGCATGGAAGCCAATGATCCATATTTTCCCAGCATGATTTGAAAATATTCAAAACAGCTTCTTGTGTGCTTCAATAGAACAAGGAAAACTTTTGTTGGTTTAATTTTTCTAAGTATCAAAACTTTCTGTTTATTTCCATGTTTAAATGTTATAAATTCCCAATTTTCAGCATGGTCTCAGACTTTTGGACCTCAGTGTATATGTATGCATGCTCAGTGAGAGTTCCACATAACATGGTGACACAGTTGGCTTTAAAATTATAATTCACCCAAAAATGATCATCCCAGGCCCGGCTCCACAGGGGGGCTTGGGTGGGCCAGGCCCACCCAATAATGCATTTGGCCCACCTTGAGAACTACACCTACACTCACCCCTCCAACTCCTATGTCCTATGGCCCACCTTACATCTTAGAGCTGGAGCCAGGCCTGTGTCATCCCATGTGTGACTTACTTTCTTCTGCTGAACCCCCCCCAAGATTTGTTGAAGAATATCTCATATCTGTAGTTCCTAACAATGCAAGTGAATGGGTACCACATTTTTTAATGGTCCAAAAAGAATAACACTTACTAGGCAGGGAGGACAATTTATAGTAAATAAAAAAAACATTTCTCATCTACACCTATCATATCGCTTCCAAAAATATGGATTTTACCTCTGGAGTCGTAAGATGCCTTTATTTTAATTTTGGTAACAATTCACTTACATTGTAAAGACCAACAGAGCTGAGATATTTTTTCCAAAAAATCTTTCTTTGTGTTAAGCAGAAGAAAGAAAGTCAAACACATCTGGAATAGCATAAAGGTGAGTAAATGATGAGGGAATTTTCGTTTTTGGGTGAACTATTTCTTTAACATGACCTCACTGACCTAATTCCTGATAGTAAGTTTGAGACTTAATAACACTGAATCTCTGTCATTGACTCACATTACATTATGTGAGACTAATGCATTAATGAACAGGTGAAAAACTATGATTTAAACTGTGTTTGCCCACTTTCCAGATTACGATTTTGTTACGCCAGTGGAAGTGGACTCACTTGGAGGATACATTTCCCATGATGTGTCAAGGCATAGACGGAGCAGGAGGTCTCTGTCAGAAGCTGGTGGTCTTGTGCACTATCATGTCTCTGCATTTGGCAAGGAATTACACCTCGACCTACAGCCATCCCATGTGCTGGCAGAGGGGTTTACCATACAAACACTGGGTGCAAATGACATCAGCACAGCAACCCTGAACCCTGCCATTCATAACTGTCTCTACCAGGGTTCCATACGCAACCATTCTGAATCCTCTGTGGCTATATCCACCTGCACAGGTCTGGTAAGTATCTTCTTTTACTCTTACTCAAGGATAAGTCTTCTTGTACTCATTACATGGACATGTCTGAAGCAGAGGTGGGTAGATTAGCCAAAAACTGTACTCAAGTAAAAGTACTAAGTCTTTTAAGTAGAATTACTAATGTTAATAAGTACTAGGTTTGGAACAATGAGAGTGAATCTAAATGAATATTTAGAATATGGGGTGGAGCGTTGTGCTCTGCATGACAAATCTTGGTCTCTCTGTTTTCCTTCAGAGAGGATCACATGTCTCACCTTGGATGCTGGACTACTGTAAAACCATATCCAGATTTCTGCGCAGTCTCTGCTTTGGCTCCCGGCTCTTTTGTTTCTTGTATGCCCTGCTTTCCAGCCTCCCTTGTTCTCTACAATTAAAGCCAGAGTTATGTTTCAATCGCTTGGCTGACAGCGCTAATCTTTGCATTGTCCTTTTCATTAGTGCTAGCTTCTCCATAATAAAACAGCAGTGACCCATTCTTTAAAAACTGGGTGACAACACAATGTGATTTGAGAGCAATTGCATTTGAATAGACTGCGAGAACTCTTTGATCTACTCCCCTACTTCTTTTGAAGCTAGTTTTTTGTAGGATGGACCGAGCTGTAGGTGACTCTCTCAACAGTATATAAAGGTGCCAGTTCCATATAGAGGACACCAAACAAGACCTGTGTGTCCCTTCAGATATTGTGCTTAGAAGAAAAAGGAAAAAAGGGGTCTCTCACACTTTCTCTTTCATTCTCACTTTCTCTCGCCGTTTCTTTGTTGGAATGAGAAAGAACGAGTCACAGATGACTTTAACCCTTCCATGTCCCCTTGATGAGGAGCTTTGGATTAAGTACAAATGAGAACCCATTCATCCCTCTGCTGATCCGCAGCAACCACTTGTTCTGTAAAAGGAGAGGAGGCAGTTGCTTTGAGAGAGAAAGAGAGAGAGCGAGAGAGAGAGAGAGAGAGAGAGAGAGAGAGAGAGAGAGAGAGAGAGAGAGAGAGAGAGAGAGGTTTTGTGTGGTGAGATTGCCAGAGCAGAAGTGAAATAAGTGCTTCTATGGATAAGAACCCCTACTGGCAGTACATTCAGAAGTAGTCCTGTCCATTGGTTTACTGAGTTAACGAAAGCCAGATTTTCTTGTTTGAGTGCTCTTGCTATCTGTTAAACAGTGCATAATATCCCAGATGGAGAGGGATTTTGTTGTTGACAAACAGGTGGTGTTGTCCTTTAAATAAAAAAAACATGGGATTTACTCTCTAAATCCTGCATAATTTAAAGTATTTAATTACTTTGCACTGCACCCTTCAGTTGCTGCTATCACTTACTTCGGATGGATTGCAAGATTTAACCTCAGATTTTACAGCCTGATCAAATAAAGACTTTGTTCCTATTTAACTATGGAGCTATGTTTTTAGTTGTAGAGCATAGGGCTGGGTGATAAAACGATATCGATATTTATCAGAAAATCTTTTGAGTCATTTTTGATATTAAACTGATGTTCTACAATCAGACGATCGGATCAGGTACATGTAGCTAAAAATGCAAGCAGTTCAGCAAAGTTACACACACAAATATCTAACTGAATCACAGTCATAAAATCAGCCTCTTAGGAAGTATTAGCAGGCTAGTGGCTCAGGTACATGTCACTAAAAATGCAAGCAGTTGGGCAAAGATACACACACAACTTACTAACTGAATCACATTCATAAAATCATCCTCTTAGGAAGTACTAGCAGGCTAGTTGCTACATAGCCCTGCTGTCATGGAAA
The DNA here is from genome assembly GCF_025860055.1 of Xyrauchen texanus. NCBI lineage: Eukaryota > Metazoa > Chordata > Actinopteri > Cypriniformes > Catostomidae > Xyrauchen > Xyrauchen texanus. The sequence goes on from NC_068277.1 coordinate 41,290,794, forward strand.
GTGTAAATTATGTTTGGTAGCCACTAGCTAGCTATCCAGCTAATATGATATTGTTGTGTACAGGACAAGGCAGCACTGACAATGCAATACTGCTATCGACTGAACACAACAGCAACTCCGACATCAACACCATTTTTGTTTATTTATGTACTGTTTAGTTAAAAAAAAACATTTTTAATGATCTATAGTGCTGTAATAGGAAAGACAGTGTTTCTTCTTCTTGTTATGTTTAAAGGTGATTGGCAATCCAGCTTATGGTGCATTACTGCCACCTACTGAGCTAGTGTGTGGAGTATCACAAGAAGGTCTTTCAGTGGAGTCAAATGTCTACTAAAGCAACATTTCATTGAAAAGATGTCACACACAACTTATGTAGTATTAAATCCTAAACAGAGTATGCTTACCCTAAAGGTATCTTACCCTCTAAAGTTTACTTGTAAAAAAAAAAAAAAAAAGTTACGTTTACATTCATTCTTGAGGTCTAACAGACATGTGGAATGCATTTCCTCCCCCATTAATGGTATGAGAAAAAAGTTTTTTGGCCATGTCGCCCAGCCCTAGTAAAGCATCTTCTATCCAACCCTGAAACAACACACCTGATGGTAGAAATATAATGCTAGTTGATTTGTTTATTAGTTGAGTGATATATATATATATATATTATTTCTGGGTTGTAAAGTTATTCCATTCCCCTTTGAATTGGCTGATCCTGCTGCCAGATGTGTTAGTACTGCAATGAAAGATCTTAAGATCTTTAATAATGCAACAGCGATTATTGACTGTATTCTAGTTTTTTTTCCATATTTAGTTCTTTACACTGTTAAAAATAACCATTATGTTTGACACACTCATGTCTAATTGACAAGCTCTAACTCATTCCCAGACCTGGCAACAGATCAAGCAGGTACTGTAATGTGGTAGACTTGGGAAAGGGAGGAGGCGGGAACTGGCTGAACAGTCCAAATTATATTTAATAAAACAAAAAGACACACAACACAAACACTCATGGCAGCTGCATGTGGCTCTCTCTCTCTCCCAAACTGCTGCGTTCCGCCACATTTATCCCTCTCCTTGGCTGATTAGCCCAATTGGGGGCAGGGCTTGCTGCCCTCCTCCTCATCACAGTCAGTTTATGTTAACATACACCATTGTTTGTTTACAATCAGCATGTTTGCAAATGCTGCTAGTTAACCTCACAAAAGGTTGACTAAATTGCCTTAGGTTATAAATGTTGACATTAGCCCCTTTCATACATGCAACCTGGTAAATTGCAGTCAAATTGTTGGATTACTTTTACTGGTAAATGTACCACATCAGCTATTCACACATGCAACAGTTTCCGTGTTTTTTCCATTTGCAACCATTCACATATCAGGAGGCTGGATTACACTACACCACTTCTGAAATATGAACAGAATCTAAAAATACAAGGATCACACACTTACCTACTATATAATGCAAAGAGACAAAAACTGGTCATCACATAACTTCATAACACATTGCAATGTGTTGAATTGTGATGTGACATATGTATTGTGATCTTATAACTTCTGAGTAGTTTGACCTAAAATTTTGAAGCTGGTCTCTAGGTTCCTTAGGGCATACTGAGTTGAATGTTACCCAATTTTGGGCTTCAGCCATTTAGAATGTTGCCAAAAAATTGTATTTTAAAAAAGTTGTATTTTAAAAACTCCTTGGCGTACCATTATGAATCTTGGTATACATCATTGGCACTATGCCCTAAGTGTACCTATCCTGGTTTCTAAAGATTCCTTCAGTCATGCCGAACACGCTGATATCAAATTTGCCATAGTTGGCCATACTTCCTGTCCACCCTTTGGAATTTTATTGAAAACCTACTTTTTCAAACTCCTCCTAGGCTGTAAGACCGATTTGTACGAAATTTGTTGTGTGTCATCTTGGGTCACTCATGACAAAATACTATCAAAAGCTTTTCGATAGACAAAACAGTTCTCGAATTGTGCACCAACAAATTTGATTGCTGTTCACCAAAAGCTTTTATCTCTACAATGCTTTGCTGTATTTTAGTGAAACTTTGAGTGTGTCATAATGACCACACCTTGACCTCATGATGAAAAAATGTGCCACCTATTGGTCAAAATTGATAATTTATTGAATTAATTTGTAAAGGGATCAATGGAAAGGAGGAGGCGGGAACCAGCTTTACGATATAAATAATATTTTTTATATAAAACTTAAACAGACACAAACACATACATGACGGACATGTCCGTAAACGATCTCTCTCTCCCGCACCACCATCTGTCATCGGCCTTTATCCCTCTCTGAGGCTTAATTAGCCTGATAAGGGACCAGGTGTGTATAATCGCCCTCCACCCTGCCACATAATTCTACCAGTTTTTTATGCTGTTTTTCGTAGTCATAATCAGTGATGTCCATTGACACTTTCGTACATGCCACACGTTGGAGCGCTTGGCCCCACAATTGCTGCTTGCAGCTATATTTATTATTATTATTATTATAATACAGTACCATATTTATGTAATATTTTCTTAACCTGTATGTGGCATTGCTATGTGGGCCTTTATTTTGGCATAAGCTTTTATTTTGGCAGTATACTTATGGAAGACATGAAGGTAGAGAAATACTCTCATACATATTCTGTCCACAAAAACACAGAGTTATGAGATAACTTTAGATTTGGATAGTAACTTTTAGCGGCCAAGCATACTTGGAATTATTTGTGAATCTAGAGTACTGTAAATACAGTATAAAGCACTCACTCATTAGCCACACATGTGCTTTGAGTATTTGTAACACAACAGAGAACAGAGCTGCACAAATACAGTAAGTGCAGCACATGCAGACTATTTTTGTATTTAATTCAATTGCAGCTTTCGCGGTTTGATATCATATCACAGTTTAAGTAAGGAGTAATTGATGACGGCCATTATGACGAACATTATGTACACCCGAGGTGGTAATGCGGTCACGACGTGCACCTCAGGTGTGCATTATTTTTTAATAATTCAATGGGCCGGAGTCAATTATTCCACTTATTCAGGCTTGGGAGGGTTACTTTTGAAATGTATTCCACTACAGTTTACAGAATACATGCTGTAAAATTTATTTTTTTATGTATTCCGTTAGATTACTCAAAGTCAGTAACGTATTCTAATTACTTTGGATTACTTCTTCAGCACTGGTAGATTTTTTTCACATGTTTTGACTAAAAACTCTGCCAGTACAGTAAGACAAAATACACATGTTAAAAATAAATTCTCTGAAAAACCTAAATATCTTATGCAGTGTTGTTTCTAAAACAAGATAATTCAAATTGATCTTGTTTTAAGGATTTGTTTTTTTTTATATATTTTTTACAGGAAAACAACATAAACTAGAAAAAATGAATTATGATGCAATGTGAATTTTCTTGAAAAAATAAAATCGTGTCAGGTGACATGTGAATGTAAAATGGCTATAAATAGCATTTTAGCTTAGCGTAAAGCTGATAATTTATACAAGGTTTATTTCTATTTCTTCTGCTCCAAACTTACTTCAAACTTACTTCTCTGTCTGCTCGTATGAATGTAATACATCATAAGAAAATGTTCCACTGCTGTTCAAATGCACATTGGATCGCATCATTTGTGTAAATGTTTTCCATCTGAAAGGACTATATATTAAATGAAACAAATGACAATAAAATGCAAAGTAATCTCTTCAGTAATCAAAATATTTTTTGAATGTAACTGCAATGTATTTAAATTGTAACTGTAGTGGAATACAGTTACTTATATTTTGTATTTTAAATACGTAATCCTGTTACATTTATTCTGTTACTCCCTAACGCTGACCACGGTTACCACACCTTAACATTCAGGGTTTTATCTCAAGACATTTCCTGGTTTTCGTCCCTAAAACTCTCTTGTGTGTGGAACTACTTTCTTCCACTATGGATTCTGCATCTTGAGAGCAAAAGAGAGGGAGGGAGCCCAAGGACTCTTTTCAATCGAAAGTTAAATAAATTGGAATGTACTTCATTTTCTTTCCACGTAATTTCAGCTCTTTCCAAACATGTCCAATTATACTGAACTCTGACATGACCTTTCCTAAGCTCCCCAAATGAGCTCTTCTTTTCAAGGCCAGACTATAACTTTTATTTTGACATAGTTACTATTTACATGACAGGACACAGGAAATACATCCTTTACACCCAAGCACACACATTTAAACACATTAAACACATTTAAATTGATCTATTACTCATTTCAAATTAATCAAATTAATGTTATGCCTAGTGATTGATCACATTATGTAAGATATTTTTGAAGACATATACATTGTAAATTCATGTAAATCACACACCTCAAGATCCATTGTGTAAGCTGTGTAAACAGACAGAGAGAGAAAACAAAACTTATAATTAGATCAATTATGTACTACACACAGAGGTGTTAGTCACTTTTGCTGAACAGGTTTTCCACAGACACCCTCTGTCTGGTAGAGGCTTTAGGTTTGGGGGAGTGGTTTGGTTTATGAAATCTTTTTGGGTGACAAAGTGCTCTTTTATCTTTTATGGACCGCCTTGTGGGTGCTAGACTGTCTGTGAATGTGTGAGTTGCAGTTAGAGGTGTGTATGTGAATGTGTGTGTAAATTGCAGTTGAAGCACTTCAGCTGTGTTTATTCTGCACCAGACCTGCTGGTTCAGACTGATGCGCTAATGTGTGGGATTGCACTTAGGGACAGATGTGATGCTAATTCACTCCGACTGGAAAGGAGGAAAGCTGTCAGTGCACTCAAAGCTTGTATGGATAAACGGCAGTGAGTGTAGCACAAGGGGCCTTTCAAACATCAATGGAAGAAAATGGCCAGAATTTACCATATGCAGACTCCAAGAACAAATCTTCAGGGTTTGGGTGACTTTGGAAATTGTGAGATAATCAGGCATGTTTGTTGATATGATAGCAATCGAACATTGTGATACATTGCAATGTGTTGAATTGTGATGTGACATATGTATTGTGATTGTATTGTGATGTATTTAATGAGTAACGATACCAAGTCCTACAGGGACATGCCTGGGTCTAGTTTGGCATCCTTCCTGCCACCCTTGTTTTATTCAAGCTGCTTGAACAAACTCAGTCTTTTGAATTAACCACTCTGTGTCTACTAGCAGAGACTCAAATAAGGGGCACCATGGGAGACAGGAAACAATGCTCAGGTGATGTGGTGGAAATTTATACTTGTCTTAGTTTTGGGAGGACAGATAGACCATTTAAAACCAGAGTGAATATATGTTGGGCTCCTTTGTAGTTACAAATGTTCCACACTCCCCGGTTCATAATTTACAGGGTGTTATGCCATGTTAGCACAGTAGAAGTTGCCATGGGCTATTCCCTGGTGGTCTCCATGGTGACAGTGATGTAGAAGCTGCCTGGGGATGCCACAGAAAGGGCCTGTAAAAGAGAGAGCGACAAAGTGGAAATGCAGGCTGGGCCCTCTCTGTTCCTGTAATTCCTGTTGTCCTCACTCTCTTAAAGACTAATAACGACTGGGCAGTGATGTAGTGGCTGTCACACTGGTGCTGTGAAGCCATACATAGGATAAGACATCACTTATCTAGTGCCATTAATGATTTGGGATTGGCATTTTAAAATGCTAATTTTCTTTGGTGGTTAATTATGTTAGCCAAGCGTATGCATCTTTCTGATAGTAATATAAGGTTATAAAAGGACACTTTTGGCATTGACAAACAAAACAAACTAAAGCAACACAATTCTAGAACATTTTGTCAAAACTTAATTTCATTGTGTTCTATCCATTTAAATGTGTAAAACTTAAGTTTTTCTTAATCCATGAGTTGGGACTACATGAAAACTTTTTGTGGTGTTAATGTAGCATTAATGAAACTTGGCAGGGGATATCCATTTTCTAGCATGTATTGCAAGGGACTCGATAGGGAGAGTAATTTAATTGTTTGTGTTTTTTGTGTAATATGAATATAAAGGGGGATGCTTGTTAGTGTTTAATATTTAGTTATGTAGAGATTTGGGGGTTGACATTATGATGAAGAGTTAAGCTTAAGCTAACGACGAGAACAGGTAGATGTTGCACATTAAAATTGTTGCTCGCTTCGTGGTGAGATTATATTGTAATTTTAAGTTAAGAAAAATAATTTCAAACATCTGGAAACACTGTCCACAATCAAGATCAGCCAATCAAGTTCAGCCAAAGAGCAATTATTTTTGTTTGTACAGGTGGCTGGACATACTAAAGCTCTGTTCCAAAAATCTAGTGTTCTACCTACATAGACAACATTTTTAGGCATCTTAAGCATGCTGTTGACACAACAGATGTTCCAAACGTAAACCAGAAAATGACATTGCCTTCTAGGTTATTATGTTGAAGGCAAAAAGGTGATAAAAATAACCATTTAAAGGACCAAATAAATACACTTTTGTCTATACATACATATAAATTGTACAACCAATAAATGAGTTCCATGCAACCTATTTCCCGAATTTGTCTGTGGAAATAGAGCTCAGACCCTTTCTCTCCCCTGCAGTCTCTTTAATTGATGCTTTGGTCAAAAGCAACTCATGCAGTGTTGGAATGCAGATGTGTTTTAAAGCTAGGTAATAAGCAGCTTTGGGTTTCTCACTGTTCCCTTCCAGCATTTAACAGCATGTAAGCACTTACTCATCCAGATTATAATACCATGGCTGGGCACTTTAAAAGCACTCAAAATTTACACAAAAAAATGTTAATTGTGTCGCATAGATTTACAGAGACAGGCAATAAATTATTTCCCATACTTGAATTGAAGACTTTCGAGTGATTTAGTCAAAGAAAGATCATATAGAATGTACATAAAAGAGAGCAGTGCTTAGAGAGCTATGGTTTATTAGTTAATACCTAATATCTTATATTCCTTTGAAAATGTGAAGACTCTCTGACTCTAAACCTCACAATCTCAGTGAGAGGAGTGAGAGTTTAAACACCTCTAGTGGTTTTTGTGTTTGCTTTGAAAATGAAACTTGTTTATCCTGCAGACGGTGGCCCACAAATCTACATTTCTTACAAGTGTTTCTTAAAGGAGATAACTAGATGTCTGACACACGAATGTGAAAGCAGAAGAGACTGTGGTTGAATTCTTCCCATCTTTTCCTTCAGTGTAAATGACTTTAAGCAGTCATTCAGGTTTTGAAGAAGTTTGTATTTAAGTACTTGTGTAATTAGCCGATCACATGCTACATATTATGACATATCTTGCTTTTCAATGAATACTCAAACAGAGCTGATCTCAAGTGAGTATTGCGGTGTCTGATTTTTTTTTGCCTTTTGCAGAATGACTTTGAAATTGTGCTACTTTAAAAAAAATTGTTGACCCTTATTGCTTACGTCAAATACACAAATCGATGTTGTGATAATAGGATCACCAAAGTTCAACAGAACTTTGTCCTTGCCAGTTAGTTATCTCTCATGTCTTTAGCCAGCTCCTATCTCTCCTCATCCCCTTCAGACATGCTGCCAAAAAAAAAAGTGGAACCTGGTCCAGATGGAATCCATTTACCCCCTTTATCGAAGCAAGGCACCCCCATCTGGTAACTGCTGGACAAAGTTGTTAGATATTTGACAGTAAAGTTTGGTATGTCTCTAAAACAAATGGAATACATGTGTTATGAGTGTGCGAGGTGGACTGTGGGGAACTTGCAGTGGCCCTCCAGTATGTTGGTTAAACACATGCTTGTTTTGGAAGGGCTTCACTGCAGGAAGCTCATCTTGGGTAATGTGCTAACATGTTTTGCTCAGTAAAGGGCCAGTCAGTCAGTTTTCTGAATCAGCCAAGGCTGCATATTGTCTTGCATCTCAGTGATCTTGGGGCAGACACTTAACACAAGCAACTATAAATGGAACAATAACTTAACGATTACTAAAAATTAATGTATTGACAATGCACAATGTACAATCCACAGGCAAAATATACAGATATGCAGTTGAGATATGCATCAAATGATCACATAACCCCACATACTTGTACAACAATACTGTGCACTATATTTTGCAAATGCAACTAGGTGATTTTAAAAACACCCGTAATACTTGATAATGTTTACCGGAGGGAACAAAGTGAATTATAATGAAGAGAAATTATTCATTTTATCTGTCAGTGTGGTTTTTAAATGTAAAGATGTGCGCAAACCCACATCACAGTATTGGGAGTTGTCAAGCTATTTTTGAAAGTAGTGTTTCATCGTTGGTTTTCTGGTTGTAAGTAAAGTTTTAATGCAAAACTACACTGTAATTCCAATATGCTAATAATAGGGCGATTCAGCGCTATTATCATCAAAAAAGAAAGTTAACCCTGTTATTTAAATAAAGTAAATTACACACTGCTCTTCTTTGGTAGATTTGTATGTGGCAGAGTTAGCTTGTTTTGTGTATAGTCTGTAAATGTGTGTGTGTGTGTGTGTGTGTGTGTGTGTGTGTGTTTGCTTGTGTGTTTGATGTTATTAATGCCTGAGTGCAGATTTCACATTTTACAGTGGAACATACAATGACTACTGCATAAATCAAATGAAACCCACTCCCACATACACACGCAAGCTTCTGTACACACTAAAGCCTGAAGTATCAATAATATTTTTTTTAAAATTATGACAGTAGTTTAGATTAGACTTTTTATTGTTCAAAGTGAAAAGTACTGTAAAGTGTAGGGCACTGTTCAGACTGAACATGTTCTTCTGCTAAAAAAGCTTGATGCAGCACAATGAATAGTACAGAAAACAGGGCTTTCGAGACATGTTTTCAAAAGATAATGTTCTTTGAACATGCTCTATGTAAATGACCCCTAATTTCTGCATGACTTGCAACACAAACAGAATTACAAAAATAATTACTGTTTTCATACAAGGTTCTCAAACATTCCAATTGCCCCCATTCTCCTTGATCACTATTGAGCTCCCCATCTATTCTGGGATCAGGGTTATAGGTGCTGGCAAATTCTAACATATTACCTCAGTTGTCTCAGTTTTTCTATTTACTTCAGTTAGTGGAAAGAAATGCAACATAACTGTCTCTTATTATGATTGTATTACTCATACTCAGCCTGCTGGATCTTTAAATCATACAAAGCCATACATTCTCATCATTGTTCCCATCCAATTTGAATCAGCAATGGTTGTAACTTTAGGCTTTGTCTGGAGCTTACAGAGCTCCTGGCTTGGGACACTTTTATGCCGTAAGAGGAGAGGCCAGTATGGGTCTGGAGAGGCACTAGTGGCCCTGTTGCCCTGTGTGTAATGGTGGAAGCAGATGTCCCAGATCATTGCAGCAGCCTGCCATGGTTTACCACTGCATGCATGCACATCACAGCATGCACTTTTGCGGGTACCACCTCAGTCCTGGGAGTGCCCTGTGTTTATTTTGCCACCTGTGAGGGGGAAGGGGTTGGGGCAGGAGGGATCAAACAGACAGTGGCGTAAAGAACAGAAGGGGGGCTAAATCAATGACTGAATGCACAACTATTCTACAAGGACTTGGCTGTAATTTGAGGATGGTATTAAGTAGAATTCCAAAGCCAGATGGAATGTGTGAGGTTCAGCATTCTGGGAGAAGGAGGTTAAAATCTTGTCTTAAAGCAGGAGGATGACCTCAGTTCGGGGAAGTAAAGGTTAAGAGAGAGGCTGAAGCTAATCAGGAAGGTGCACTGTATCATGACACTCTCTAGTGTGGTATGGTAATGGCACTGGTCTCTTAATATTATGTTCAAATATGTCATGTTGCCAATGTTTATGCAAACTTCATATCTTAACATTATTATTTCATTTCAATGCCAGACTGAATAGGGGATGACATTTTTTTTTTCATCTTCATCCATGACAGAGTTGCTCATCTTCAGTGCTGTATGTTTATTATAGTTTTGGGATTATGCAGATACTATATTAATCTCACTTATCTCAATAACCCTAGAATGGTAAGGTAGAGAGAGTGGGGTACCCTCTCAGAGGTTTCTTGGATAGTTCACCTAAAATTGAAAATTCTGAAATAATTGATTCAACCACATATTGTTTGAAAGCCTTTTGGCTTTCTTTCTTTCTTATGTGAAACACAAAAGGAGAATGTAGAATCTAAACCTCAGACACCATTCACTTTCATTGTATCTTTGTCTCATACAAGGAAAATGAATAATGACTGAGGCTAATGTTCTGCCTATCATCTCATTTTGCGTTCCACATAAGAAAGAAAGGCATACGGGGGTTTATTTTTACAGAACAGAATTTTAAATTTTGTCCTATCATTTTAACATATGCATTATGTGTGTATATGGCCATAATGACTCTGCCAGGATACATTTTTGTGCTGTCACTGTTGGCTGGGGTAATATGACACATTTTACAGCAAACATAAACACATCCCACTTAGCAAAGCCAGGTCTGTCAGGAGTTAATTACCTTAAGAACGTAATGTAGATTTAGCCTAATATACAATGCAAATAATCATAATATAAACCTAAAGAACCTTATGCAAATCTAACCTTATGCAAAATGCAAAAAATCATAATGCAGTCTTAAAGAAACTATTGCAAAATCCAAAGAATCATCATGTAACCTAATGTATCTTAAAGAAAGGACACAACTTAAATGCACGTTTGCTTATTCAAGCAGACACATATTGCTTTTGAATTACAAGTCTCAGAATTGCTAGAACTGCAAGTTTGTCCTTAAAAGGGGTTAATGCTGAAATGTTGTTACATTTGCTGGAAACTAGGCCCTTTGGCTGTTTCTTTCTGGACTAGCAAATTTGAGACTGCATCGTAGAAATACTGACCCAAACCAAATAAATGGTGGAATAAATGTGGAAACACATCTGTATAACTTATAATGAAGCAATTAAGGTCTGACATGTTTTATTAGTTATGGCTGGATGTGCGCATGTGTTGGCTTGCTGTGGATGTGTCCCACGGCACCAATGCTTGTCACTATCATAGCAGACGATAAGGTTTGGGCTCGCCTTTGACCCCACACCTCATTAATCATCTGCTCATGAATATCTGACCTCCTCCACTTACCTCTCAAACATGCCATCTAATTCTATTCTGAAAGACATATAAAAAAACATTCCAATGCACACTCGCACACACACACACTCTCCATAGACATAATGATTTTTATTCTGTACGAACTATAGATTCTATCCCCTAACCCTCACAAAAATGTCCTCATAAACCACATTTTTGTTTAGCATAATACCCTTGTAATTACCAGTTTGTAACACACACACACACATTCCACGCACAAATTAAAATCACGTTATGTCCTAGTGATATTATTTAAAAGCAAAAGCTGTGATTTATTTAGATAAATATATAGCATGTGCAGTGCTTTTGAGTGCTTATGAATGTGTGGAGCTGGTGTTGTGCTGTCACAAAGACACAAATTCTCATGCCTTTTTAGAGATCCTTGGCTCATACAGGGAACATACAATCATGAGCATCGCACGCTCTGTTTGTAGCAGATGACAGCAGGCAGAGTGCTAATTCACTTTTTTGGCAGTCTACATATTTATTTAATTAAATAGCAGCCTTTTGCAGTTTAATTGTGGGAAGCTACCATCATAATGTCACAGTGTCTTGGTCATAACAACACGCAGGACCACTTTAAAATAAAAGCTCTGCCAAAATAAAAGCTACATTTAATTTAGGGAAAAAGTATGACAGCAATTGATCACTACTGTATAGTTATGTAATATTCACTGAAATACCACAAATAATAATGATAATTATAAATGTTATTATATTAAACAGTAGATCACATTTGAGATGCTCTGTTTTGCAGCAACTCCAATGTTTTATTTTAGATTTTGCTTTGAGGTTCTCTATAAAATCACTTCATTTAATAAAAATAATACAATATCATGTTGAAAATAATTTTTTTATACTTTCATTTGATAAAATTTTTAATGAATACATTTATTTTAACACTATTTTGATGATACAAGTGAAATAAATGGTTAATATGGAATTCAGAAAAAAAATAAATAAATCAAGTATCAGTCTTAGTATTGGCAAAAATGTTTTCTTGAGACATCCCTACTAAATACAGTTTAAAAATGTTGGAGCGCTTAATCCCGTTCTCTACACACACAGTTCGGTAATTTACGGGAGTGACTGCCGCATTCTACTACTGAATTAACTCAGGGTAGTGAAAAACATTTGTATAAATTTCATATTGTGTGTATGGAGTTAACTGTTTAACTAGTTGTTAATGACGTGATCAATTGCTTCTGTGAGAAGGCTCTGTCTTCACATTGTGTAAATCACACATGTGTCTTAATTCATTCATAATGTATATTACAGTCTGTCCCTCTCCACTTTAGTTTCTCTCATCAGCCTTGCGGTCTTCGGGTAGCTCATACATTACAGTCCAGAGAGACCGTTCTCTGTTTAACAGCAGCCGCTTAAATGCTCATAAGAAACACAGTGTCTCTGTCGATGGCAGCAAACTAAACATTTCTGGATGATAATACATCTCTGGTGGATAATCTCTTTGCTCAAAAACAGCAAAAATGGGTTAAAGTGGTGGCATTCATGTTTCTTCTTCACAGGCGTGAGACATTTCAGTACTGCTATGGTTATCTCTTGTCAATCATCAAATCTGAGGGAGTAACTTCTGTATTCCATATACACATGTAATGAAAAATCAAGGGATTCACTCATGCATTTGAATCCGGTTGTCACTCCTGAAACTTTAGCGTAAATGTGACCATTATGTTGCACAGTGTACTACTGCTTTTACCTAAGATCTCACTGGGATCATATCATATAGTCTTGACAAGTAACAATCATAAAGGACCATAAAAATCTTAAAGTGTGCACCCAGCGTGAACCAGTCAAAAAGCCATGTTGGAACTTTATCAGCATCCTGTGTTGTGGACTGTATTTGAAAAGCTGATTTAGGCTTCCTCATAGTTTATCCTCAATGAGAGGGAGTATCCTGCTCATGCAGTTAATTAGATATTTTCTAGGGCTGAGAGTTGTTGAGAGGGGATGCAGAAACGTGAGGTTCTCCTCTCTTGAGTGTCAGAGTTAGTCATGCCTGTCATGCCTGGATTGTGGCCATGCTAATCGTCACTGTAAAACAAGCTGTTGAATGCTTATTCTGCAAATGAACTTTTCTCTACTTTATGTACTAAAACATTTGAGCTCCTGAAGATGCCTTCAGAAGCCCCAGGCTGCTCTACATCCCTGCCATGTTATCGTTTGTTTGTTGTGTACTGACAGCTGTAACTATGGTGATGCCCATTTTTTGTGACTTGGGAACAGCTGTTTTTTAACCACTGAAGTTTCAGCTGGAGGGACTACGAATCCCCCACCACTAGGAATGTGCACTGATGGTCTCCTGGAGGGCTTTTCTCCCATTACATCAAACACACCTAAATTCCTGCATGACTTTGAGAGGTCTACTTCTAGGATTTGATATATTTTCAGCCCCAGATCTGCATGCTTTGATTTTAACTTGATCTGAAGAGTTCTAGTCTAGGCTAAAGTGTCTCTTTCTTAAAGGAATATTCCAGGTTAAATTCTATCGACAGCATCATGTAGTTTCATATTGTACAACGATTGCATCATAATCGACATTTAACCAAAAAAAGTTAATTCTGTTATATATACTCACCCTCATGTTGATCCAACCCATATGACTTTCTTATGCGGAGCACAATAGGAAACATTTTAATGCATATTGCAAGTCATCTTTTCAATACAATGACAGTGGATAGAGCCTCACTTTAAAGTCTAAAAAGGACCCAAAAGTATCATAAAAGTAGTCTATGCTACTCTTGCATCATCCAAGTCTTCTGAAGGAATTGACTGAGAATTGGTTTTGATGAGAAACAAACTGAAATGTTAGTAATTTTTCACCAAATTGTTGATGTCCGTTGTACTATTGTTCCCCACTTTAAAGCTTAAAAAGGGATCCAAAAGTATCATAAAATAGTCCTCAACTCATACACCATATTCCAAGTCTTCTGAAGACTTGCAATAGGTTTTGGTGTGATACAACCCAACATTTTTCAGCAATATCGGTTTCACGTTCATGAGTGGTATGAAATAAGGTCGTTCACAATATCTTATGTTTTCGCTCGATAACTTGCTTTGTTTTTAGCGATGAACAATGAATGTTACACCGGGAACATGTTCATTTAATCTTTTTTATTGATGGTGCATACTGTACAATATATCTGATATGCAGTCCAACCCCATTTGCCCTGTTATATGGTGAATCACTAATAGCCTGCCCTTCCTCTGTATTCTGCAGTCAGGTCTGATCCGCTTCTCAGACAAGGAGCTTTTCATCACTCCACTACCGCAGCATTTAGCTTTAAGACACAACTACAGTGCCCCCTCTGGACATCACCCACATATCATCTACAAGCGATCAGCTGAACGCAGAGTCCATGCTGAAAAGTATGACTGGACCAGCAGCTTTCAATCAAACAACCCCTATGAGGACCATCATCATCGCCGTCACCATCATCACCATGACTACCAGCATGGAAAACTTCAGAGACAACATTTCTGTGGACGCCGCAAGCAATGTATGTAAGGGAATTTCTTTTTAGCTATTTGTAGATGGAATGTTCTTTACACATTATATACTTATAGGACTTGACAGCAGTAGTAGTTGTAGTAGTTTACTCAGGGGCCATTCAGACCAAACACATGTATCTTGTGATGTGTTTTAAAGTTCAAGTTCTTTTAACATGACATGGCTTCTGAAAAAGTGTCTTGTGCACGGCAGAAGATGCTGAAAATAATGGAGACGTGTCACAATGGTCAAAGGTAAAAAATGGCAAAGATTAAGGCGAAAATGTGTTTGTGTGAATGGCCCCTCACTGTAACAGCCAAGCCCCCTGAGATTTAAACTAATTCCAAAAGCAAAACTGCTATATAATTTTCATCTGTTTTACTGAATGAATTGAATGAATGCTCGGAAACAGCAAGTGAAGTGAATGACTGTGAATTTCCTGGTCTGTCAACACCTCCCTGGCGCTTTTTCAGGGAGCTGGCTTGGAAAAAAGGAAAACCAGTTATTTGAGGCAATTTCCATTGTGTTTTGCTTTCTCTAACTCTCTTTCATGATCTTCCATTCTTTCTTTCTTTCTTTCTTTCTCTCCACAACTCATCCTAACTATAGATACACCCAAGCCTCCTACGGAGGATCACTTTGTCATGCCTGATGAGTTTGAACAGCAAAGACGGGTGAAGCGCTCACAGTTTACATCTAACAAAGAGAGGGGCCTGAATGTGGAAACTCTGGTGGTGGCAGACAGGAAGATGCTGGAGAAACACGGCAGAGAGAATGTCACTACCTATGTCCTGACTGTCATGAATATGGTGAGCAGAGCTATCAGGGTTGAGAGAATATTAAAGCCAACAGTGGCATTGAGAGTATATTAAAGACTCCATGAAATCAAAATTGGAATTTTGTGGCTTTTAGTCCATGTTTATAGAGCATAACAGTCCCCACCCATTTTTTCAGACGTCTCGGTTCTGGAAGTATTTTTCTCAAAATATTCAGAACAATATTCAAGTAGTTTGAGAGTGTAGGGTGACAGATTAGATTGTGTCATTCACAATGTGTCATGGAATTGGGTGGCCACAGCAGAGCTTATTTGGTGTGCTTGTTCACTGCGATTCTCTGATTGGTGGATAGTTGTCCTGCAGGATCATGGGTAGTGTAGATATTCATCAGAATTTGTCTATTAAACATGATGAAATAACATGGACCAATGGCTCCAGCAGCAGCATCTGGACCAATGGAGAAACTGAAATGTATTTTTACTTCTGGTGGCGCTCTTTAACTTTAAAGCCAGTTAAATACTAGTATACTCTTTAAAGTTGACAAAATTAACTTTTTACAGATGTACACATTGAAAAAAAAAACCATTTTGGCCATTGTATGCCTTGTTTTTGACAGTGCAAGTGGAGAGAGACAGGAAACATGGGGAAAGAGAGTAGGGGAATGACATGCAGCAAATGGTCCGGCCAGCCGGGAATCGAATCGGGGACTCTATCGGGGGCTATCGAGTCACCCACAGATATATATATTTAAAATTTACAGTCTTTGTTGAGGAATACTGACCAAAAATATTGATGACTCATCTCGCACTACACAGATTTTTTGCCAGTTAAGCAAGAAGGTTCATAGATGTGGCGTAACTAGTTTAGTTTTAAGTTCTTTTAAAAACACATTCGATATGCCCAGCCCAAATTTCATCTTCCAATGTTCATGTTTAATAGAAAATGTATTTAGAGGATACTTATTCCTGCATTTTAATTAACCATTTACTTCTTGGTAAATATGATAATTTGTGTTGTTTTAACCAGGTTTCCAGTCTTTTCAAAGATGGAACTATTGGAACTGATATCAACATTGTTGTGGTCAGCCTCCTTCTACTTGAGAAAGATCCGGTAGGACACGCTAAGCTATAATATATTTATTGTTCTCATTAAACGTAAATTTGATTTGACTTATCGCTTTCATTTTTCAAAGAATCACGGATCCTTTTCATCCTTTCATACGTTACAGATGCCTGATCATTCATTACTCTCTTCTCTCTCTCTCTTGCTCTCTCTCTCTCTTTCTCACAACCCCTTTGAACACTTTTGATTCTTGCTCTGTATTGCTGGTATCAGCTGGGCCTGTCTATCAACCACCATGCAGACCAATCACTCAACAGCTTCTGCCAGTGGCAATCAGGCCTTATAGGAAAAAATGGCAAGCGTCACGATCATGCTATACTTTTGACGGGGCTGGACATCTGCTCTTGGAAGAATGAACCGTGTGACACCTTGGGTAAGGAAGGCACTTGTCACTCCATCTAGCCCCAGAAGTGGGTCATGTGTTTTTAGTATTCAAGATGCTTCAGGTCGAATTACACAATGCCAAGGTTAGAAAGAGCTCATGTTTGGTGATATGTGTCCTAGTGTGCCCTTAGGCGAGAACTTCACCTGAATGAGTCCAAGAAAACTCAAATCCACTTTGCAGTCACTTTGGCAGCTTCTCTTGTCTTTGCTAAGTTCTGTATAGAAGCGTCAGCCAAATGTAATGAATTCAGCTCTAAAGCTCCAAACCACAAGTATGCACTTCTTTGAATGTATGGCAAAGGGAAAATGACTGTTTTTTAATTGCCTGTGTATGATGTGTAACTCAAACCAAAGCTTTTTCTTTGTCCATACAGTCAGTGTGTGTCTGAAAGTGTGTTTATGTGTACAGGGATCCTGTTTCAAACTCTGTAGCTTGGAAAACATTGTGGTGTGTTTAGTGACACTTAAATCTAAATGTTAATGTTTTCATTAATTCCGTGGAGATTTTAAGGTCTCTTTAAGCAATGAATTTGTTTCACGTTCCCAACATGCATTAACCCACTGGAAAGGAAATTCACAAATAAAATATATCTCAATTGTTTCTACTGGGCAACAATGAGATTAAATGTAAAGCAAATGGGGACTTTTGATTATGTCTCCTCTTTTTCAAATGTTTCTTATGAGAAACTTGCAAGTAATCTTGCAAGTGTCTTCTCTAAAGTTTCAGATGAGACCTCAACAGGTCTCTGACAGGTCACCCTGATGAAGGCTTTTTAAGCCGCAATATGTCAGTTTGTGGTATGTTTTAATCCAACAGCCATTACTTAATAAAGTTTTTTTTTATTTAAACCCTATTCTGAGTGCCTTAGACCACTAGAGCATCTGAACAGACTATCCCTTATCCAAAGAGCACCAGTGGGAAGTATTATACACCCAAGTAGCACTCCTTTCATTCTGTGATTGACTGAGACCTCAACAATGTTTAAACTGTGCTCAGATTTGCCAAGATACCAAAGTCTGCAATTAACTTCAGAGATTTCAAAACTAACTCAAACATTTCTCATCAAATTCTTATGCATCCACATTAATTTGACAATGCTACGCTTAATGGATGACAACAATTGTCTTCTAATTTATTACACATAATTTATTACACATAATTTAATTCTCCTCAGTTATAAAAGAGAACATCTAAGCAATATAATTTTCCTCTGGGAATGTGTCTTCATTTTTCACCCATATGTTTTGCCATTATACCTCCCTTCCTGGTTCTGTCCTATTCCAATCTGTCTTCTCTGACTTTCTGTATGTAGGTTTTGCTCCGATTAGTGGGATGTGTAGCAAATACCGTAGCTGCACAATAAATGAAGACACAGGGCTGGGCCTCGCTTTCACCATCGCTCATGAGTCAGGACACAAGTATGTATCACGCCTGCTTTTAGGTCTCACTCCATTTTAGTTTGGGAAGCCATATGCTGTGCAATGGGCAAACATTTTATTTGTGTTTTCTGGTTTCTACTGAGATAAGGGTAAGTTTATATTGTACGGTTGAAATCTCGATTTATGACAAAGCTGCTTTTTTTGTCTTAATGTTGGCGTATTCTCAACATAAACTGGAACTAAATTTGCCCTGGAAAAGCACCAGGCTGATAACATGTTTTGGGATTTGTTATTTTTAATGGTTTATATATTTTGGTCAAATGAAAAGGACACTTGCCCAGAATGTATGCAATGTTTGGGGCAAAATCTTCCCCAGCTAAGAGCTATTAGTCAGTGATTTATTGAGGAGTGGTCATTTCTAAACACATGGCATATCTCGCCAAGACTGCTTATGTCTTAACCATGATGTGTGTGTTCATTTTGATGCATTAAATAGTTTGGTTCTTGCAGGGCTCACAAAAGTGAGCTTATACATTTTTTGTATTTAGTAGAGTAGGGAGATTATCAGAGGGTTTTATGGGATGAAAGCTCTGCTAGGTTATGGAGGTAATGTCCCACCTGACTCAGGGTGTGGCTTCTGTCCTGGGGCTGTACATTAATAGTCTCAATGGGTAAAACTCACATTTTCTCTCTCTCTCCCTCTCTCTCTCTTTCCTTTATTCCTTCCTTTATTCACTCTGTTTTCAAATGATTCCAGTTTTGGAATGATCCATGACGGAGAGGGGAATCCCTGTCGGAAGACCGAAGGGAACATAATGTCTCCTACACTGGCCGGCAATAATGGTGTTTTCTCCTGGTCTGACTGTAGTCGACAATACCTCAACCGATTTTTGGGGTAAAATCTAACCTTCACTTAAACACATTATTATTTAATTTTCATATTTGAAATTACAGCTGAACTAACCAGGGATGTGTTTCCCGTATAACGACGTAACTCACTGCGTAACCACCATATTTAGATGCATCATTGTAGAAATTAACTAGCAAGTCATGACTGTTTCCCGAGACCACAGCAACTATGTCACACATCCATTGTTCATACCACTTTGGTTGAACTATCGTTAATGATGTTACTCAAGGGGTGGAGTAATAACTTGTTGGTAATGATGGAACTTGCATTTTTCAAGGTTTTATTGTTGAAAAAGTTACTATGTTTTGCCTATGTTGGCCAGTATAGCCTTGCGCTAAGATTTCAGTTTTACATCTTATTTAAAGGGATAGTTCATGCAAAAATGTAATTGTTGTTCTAAACCTGTATGACTTCTTTCTTCCTTGGAACAAAGCAGGCGATATTAGGCAAAATCGTAAAAATCATACGCACTACATATAATCTCCATTAGTGTTCTACAGAAGAAATAAAGTCAGCAGATTTGAAACATGATGATGATTAAATGATGACAGAATTTTCATTTTTGTGTGAACTTTGCCTTTAAAGCGATACAATAAACAATAACGAAAAAAATATTTTGGCTTAATTTTTATCTGCATTGCTTGGCTTGTGTCCCATTTGAAAAACAACAAAATGTTATGATAAATGTCTTTTTTAATGATTGTTTCTATGATGATCTATCTTTACGTGCATATGTGTTCACAGTACAGCTCAGGCTTCATGTCTAGTGGATGAGCCCAAACAAATAGGTCAGTACAAGTACCCTGAGCAGCTTCCAGGTCAGCTGTATGATGCGGACATACAGTGCAAATGGCAGTTCGGCTCCAATGCCAAACTCTGCAGCCTGGACATTGTAAAGGTAACCTAAAGTGTTTAAAATGTGTAATTATGCTTCATATTGGAGCATTTCAATGTATCTTTATACTAAATGTGTTTGACATGTAAGAAATAACTATTGTTAAAAAATTAAACTTCAGTCAAACCTTTGGACAAAACACAATGCAGACAGACTCACAATAAGTCAAAGAGATTTAGTTGCTGGTCTCAGATATTTAATTGTACTTAAACCTGTAATGTTTTTGTGGAGTCGTCATGGTCAACACAAACACACATCTGAGCTTTGGAAAGAAAACAATCTACCAAGAGGAAGCCCATTGCCTCACAATCTACTTTAAGTCTTCATTCACAGCCCATGGACAAAAGTTCAACAAAGATGGACTAGGCCCCATTTGGCATCCAATATAGCCTTTAGAGTTTAACGCACACATTGATATGCAAATAGAAAAACAGTGAAGACTAAGGCCTGGAAGAAAGAGGTTATGCTTGGGAAATGAACATTGCGAGAGTCCATCTGTGGGATTAGCTCTCATGCTATGGACTTCCTCTTTTAAAGATTTCTCTTGCCTTTGTGTGTTTCTGAAAACGTCTACATCCACTGAATAGAGTCTTGAACATCGACCTTGATGGAAGGCAGCTGTACATCTTAATTAAGAAGGATTGTGGTGATAATACCCAATGTTTTTGTTTTCTGCCCCCCGATGCAATCCTGTTCTTGTCACAAAGTCGTTGAGATGTAATTAGCCATGGGAGCTTGCTTGCAGAGTTAGGAGCCATTCGATTGTTTGTATGTCCATCTGCACTGCTTGTAAAAAAATATATATTTTCATGTTAATTTGATTCATGTTTTTGACAATGTGCTATGTAGGAGCACCATGTTTTTATGACTCTGAGTCAAGTTAAAATAACTTGAAATTATTAGCACTTTAACTTAATCTCAAGACACCTGCATTTGTTCTATTCGCTGTGCAGCATCTAGATTTTTTTTGTGTGAGAAAGCTTTTTGTCTGAATGGCCCCCTTATCTACTCGTTGATCCAGAGTCCAGTTTTACTAGCTTTTGTAAGCCATGTCTCTCTCTCAGTGTTTGCCAGATGCAATCGGGCAGTCTGCCAAAAGTGGACGTCTCCCAACCCCTCATCACCCATTATTATCGCTTTATTGTGGGAAGAAACAAAATGCACCGATAATAGCATGTTTCTTTTGGGTAGAACAGTGATTGATTTTGACAGGGTTTTTTATTTGTTGGAAGAGTTGATTGGCCTTTGCTGTAGGAACACAGGTCAGCGTGGCGAGGTGAAAGGCAGGGAGGTTAAAGGGTTCCCAGTGTGTGTGTCTTTCTTTGAATGTGTTTGTTCTGTGTGTTTGTGCCCACCAGGAGATCTGTAAATCATTGTGGTGCCACAGGACAGGGCACCGGTGTGAGACCAAGTTCATGCCTGCTGCCGAGGGCACCATCTGCGGACCAGACATGGTGAGTGAGTGGTTGTCTGTTCAGAGTCTCCTTGTCTAAACTCATTGAACTTCATTTTACTAAGGAAGAACAGACCACACAGGAAGAAGTCTAATGAAAAGACCAGCATCGCCAACATGAGATGCATGTTTCCACTTCTGGCGCATTTCCAGCAAGACTTTCTTGGTCAACCATGATCTGCAACCAAGTCTGCTGCTGCTGGTGATCACAGGGTTCCCACAGTCATGGAAAACCTGGAAATATCAGGGAATTTCAGCAGGGAACACAGATTGACACCTAACCACATAAATTCATACAAGTTTCTCTAACTTTCACTTCTATCTTTCTTCACACACCTGCGGTATAATTTGCGTTCGTGGGACGGTTGGCCCTATGAGTCCACTATTGCAGTTGATGGGGATAAGGGTGAGAGGTGCTGATGTGTGGGACTGTGTGGCTTGGCTGGGCTGAGTCCGGCTCTTCAGGTGAAGCACTGGGCTCTAAACCAAACCAGCAGGCTCAGAGATCTCAATAGCAGATTTACTCTCTGCTTTACCTCACATCCGCTCTCACTCTCTCTCATGTCTCTTCTGTCTGACATGAAATAAATCAATCCTGCTATCTTCTCATCTACCACACAAAGACACTTATTTTGATAACCACAACCCATAAATTTATGGTCAATGTGAAATAAATATTCTTTTCATTTTGCAGTGGTGCCGGAGAGGACAGTGTGTTAAGTATGGTGACAATGGTCCTAGAGCCGTGCATGGCCAGTGGTCTGGCTGGTCAGAGTGGTCTGACTGTTCACGTACCTGTGGTGGAGGGGTCATGCATCGAGAGCGATCCTGCAACAGCCCCAGGTAACAATGAATCATCTGATATTTAAGGGAACAGGGATATTGTGCAGTCACCTGGTCTTTATCACAAAATAAACTCAAACAGGGTGATCAGGACTTGTATCACCCTTAAACGGTTTATTTTGCACTAATGACGGCTCAATTTACACTATACAACTTATTACATGCTACTTATCAAATAAATAAAAAATCGACATAAACTTGATTTGTTGAAATTATGTTAATAAAGAGACTTCAGAGTCTCCAGAAATACTGAATTCAACCTCCAGTATGCATCAGAGTTCTGATAAACAACTTGCGGTGTTTATTTCGCAAGAATAACCTTCTGACTGCACATTGTCACACTTATTACATGACTGTCTGCCAAATAAATAAATCGATATAAAATATTAGAAATAGGAATGATTACCGCAATACCCAGATGACTGGTGAAATATCACTTATATAAATCCTGAATCTGTGGCCATTATTCAGAAATATTAGACTGTTGAATGCCGCGACTGACAAATCAGAATCAAGTATTCCCGAGAGCCATGTAATAAGCCTTTGTATAATATGGTGTTACTTAAAATTCAGTCTGTGTTGTGTTTGTGAGCATCTGGCATCAGTCCAAAGGCTCTCTACATGTCAGTCCACTGAGCATCTTTCCATCTTCAAGATTTGTTGAGCAGCCACAAAGTCTCCTTATTAAAACTGGTCTTCCTCCAGTTCCAAATGGTGGAAGCACATGTTTCCTGACTAACTGACCCACTGCCACTGCCCCTAGATTACTGCTGAATTTTGACACATTGAGTAATCTAGGATTATGTGTCTTCTGGTGTGTCAGTTCTCACTTACTGAGTTCATGCTCTACTGACGGCACAGACTGCGTATGGTCAGCGTCTCTACAGATCTTGATATTTAAAATAGCTGTTTCTGAACATGGACAATCACTTCTCCTCCTTGAATAAAAGTGATTGCTGAATATTTGAGTGTCTTTCTAATGGTAGAAGTAATTTTTGTGAATTTACATCCAGGTGCTTCCTCTGTGTATGTAATGGCTGGTTGATATGAGACTGGGCTTTTGTGGACTGCAAGTGGCTTGACATTTGGTTTGGTTAAGCTGATGGAACTTGGGATAGTTCTTCATCAACATTTGGCAGTCTAGAGTATTGTAACATATTTCTGTTGGAAGAGGAAATACTCTTAGTGCCTCAGACAACCAGGCCAACATGTCTGACATGACCAGTTCCAGTAAAAGCAAAAAAATAACACAAAGAAAGAAAGAATAGACTTAGATGGAGGACTTCATTGGAGCCCTGGAAATACTGGCCATTGTAACCTGAAATTATTCATGAAAGACTATTTAAGAACTATTAAATTGGGTACAAACAGTATAATCTCATAGGATGTATTTAGGTGGAATTCTGCATTTCATTTAGAGCTTTTCACAGATGCACACATTTTGGAATGATGCTGCAAATTAATGTTTTTGGAAAGTGCAGCACATTGCATTGAAATGTTTTTTTTTCCTGTGCTATAGCTAGAGGGTTATTTTTAATTCATGAACTGCACTATGCTGTCTAGAAACCTTTAAAAAGATCTAAATATGTTACAATACAATTCTTCTTTGAGAGCAGATAGTGCAGTGTGAGCAGTTTAACGATGTTTTCTTCTGCTCCCTGATTCTGATTGATGGTAGAGAGGCTTAGGGTGCAGTGTAATCCGTCAGATGGGCTTGCTTTTGAGGCAGAATTTGTTTACACTATAATCTGGGATTTTGGGGTAGGATTAGCCTCCATTCCCACTTTTTTGCCTATCAGTGTCCTCCTGCATGGTTAAAAATAAGAAGATTTAGCTGCTTTTTTACCCTATTATAGATACACTGGTATACTGTCATTGTTACTCACTCCTCTTCAAGTTTTAAGCGTTTATTTATGCATATTAATGAGGTTCACATCATAAACATCTACAGTACCTAAAATTTTTATGAAAATCAGAGTTGATGTTGATCAGAACGTTTTGTCTGTATCATTTCACTCTGTATGGCAGGAAGTTCTTGAAACATGAAATTATTAAGCATTTTGATGGATATTCTTCCATTATGGCTCACAGATATCACCTGTAGCAGAATAGTTGTCTAAACACAACAATAGTTTTCAACTCAGCACAGATTTGGTATGTGTTCTGTTTCTGTGTGTGAGATTCAAAGGGAATCCCCAGATTCAACACTTCATTCAGTATGAGGTTCTTAGAAACCAGCTGGTTGAAGCCAGCAACAAGAGATATAATTTCACTGAAATAACATTTATCAATAAATGTGATCTGTTGAATATACTCCCTTGACTGTATCCATACTCAACCGGCAGATTTACAGGTTGATGTATCTTTGATATTTATGTTAGAGAAATATGTGTCTTGGCAACAGTCTAGTGGAATGAACAGGGAGATTGTGGTTGATCGTATTGGCTTTTTAAACAAGCCTATGAAGTTTGTTTACTGTTCAGGAGGTGATGTTAACTAGCAGAGTTTGGGTATAATTACATTAATACACTATTACCACAGGTCAGAGATGTGAAGGTGTGATGCAAGGGCAAAGCATGTTTGATCACCCTCAGGACTTTGTTAAATCCATAAACCCTCTAATGAACATATGATTTTCATGTAAGCAATTACATCATTGTTTGGATCTCAGTTTATTTATATACGGAGGGCTTGGTTTTAATGGCCTGACTGTAAATGCGATGCAGAATGGCTAAAACTGTGGGCATAATAGGAGGTTTGATTAGAGAGGGGGGACTTAATATATTGAGAGAGTGGGTAGATAAAGATGTAGGTCATGGGGGTGGGGTCATTTTGTGGTGATTCAGGCAAGCAGACAGATAGTGTGACCCTGTTCTCTGTGAAGTTAGGACTCATTGATGCTGGTCTGCGATTTATTTTCAGTGGGACAACAATGCTACGAATTCTGCTGATAGAGAGAAAATGGATTGAATAGAATGGAGACATAATGTTCACTTAGACAACAACTCTTGGGAAGTTCAGTTTGCCACACAAGATTAATTTAGGTACCATTATTTTATAAACAGCTTCTAATCAGAAAAAACATATAACTTGTCTTTTGCCCTGTTCTCTCTCTCTCTGTGCTCTGTGTTGTTGTAAGCACTCTACCATATGGGCCCATACTACACTGTCCCTTAAGCCCTAATAGGATCAGCCTGAAAACCTACTCCAAAAACAAAAGCAGCCTTGCAGATCTCTGTCAGCACTATTACAATATTGTTGATGTCCAGGGTTGGGGGGTAACGGATACATGTAACAGGATTACATATTTAAAATACAAAATATAAGTAACTGCACTACAGTTGCAATTTAAATAATTGTTAATCAGAATACAGTTACATTCAAAAATTATTTTGATTACTGAAGAGATTAGTTTGCATTTTATTTTCATTTATTTCATTTAATATTTAGTCCTTTCAGATGGAAAGCATTTATGTATATATGTATAAAGTGAGGTGTAACGCAGTTCAACTGGCAGGTCATTTCGGTGAGGTCTATCGTAGTTCAGGCAGTGGCATATGAAGTATCCCATGTCTTATGGTTGGAGTTGGCATAAGTTCCTCCTCTGAAGTCCATCGTAATTATCTGAAGTGATGTCTGGCTGGCACCAGCTGCATTTAGTCATCATTACTCAGAGACAGGTAGCAGAGGAGTCCGACACCAAGCAGGAACGGAGCTGGATCTGTCAGGCTCTGGTAACTTCAGGATATGAATCCTTAGGTTGAGACAGGGAAACAAATAGAATAATATTAGGGTAGATGTCATTCATTCAATTTATGCAGAGTTATAGATCATGATAAATGTTTCTGGTTCCAGCAGAC
This sequence comes from Xyrauchen texanus, assembly GCF_025860055.1. Lineage (NCBI taxonomy): Eukaryota > Metazoa > Chordata > Actinopteri > Cypriniformes > Catostomidae > Xyrauchen > Xyrauchen texanus. Next base: position 41,316,991 of record NC_068277.1, read on the forward strand.
CTAACTAAAGCAGCCTAATTGTGAGTTGATGGATAAATTAGGTGTATGCCTGGCTAAATAGAAGAGTCTTTAGTCTAGACTTAAACTAAACAAAAACAAACAGTGTTAGGGAGTCTATTTCATAGCTTAGGAGCCAAATAGGATTTTGATAGTAGGAACTATTAACAGGCCTCATGGTGATTAGGAACCACATGGTGTAGATAATGCAACAGTTCACAGTGACCACGTCCGTCAAGCTCCAAAGGGACAAAAAAGTCCATAAAAGTAGTCCATATGTGTCGTGCACTATATTCAGTATGCAAGTCTCAAATTAAATATGTTAGACTGGATAGCAATAACATAAGCATCAATCAGTACATTTACATGCACAGCAAATGTCTTCATCTGTCGGTCGCATGTTACCTCTGAGCAATTCCAGTGTTATGGACAGGACATTAGCATTCTAAATGACTCATTACCTGTATATCAAAAAAATGTGTATGTATAATTATAAATCCTCTTCACATAGACATCAAAAATGTTTTTTGCTTTTTATGGAAGATTAGGAAATGAGCTTGCATGACTAACCTAACAATAATTGACATGAAAAATAAAAAAACAAACCTTCAAATCGCCTCTGATATATGTTATCTATTAAGGTTGCACAACTAATTGAATTAAGATTGAAATTGTACTGACAGACGCCTCCGTGTGAGTTCTTTAAAGCAAATTAAAATTAAATTTTACCTTACACTTTACAGCAGATGCACTGTAGGACAGATTATATCACAGCAGGTACACTGAAGGTTAGATTATATATGATCAAACATATAATGTGGTTTTTAGATGTTTATAATGATTGATTATGATAGACAAGATGCAGTCGCGAAAGTGCTTGCCAACTTTGTGCACCGCCATATTGTATACATGCAATGCAGCGTGGGACACTGATTTTGCCATAGAAGCATAGAAGGTTATATAAACCTAGCCCTTCCACTTTCCTAGTAATGGAAGTGGTTAGAATGAGTGGCGGATGGAATGGGAGAAGGATCGAGTGGACTGAATAGTTTATTATCACTTTTATTTAGTGATTGTTTGAATGTTTGCAGCATAAAAAATAAAGATATTGTGATGCTGAAAAGACTATTTGAGCAGCTGGTTCATCATGACAACTGATTCAGTCCTTTTTTACTTGTAAACAGAAGCATGAATGCAGATCATACCAGTTTGATTTTATGTCTCTGAGCCTAGCCTAGTGTAATCACACAGGTTTGATCATACATCCGAATGGGTTAATGTGTATACATCCTGGAAGAAGCCGAGCTACAATCACAAGATCTAGGTCTGTTAGTCCAACTACTCAAAATTTGGACTGGTGTGATTTCAGTATAAAGTGTTTACATGAAATCTTATAAAGACGAATTATTGTTTAAGTACAACTAAAATAAATGTTTTAAAGTGCATGTAAAGATACTGATTTGTTCTTGCATGTCATGTTTGATATGAGTGCTGCATTCTAAATTTCAGTGGACAATGCTTTAAATTTCGGTCTATTCGTCATTAATTTGTCTTCATACTTGGAATATAGTGCAATATAGAGCACATTTTTAGTGGTTTTTTCCTGCTTTCAGTACCCCTTTGGAGCATGACAGAGCCGGAAATTGTAAAACATTTTGGACCCACTTTATATTAGGTGTATTTAACTACTATGTAATTAAGTATTTGATACAATTTACTTATTATGTACATACATGTAAAGTACCTGCATGTAATCACTTCTGTACTTTACACATAACACTAAACCCTAACCCCTACCATTACCCCTACCCCGACTCTTAAACCTACATGTACCTTAACCTCAGGAGCAGCAAATATTAAATATTTTGTTACAAAATAAATACAGTGTATTGTATGTATTTTAATATTAGTACATATTAGTTAAAGACACCTAATATAAAGTGGGACCAAAATTTATCCTTTTAAGTTCTCTGAAAAAAGGAATTGCAACAACTTGAGGGTGAGTAAATTACAACATTTTCAGTTCTGGTTGATCTATCATTTAACTTTGAGAGTGAGGCACATTTTCCATCTGTTTGTACACACCTGTCCAAAATTTAACCATCTTGACAGTTTTTAGATTAACCGTAATTTATTTCTGTTGTGTAACTGTGTGTGTGCTTCCCCATTGAATGCTTACTTTGTTTGATCGCTGTAGATGCATAACGGTGTTGAGTGACTTTTAAGTGCACGAGGAAGGTTCACCTGCCCTTTCTGTGTGCAGTTTCCTAAACTCAAGTGTGAACATGCAATAAAAGCTAAAAGCCAGAGACAAAACGAACATGCACAGACACACACATAAACACACAAATTGACACCAATTGCCCCAACAAGACAGGCCCAAGGCGCAGTCACTTGCTTTGAGGTTAGGCTACAAGAGGGTACCCAAGAGTCCTCCACTTTAAAACATGCAGCAATGCCGCAAGCATGCCTCAGCCCTGGTTAGAGGAGCTGCTGGGCTGCTTTTCCCTGAGGATATATGTTGATATATGTGCATCATGTGGCACTCTGGGGCATTCCTGTGGCATTGGGAGGAGGTTACTGCTCTTCTTCAGCCTCAAGCTGCCTCTGTAAGGCAGGGTGAATGTTTAAACACTCTGTCCAGAGCCTGAGAGCTCAACTTTTATGATATTCAGCCCTGTGGGCCAGAGGATGCATGCAGTAACATTGGTTTCAAAGACGATTTTGTTTTCTTGCACCAACATTTTTTCTGAGGAAACTGATGATGCATTGGCCACATGTATGGTGCTGGTATACTGGTGTCCCTACCAAGCTTTTTAAATACCTTAACCAGCAATCTTCCTTTGGAAAAGCTTGATCAGTAAGACTATGCTGGTTGACCTGCGTACAGGTCAACCAGATAACAGTCTGTAAAGCACATCGGCACAGCTGCGTATTGTCTTATTCTCTCTAAAGTGTAATATTCAGAAATAATACCTGTTGAAAACACAGACAAATCCAAGCCATGAATGAATTGCATCCCGGACACTTTTAAAGCTCTCTGTTAGCTTGTGATTCAGTCAGGCATATCACAGTTAACACAAAAATAAATGCTACTTTGGTGTAGATGCTAATGCACATTATATAAAAAGGCATCTTACTGGCCCCCCTTCCCAAAATGCAGAATGACTGTCATTCCTCTCGCATGCTGAATGCTTGCTGAGGCACATCTGTTTCTTCTCTTCTTGCTCTCTCTCTCCCTGCTTCCATGTTAGCTGTGCTAATTGCTGGTTGTTTCACCCAAGCCCACAGCACAATGGCAAATTCTGCCAAGGCCCCAGTCGACTGCACCAGCTGTGTAACACCAAGCCATGCCAGCCCAATGGATTGGACTTCCGAACTCAGCAGTGCGCCGAGTACAACAGCAAACCCTTCAGGGGATGGTACTACAAATGGAAGCCATACACCAAAGTGGAAGGTATGGGAGATATTTTTGCCATAATGCATTAATTGTAAACCTAGAGCAAATGTCTCATTAACAGTTAGAGAGCTCTAAAAATGTACTGGATGTTTTTTTATTGACGTTTTTAAAAGAAGGAAAAAAATGATATATAACACATATTTGATGTAAGGTGTTCGAAGCCATTGAAAACATTTCTATAAACACACACCTGCAATGGCACATTCTATATTATAGGGATTGTTTACCCACAAATTTAATTCTGTCATAATTCACTCACCCTCATGCTTCCAAACACATTTGACTTACTTTCTTCCAAATGAGATGAAAATGAGACACTCAGTCACCACTGAATTTCATTGTATGTATAAAAGTTGCAATGAAAGTGAATGATGACTGAGGCTAACATCATCATTCATTTGGAAGAAAGTAAGACCCTGTTTCCACCTGGTATTAAGATCCTTTTAAGATTAAGATCCTCGGGTGATCCTATCACATGTGGTCACACATCGCTGTTTATACCTAGTCACTTAAAAGCATATCCTGTGATCACTTCTGTTTGAATTTGGAGGGGAGGGTCTCTGTATCATGATGACATACATCAGTCACTATGTCAGTGTGTTACTGCATTATAATAAAGTGCAACAAAGTCAGAAAAGACAAAGAAAGCATTACTCCCAGATGCGGTTAAAATTTTATTTAAGCACAAACGCAGCATGTCAAGCAAAATGATCTGTTATTTTAGTGGATTACCTTTATTAAAGTAACTTCAGATGTTCGTGCATGTCATCTGTGTTGATATCAAAAGTTTCAACTCTTGTTTTAGCGCAGCGGTTGATTGACATGTGAGGGGCGGTGCTTCACTGCTGCCAGGATGCATAAAGGATAGATTAGCCTTTACACCTCAAATGTGATGTGGTCACATGCCTTTTTGATCACATTCATATCTGGTTTTTCACCTAAAATGCATCTTAATATCAGGTGGAAATGTTTTCTGTGTCAGATGTGTTTGGAACAACTTGTAGTAAAGTTGTGATACTTGATGCTCAGTTAGAATAATGAAGTGTATTACTTTATTATTATAATAATTAAGAATAAATGTAACTGTTTATTGAACATTTGTCTTTTATTGCATCTTGCGAAAAGAACACCCATTACCGCAGTATAAGATCACTGTAATGCACAGCCTCTCACGGCTTATTGCTTTAATAAAATATAATGTAAATATGTACACTTGTCTGAAAAAGAACTAACAGCAAACCTCTAAAAATGCATTCATCTGGGACCTTGCACGCTCACTTTCTAGTACCCTAGGAATCTGACTCAGCAAGAACAGGTGTGTTTTTGAAAATGTAATCATTCCCATTTGTTTCTGACAAAATGTATTCATTGAGATTGTTACATGGGCCAAATGTATTCATCTCATACAATTTGTGTTGACTGAGCCATGGAGGGATTTTCTGTGGAAACATGTAGCCACTCGTTCCTTGAGTGCAGTGCACTGATAAACTCTAGTCAGGTTTATATCTGAATAAGACCCATTGAGTCTATATATATATATATATATATATATATATATATATATATATATATATATATATATATATAAACTGTATATATGAGCTTCCCTACGAGTTAGGGAACTAGGGGTTGGAAAAATTTGCACAAGCAATGGAAGAGTGATAAGGTAAGAAGGTTTGGGTACCGCTCCGTCAGTTTCTTTTACACTAATGAGAAAGAACAGATGAGATGCTGAGCCGTCTCCTTGGGCTTGGAGTGAAAGACCTTTGTCAGTGTAACTAGCAGTGCCAATGAGGTGAAAGAAACTCCAAGCTCTAATCAGCAGATCATGACAGGCCTCAGGATACTTTCAATGGCCCGTAAAGGTGCTATAAAGCACTTACCCCTGTATGACTGGGTTTTTGGAGTTACATCAAATTGGATTAAGCCCTGACATCTTTAAGCTTTACACATACCCCCCTGCTTGGCATTACACAGAATTAAACTTTTCTCATTAAAAATTTTACTATGGTTTATTTTCCCTTTCCATTGTTTAGTACCCTCTTGCTTTCCAACATTTATGGGCACATTTGTAACAGTGTTTTAAATGTTAGTGTAACATGTGTTAGGTGTGCATGTTCAGCATGGTCTTCCAGTTACTCCAGGACCTGCCACACACAACTCTCACCTAGTCAGAAAATATTATTTTACATGTGACAGTATAAGGATGGGTAAGGAGGAGGCGGGAATCGGCTGAACAGTAAACATAAATTTGAATAAGAAACTCAACATAAAACAAACATAAACAAACACTGACACACATGCAATGTGGCTGCATGTGTCTCTCTCTCTCTCTCTCTCTCTCTCTCTCTCTCTCTCTCTCTCACTCTCTCTCTCTCACTGGAACTGGCATCTCCGGCTCCCCTTTATCTCGCTCTCCTGATGATCAGCTGATTCAGTGCATCATTATGGTCCGGCCACCCCCTCCTCCTCGTCACACTACGTTAGCAAACATTTGCATTGTGATGCCTGATGGAAAGTAAAGTTCTGTAGTTTTTGCTGTTACAACACCTAGACATAATGCACGTTATAGGGGAAGTGGAGCAGCCATGGCTACACTTTACTACTTGAATTCAAATATATAATTCACAAACTAAGATACTAAAACTATTTGTGCTACTATAATTGTTCTATTTAGAACTACAGAAATGTGTTGATAGAGCAATCCCATGCTCAAGCTTAAACTACCTTAAATGTTTGAAATGTGACTTTCAAACGGTTTGATTTATCATTAGTTTGGGTTTGTGCATGTCTCTCAAACTCACATAATTTGGTTTTCATTTTAATTAAACGTTCACATGCATTTTGTCTGAAAAATGTAGAGCTATAACCTCTGATGACCACATTCATCTCCTATCTAGAAGAGGACATCTGCAAGCTGTACTGCATTGCTGAGGACTTTGATTTTTTCTTCGCTCTGTCCAGCAAAGTCAAGGATGGGACATCTTGCTCTGATTTCCAAGGAGGCGTGTGCATCGATGGAATATGTAAGGTATATGAGGATTCTGAGATGGTAATATTTTTGGCCTCACATTTACCACTGGTTTTGCAATAATTTTCTGCATTGAAATTGATTGACATAGCCGGTTTGTTACATTTGACAGGCCAAGTGTGCAAATCTGAGTGTGTCAGATTGATAATTTCACTTAACTCACTTTTCCTGTGTAGCTGGTGGGCTGTGACCAGGTGTTGGGTTCAAAGGCCACTCTGGATGCATGTGGGGTGTGTAAAGGAGACAACACTACCTGCAAATTCTACACTGGCCAGTACATCCTCCAGCACAGAGCCAATGGTAAGCCCTTTACGCTCACATGTTCATTGGGGATGTGCAAAACTACATATTTTCAAAATTCACTAGTCGGTGACTGCCTGAACGACAGGTGAACTAACCTGTCTGAAGGAAGGTCTTTATGATTAGGCAGGTTTTGAGTTGACAAGGGGTGTGTTTCCCATATGGTGTAACTCAATTCTGAACCACAATAGTACGATGCATCGTTAGAGAAACTAACTAGCTTGTCAAGACTGTTTCCCGAAACCCTAGTAACTATGCACAGTCTATCGTTCAAACCACGTTAGTTCAACAATGTAGAGCTGTCGATAACGGTGTTACTGAGGGGGTGGAGTAAAAACTTCTGCATAGATCGAATGGATATCATATTATAACAGCTCATTTACATGGACAGAAATGATAGAATTATTGTGAAAAAAACTACTTTAGACACGAAATAGACGTTTACGTTTATATGCACTTTGTAAGTGGCAAGCGTTTCGGTCAGTAAGCAGCTCAACAGCAACATTATTTCCTTGTGACGCTGCTGTAAATAAAAAACATGGCATCTGAGGACTACTTTGCTATTTTCTGTCTGTTCTCCATTGTTTTGCTTTATATCCACATGCCTCTCTGTTGCTGGTTTACTTGTTTTCATTGCGATCTGTCACAGCATTGAGCTGCAATAGTGTGGTTTCCCTCTTACCTCACTCTGGGGTTCCCCAGGGCACTTGAGCACATACATATGTGCACTTTTTAAAAACAAATAAAAACAACACTTTTATTCTTGACACAATGAACGATATAGAATGACATATATATGGAGTGAAAGATAAAGATGTATAAACAAATGTCTGGCAAATGGGGCTCTGGTGAAGCTGTGTTGTGCTGCATGGCAACACATACAATTTTAAACTTGCTTTTCAGAGACAGTTAAAACCTTTCACCATCTGAATTTTAATACAAAGATAATATCCCATTTGATGACCAAAAATACTCATTTGCAGTCATTTTCTAAAATGTGTTTTGAGTTAGTCCTTTTCTAATACACTGGTAATTCATCCAGCAGTTTAATATGTGAAATAATGAACTCATAATAGGTGATACTTGTGATTTGGTGCATCACAGTAGCATTGGAATGCCAGATCAAAATGTAAGCAATTATTGCGTGAATCATGTCATGCAATGTCATTACTTCATTATCAACTAAGCCTACCAGAATAAAGTAATTAATAAAATAAATTACTTCTTATTTTCTCCAAGCCACAGCATGAACACAGCCTATTTATATATACAGTATATAAAAAATACACTAACAGATGAATACAATAATTTGATAATTGAATTAAGCTCTAACCTATTACTGTCACAAATCATTGATGAATCACTCACATTTAGCTATAGTTAATTTAGATGATTATTAGCCACCAAGGTTTTTCTATCCATTCCTCAGGTGCATCAGTTGCAGGTGTATTAATGACTCTCCTAATAAATACAGTATCCATGTGTCTATCAACCAAGGCTTTACAAAGAATCCTACAGCTTGAGCAAAGAAGGCGACACAAAGGTCAGGCAGTTTTTATAAATGCTTGCATAAGGTCAAATTTCACCCCACTTTAACATCTGATGACGAGATCATAAGAAAATTCTGGGTTCCAAGGACCAAGATCCTTGAATTGCTGCAGTTTGTGAAACCACACCTTCACAGGTCCACAAGAAGAAACTACACCTTAAGTCCAGCAGTGCAGTTGTTATCCACAACATTGCAGTCATGGAAATTTGTTCAAATTCCTGAGGAGAAAGGGGGGGGGGGGGTGCTGGTGCTGCTGATGATGATGCTGCTACTGATGATGATCCTCTGAACCCACATCAAGTCAGAATGCATGCTGAAGTCAGAGAACATTGTTTGTTTTTTAAATACAGTTTGGTTACATAACGTCTAGGATTACTTAACTGTAACCCCTGTTCCCTGATAAAAGCGGAACGAGATGCTGCGCTGACTTAGCGCTTTGGGAACAACTTTAGGTGTGACTAGCTGTGAACATGTGTGCAACACGTCAATGAAATTGACCAGAATTTATAGCATCTGCTGGTGACATCATTGGATGCAACTGTAGCAGGGCTATAAATAGATGCATCACAGGTGCATCGTCAGGTATTTTGTCTGAAGAACAGTCCTGGGGCATCCCAGTGCGGCAATGAAATGCAGCATCTTGTTCCGCTTTTATCAGGGAACAGGGGTTACAGTTAAGTAACCCGAGACGTTCCCTGTCAAAAAGATACACTTTGATGCTGTGCTGACTTAGCGCTTTGGGAACGAGAATACCCACGCCACCACACTGTGGATGTCCGGACCCTTTACGGTTGTGCTCAAAAGAGTGCGAGAAGTCTCAGACATGAGCGGAGAGGACCAGCCTGCCACATCACAAACATGCTGCAGAGGGATACCTCTAGCCAAGGCTTTAGAGGAGGCGACCCCTTGGGTAGAGTGAGCCCTTATACCTCGCCTCATAGGCCAGGGCAATATCATCCCTCACCCAATGCGACATAGTCTGCTTGGTGGCTGCGGCCCCCCCAGTTGCAGCCCCATGGCAAACGAATAGTTGCCCTGACTTACGCCACTGGCTAGTGTGGTGGATTTAAGTCTGAAGGGCACGGACTGGACAAAGTCTGTGAAGTCTTTTCTGCTACGGCGTTGTAAACGGCAGGGAGCAGAAGGCTTCGAGAGTTACCGGATGTACCCCCGACAAAGGAACCTAAGGCAGGTAGTCAGGATGAGGGTGCAAAATTGCTTTAGCCATTTCTGGGGCAAAATCTAAGTAGGCTGGCAAGACAGACAAATCCTGTAGATCCCCAATTCTTTTTAGAGAAGTAATTGCCATAAGAAAAACCATCTTAAGTGTCAGAAGTATATCAGATGCTGACTCTAGAGGTTCGAAGGGGGTCTCAACCAGACCCTCAAGGACTATTGCTAAGGGGATCCTGGTCCTAGCGAACGAAGCGAGCGAGCAGAGGATGTCCCCCCAATGGCACCCTGTGAATCAAGGCGTGGCAAGCCGATAGAGCGGCCACGTAAACCCTGAGAGTGGTGGGGCATGTGCCTGCTGATAATTTTTCCTGCAGAAAGTCCAGAACTGAAGCAATCTGTCAGTTTACTGGATCTGTATCATGTGCACTGCGTCATCTTTCAAAGACACCCCATTTATTGGCGTAACTTCTTCTAGTAGAGGGAGCCCAACACTTAGAATGATCTCGATAACTTCAGGCAAAAGCCCAGAGTCCCTCAGTTGGTACCCTTCAGGGGCCAAACATGAAGGTTCCACAGCTCGGGCCGGGGATGAAATATTGTCTCAACAGCAAGGTCCCTCCTGTCCGGAATCACCCAAGGTGAGCCGTCGAGGAGAGATATTATCTCCGAGAACCATACCCTATTTGGCCAACGCGGCGTTATCAGTAAGAGGCAGGACCTTTGCTGTCGAACTCTGGCCAAGATTCCCGGGAGCAGAGAAACAGGGGGAAATACATACAGGTGCATTCTGGGCCATGTATGCGCCATCGCATCCAAACCCAGGGGGTTGGGTGACTCAGAGAGAAGTAGAGGGGACATTGCGCTGTCTGTTGAGAGGCGAAGAGGTCCACTTCTGCCCGGTAAAATCTCACACAGATGTGTTCCACTACCTTGGGGTGGAGTTTCCACTCCCCCGTCAGTATTTTTTTGTCTGGACAGTACATCTGCTCCCACATTCAGGGAGTCTGTCATTAGCAACTTGCGATGGCAAGACGCACCTAGAGTCGGACCCAAAGTAAGGAACTGGGGTCTGAACCACATAGAAAGGGAACGAAGCACGTGGCGCGTAACCCTTATTAGCCTTAGGGGACTGGCCCTTGGATGAAATCCGCTGGCTTTGAGCCACAACTGAAATGGTCTCATGTGCAGAAGGCCCAAAGGGCTCACCGAGGACGCAGATGCCATGAGACCTAGTATTCGTTGATACTGACAAACAGTGCAACCTTGGCCTAGCCTTACTTTGCTCAGGGTGTTCTGAATGGACACGATTCGAGCGGGAGACAATTGTGCCCGCATCGTGATCGAATTCCATACAACGCCCAAATAGGTAATTCCCTGAGTGGGAGAGAGAACACTCATTTTGACATTGAGTCTCAGACCCAGAGAAACCAGATGAGGTAAGACGATATCCTTGTGCTGAACTGCCAGTTCTTGAGACTGTGCTAGTATCAGCCAGTCGTCTATGTAATTCAGAATGCAGATGCCCCAGAGTCCCAAAGGAGCCAGTTCTGCATTTAGCTGCATTTAGTGAATGTGCGGGGTGATAGGGATAGTGCGGGGTGATAGGGCTAGGCCGAATGGAAGAACCCGATATTGGAAGGCTTCGCCCCCAAAAGCGAACCTCAGGAACTTCCTTAGCTGTAGCAGAATTTCTATATGAAAGTATGCATCCGGTCTGTTCGATTGGGACGTTGGATTTGGGATACGACTACCTTGATAGTTAGCATCTTGAACTTGAGCGCCCTGTCCTAGTGATTAAAGCCTCGAAGATCTAAGATTGGTCGCAACCCCCTACCCTTCTTGGGAACCAGGAAGTATCTGCTGCAATAACCTGACTCTTTCTCTGGAAGGGGAACATGTTCTATGGCCCCTTTGACCAAGAGATTTTGCAGTTCTTTCCACGTAGGCATGCTTCCTCCGGTTTCACGGTAGTGGAAACCACGGCATTGAAATGTGCAGGACGGCAAGCGGAAAAAAAGAGAAAGGTTTCTGCGCACTGCTTAACAAAATCTAACTCCTAACAGAGGAAAGTAGAACGTTTGTGACAGGCTCATGAAACACACACAGTGATCTGAAGACAAAAGATCTGACGATGCACCTGTGACGCATCTATTTATAGCCCTACTACAGGTGCATCCAATGATGTCACCAGCAGAGGCTATAAATTCTGGTCAATTTCATTGACGTGTTGCACACATATTCACAGCTGGTCACACCTAAAGTTGTTCCCAAAGTGCTAAGTCAGCGCAGCATCAAAGTGTAGATTTTTGACAGGGAACTTGTGTTAATAAATATTTTGTGTAAATGCCAATCTTGGTCTGTTTTTTCCCCCTGCAAACATCAATTGAAAGACTACTGCATACAAGAAGCATACATTTGTTTTCTATAACAATGCCTATTGAGAATATTCCATATTCTTTTATATTGTACTTCTGTAAACACAACACAAAAACAAACAAACCAACAAAACAAACAAACAAAAAAACACTTACACAGACATGCAGTCCTATACAGAAATCAGATATATGGTTATACATGTATATTTCAACCATTATTGCTCATTAATTTGGGCATATATCAGTGGCAGCTGGTGTTGATTTGTTTTTAAAATAAAAAAAAAAAAAAAAAAAAAAAAAAAGGAAAATTAAACACAATGTAATGTTGCCTAAACACTGGCCAGTAGCACTACTTGAATATAAATTTGGCCCTCCTTTCCTTCTAGCCTGCAGATTTATCATTGACTTTCTGGTTCAAGTCAGTCAACTCAGTCACCAGTCTCTTTTCCATTGACAGTCTTGCCAGTGCATTCAGCCACTCCTGGGTCATGTTGTTTCTTAGAAAACTCCAGCTTAATTATTTTCAAGGTTGAGAAGCACTTCTTAGCTTTTGCTGTGGTCATGGGTGTGGTGATAAGGATCTTTAGGAGGGTGACAGTCTCTGAAAATACTTCTTCAATATTGTTCTCCATAAACTGCTGGAGAAGGTGCACAGCACAACAACATGCTCTGAACTCTTCCTTGCTGTAGATAAGACGAAGATCTGTCTTCATCTGACATCCATTGAGCACTGGATAGACCTTCAAGGTGCTGCTCCGTGCATCTTCATGAAATGCCATCTTGTAATGTTCAAACCGTCACCTTGAAAGAGGGTGGCACTAACAAGGTGGTTTATGAAGGAGAACCATTCCCTGGTGTGTCCCACATTGCTATCGCAGACCTAAAGAAAGGAAAAAAATACAAATTATGCAGTGACGACAAAATTGAAATTTCCCCTGCAAGATCTAAAATTACCAACCAACATGTATTCTTTTAAAATATGGAACAACTAAAGTTATTTTTACTGTCACTGTTACGGTCTATTAAGTCATGAAAAGAGTGGGAAGAAATTTAAATAATTTGCCAACTCTGAGGGCATTTACAGAGCCTTTGCTGCCATCATCAGAACTAAATGTTTTAGAGCATTTATGGATGTTTTTGGGACAAACTTATACACATTTTAGAAAAAATATTTATTCCCCATCTTCACACCTATAAAGTGCAGTGCAACCAGAATAATAAAAATACCTTGCTGAAGAACAGATGAAGAGAACAATGCTACATAAAAAAAACAAAAAAAAACAATGAGGTTGTTATTTCTGATGAAAATGCCTCCAGTTAATCTGCATTGTCTTATTTTACCTTCTATAGGCATTTGTACATTTCTTCTCATGTGATTTAAAAATATTATTGCTTAAGAATAGATCCTGAAGTTAAAGACACAGACATACATATATATATATATACACACATGTATAAAATAATAATACAATTAAATCACTCTCTTCATGGCCATGCAAAGCCAGCTCAAAGGTGGCACAAAATTTCACTCAGTCAATTATTCTAGACAGGATGTGTAAATTATTTTGTCACCTCTTCATTGTGCCTTCTAATGCCAATCCTTTAGCCTTCATCAAGCTGTTCAGCAATGCCAAGCTTCCCAAAAAAACGGTAGCCTCATAGCATAGTCTAGATGGCTACGGCTACTTTCATGACATTTGCATTTTTCAGAAACCATAACTCTGTTTGCCATAACACGAGCTGGAGAAAGCACGTGTGTAAGTTCGTCCTCGATCGCTTGATGACTGCTGAATTTGTAAATTAGGCCAATCCAGTCCAATCTCCTTTCTCCTTTTTTTTCCTTCAGGGGAACACCTTGTGAAAGGTTTTTTTTTTTTGTTGTTGTAAAGATAAAACTGAATTTTCTTTCATGTGGAAGAAATGCTGTGCCAACCTTAAACTTGGCAGTTCAACTTCAACGGTGTTAACAATCTCAACTAACAATCAGTCAACTAATAATCTGAACTAACAATTTAGCAATCTGAACTAACAATCTAACAATTAGTCAACTAACAATCAATCAACTAATAATCTCAACTAATAATCTCGACAAACAATCTAACAATTAGTCAACTAACAATCTAATAATCAGTCAACTAATAATCTGAACTAACAATCTAACAATTAGTCAACTAACAATCAATCAACTAATAATCTCGACAAACAATCTAACAATCTCATCTAACAATCTAACAATTAGTGAACTAACAATCAATCAACTAATAATCTCTACAAACAATCTAGCAATCTCAACTAACAATCAGTCAACTAATAATCTCAACTGACACTATGAATATTAATCAACTAACAATTTTAACAAAGATTTTTAGTTGACTAATTGTTAGATTGTTTGTCGAGATTATTAGTTGACAGATTGTTAGATTTGTTAGTTGACTAATTGTTAGATTAGTGCAGATTGCTAGATTGTTAGTTGAGACTGTTCGTTGAGACTGTTAGTTGAGACTGTTAGTTGACCGATTGTTAGATTGAACATTTAGTATGCATATTTCGACCTCATTTTATTTAATAATTATTTTGCAATATATAATTATCTTATGTTTAACATGTTTTAGTAGCCTTCTTCTCTTGATAACTTGAAGGGGGAGGCTCCCCAGCTCCATTGACCAGCCGCCACTGTTGGCTATATAAAATTACACTGTGAATTGGGAAATTATGTTTCACATATATGAAAAGTGTAATATTTTGAAATATATGAATGAATTAATTTTACACTTACATAGCACTTTTCCAACACTACACTGCAGATATGTTCCATATACCTCGATGTACAGTACAGATAACTTTTTATATCAGTGAAAACCATTAACATGCATATTGTGTTTTACATATATTGCCATATGTAAAAGTTCTCCTTGGAAAATGTTGTAACAAAGATATTCGCTTGTAAATTATAAAACAACTCACCTTTTCTACATGGAAAAGAAACCAATCCTGCATTCCAAACAGACATTCATGCTGGAAGATATCAAAATAACAAAGTTGTGGTGCTCAAATATCACTTAATTCACGTTTTAAGCCTTCCAAAGTCCTCAAAGTGGATGGTTAAGACTTTGAAAGGAGTAGGGAATAGAGGTGATAACTCTGAATAGAACACACACCAGTGTAATGATGATTGAGAATCAAGGTGAGAGAAAGTGGATCTAAATACAGGCTATTCAATAAAAACTTAAATGAAACACAAAAATACTAGAACACTGGAAATCTTAGAAACTCAAAACTTTGGAGAGCAAAACAACCAAAACATTACAGCCAAGCATGGAAAAGAACTGTCAAAGACATGGCAATAAATACACAGGGACTAACAAGGATAACAAGAAACACCTGGGAAACAATTAGAGGGTAACAATGAATAGAGACAATAGGCTTGTTTTAGATGAGCAAGATCTGTGCAGAACCGATTACCGTGCTGCGTCCGAAACAGCGAACTGTCACATTATGTACTGTATTTGATGACGGATGCAATTATCTACCGGCAAAACAGTACGTTCTATTAGGAATGCATGCGAGTAGTATGAATAGATTTCGGACATACTTCATCTGGGTACATTGTCTCATGACCTGAATGTACAGTTGAAGTCAGAAGTTTACATACACTTAGGTTGAAGTCATTAAAACTATTTTATTTTTTTACCACTCCGCAGATTTCATATTAGCAAACTATACATTTGGCAAGCCGTTTAGGACATCTACTTTGGGCATGACACAAGTAATTTCTGGAAAATTCCAGAAAATGATGTCAAGCCTTTAGGCAATTAGCCAATTAGCTTTCGATAGGCTAATTGTCTAATCGGAGTCAACTGGATGTGTACCTGTGGATGTATTTTAAGGCCTTCCTTCAAACTCAGTGCCTCTTTGCTTGACATCAAATGCCTAAAGATACCACGTTCATCTGTATAAACAATAGTACTCAAGTATAAACACCATGGTACCACGCAGCCATCATACCGCTCAGGAAGGAGATGCATTCTGCCTCCTAGAGATGAACATAATTTGGTGCAAAAGGTGCAAATCAATCCCAGTTTGCAAGTGCACATGAGGACAAAGATCTTAATTTTTGGAGAAATGTACTCTAGTAACACAATTTTTACTGTTTGGCCATAATTACTTATTATGTTTGGAGGAAAAAGGGTGAGGCTTGCAAGCCGAAGAACATCATCCCAACCGTGAAGCATGGGGGTGGCAGCATCATGCTGTGGGGTTTTTTTGCTACAGGAAGCTTTCGAAGAACTTGCACTGCACTTTTAAGACAACTTATCATTTTCCTCCGACTAATGGAGGTGATAATCCTTGAGCTCAAAGATGCCCATTCCCGCTGGGCTTAAAAGGATAGTTCACCCAAAAATGAAAATTTTGCCATCATTCTGTCAAGTATTTTATTTCTTATTAATTTCTTTCTTCTCCAGAACACAAAAGGAGAAGTCAGGCAGAATATTTGCCTCAGACACTGTTGACTTTAATTACATACATTGAAAGTAAATCGTGACTGAGGATAACCTTCTGCATAACATCTTTATCTTTCCATGTAAGAAAGAAATTCATATGGGTTTAAACCCTCAACACGAGGATGAGTAAATGACAATGCTTTATGTTTGGGTGAACTTAAGATACTGCAAAAATTAGCAGACATGATGGAAAATCTCTTTCTTTTCCAGAGTATTACCCTGTTGTTCTGATTCCTGCTGGAGCAAGGAGCATCAGGGTACAGGAAATGGAGATCTCTACCAGTTACCTAGCTGTCCGCAGCCTGAAACGGGGCACCTACTACCTGACGGGAGATTGGACGGTGGACTGGCCAGGCATTTTCCAGTTCGCCGGCACCACCTTTAACTATCAGCACTCTTTCAACCGGCCTGAGAGTCTGTACGCCGTCGGCCCCACTAATGAGACCCTGCTCTTTGAAGTGAGTCACCCCGTCCCCGTCCGACCTGACACCTGTTAGCGAATTAGCCATGACAGGGCCTTGGCAAGAATGCTGTGGCTATTCGGTAAGATGAAAACAAGGCAGAGAGACAGTGGGTGGGCAAGAGAGATGAGAAACAAATGAGGGAAAGAGGGGAGAGAGTGAGTGAGAGAGAGAGAGACCGAAGGAAGGAACACAAATGAGTTGAATGTGCAAACTACCGCCTCTGTTTGGGATTAATTGCAGGCCAGAGCTGACGTGGTCATTGCGACTTTAATCTCTAGTATGTAGAGATTCAAGATCAAATAGAGCGACAATGTGAATGGCATTAAGCTTTGAACTCTTTGCACTGCATGCTCTTGCTAATGGGCAGCACAGGGCAATTCTTTTATGGAAGAACCTTCCACTGTAGGTTGATGAGTATGGTTTCAGATGACCTGTGAGATAAAGTCATAATATGGACTCTTCATATATTTGTACACATCTGAAAAGTTGAAAGAAAACGGGAGATTCTTAGATTTCAGAAAAATATGATTGAAGCTTTTATGTAATTTTTACACTCAGATAAATTGTATGGACATTTATGCAATAATCTACTTGTTCCTGGAAAGAGAGATCTGCTCTAATTGTTTAAATCTATTATAGACTCCTCACACCTAAAGGGTGACTTTTGGTAAGGGAGTCAGAACAATCCTGGCCTATTTATGCTAAATATTTTATTTTTGATGAGTTCATCATTTGAACTCTATGGCAGATCAACAGAGAAGGCAAACATTTATTTAGTAATTCAATAATTATGTCTTTGCAGGGATGTATTCCGGAGGGAATTTTCCTGCAGTTCTGTTGATCGAATCAGTCTTCCTGTATATGCCTGGACTTGGGCCACGTCCACACTAATATGTTTTTGTTTGAAAATGCATTGATTTTGTTAACTTTATGCCTCTTATCCACACTGGAACAGTGTTTTCTTCTACTGAAAATGAAGAATTCTGAAAACACTCTAGTTCCGGGGACTTTGGAAAAAGATGTTATGAAACTGAAAACTTTAGGGTTTGCTTTAGGGTTGGTTGCTCAGTCTCACATTCACTACTCATTCCATTAAGCATAAAACATGAATGCACACAAATGTATATACTGTACAGTATATCGTTCAAGCTTGATTGGGAACTACTGAATACAAATGTCAAACATATAGTCATAACACTAAACCAATCCTAGGTTTGGTCAGTGAAAGCATTGCTAGATTTTGGTTAACCCGAAAGTCTGACAGAACATCTTTACTGGTTCAACAGTATTTATTAGGCCTATTGTGACTGATTTAAGGATAACCTGCCCACTACACCAGTAGTCTGCTGCACACTTTCTGTTTATAACATTAACCCCTGAGTTCTTATGGTAAATCCATAGTAATTAGAGCATGGGTGGTGTATACCTAATACACTAATTCAGTTCGCTCTTTGACCAGAAATTTTGGCTGCCTTGCAATTACTGTTGGCTGAAACTCTCCAGTAAGTGTGATGACCCACAGGATTGAATCCTTGTTTAGCTGATAGTGGTTTCAGCAGATGCAGAGCTGTCCCTGTGGTTTACTGTTTGCAGTGTATTTGGTGTCATTGCATTTTTGGTTTTAAATATTTGGAGGAAAATCCCCATGTGGCAAAGCCAGAGTAAAAACAAAGGCCTTCTTTTAAGAGGACTTTTCCACTCCATTAGAGTCATCCTCAAGGAGTGGCACAGATTTAGTGAGGAGCTGGCTGAACTTCCTCTGTGGTATGTCTCAAATGAATGACTAAAAGACCTTGTCCAGTACCAGCCACCCAAAGCATACAGCCTTACAGAAACATAAACATCAATAATGTAAACACGATCAATAATGTAAAACAAACCGGAAAAAAATGTCACAAAGTATACCACCATATAAAAACTGGATTTACACAAACCAAATCTCGGACCACTTGCTTCAGATTCAAGCTTCAGTTCCGACACATACACAATCTAATTAAAACATCTCTCCACAGGAGCGGTCTGGCCTTAGCTGACAGTGCTGTGTGTAGGAACATTGGTGTGTCATCTCTCAGTCCTAACAGAGCTAAAGCCACAAAATGGGTCACAGACACTCGGGCACCTTTTCCCTCGGTGGAAAATTAGAGCGTTTTAGCGTTTTGTAATACTTACATATTCATAGTTAAACCTTAGAATATAATGCATTATAACTCAAGCAACATCCAATTTTATCTGCAGAAGTTAAAATGTATTTTATATATATATTTGTAATATATAATAGGTATACTTTAAGTAAAGTGCAAAAGCAATGTCTTATAAACAGCCATAATGCATGTAATATAATGCCTTTACAATGCATTATAAATATGGGCTTCATAGAAAGTGTTACCGATGTTGTTTTTACCAATGGCTCCTCTGTCTCTCTCTTTTCCTCTGTCCTGCTTGCTTGATCTCCTTTGCAGATTCTTCTTCAGGGGAAAAATCCTGGTGTATCATGGGAATATACTTTACCCCATCCACAGACGAAGCACAACTACACCTGGTCTGTAGTGCGTTCTGATTGTTCGGCACCTTGTGCTGGGGGTGAGTGTAGGTTTGTGCATGCCATATGTAAATGTTTGCTTTTGCATATACACTTGTTTGTGTAGTGCTTTTGTGTGTGAGTGTTTCTTGTATGTGTGTGCTTGTCCAGGGCCATCAAAAGCACCTTTGTGAAAAAGAGAGAAAGAAATAAGCCCCCCCCCCACTTCTCCAATCTAAATCACTCATCTGTGTGGTTGTGGCTCCTCCATTCTCTGTCAGTTGTCTGAGTGTTAGTGGCAGGCAGACAGCACTATGACATGCCCAGAGCACAGATCTCTATCTGCGCTCTCACACAGTTTCATTCATGCTTTTCTTTAGAGCAGATCTGTGGTCCACCCCTCCTGGCCTCTCACACTGACAGAGGCCCATCTTTGTTTGCCACAACATAATCCACACTACAGTACTGCCATTCATCCTGAGCTCCCATACTCCCCAGAAAGACCATTCACGGACAGCATGCTCCAAACTCTCCTGTTCATAAGATTGCTCAGAGAATGCATTAGATTACCAAATAGTAAAAAAGTATGATATGCAATTTTTTTTAAAATATCTAAAGAGAGTGCATGTGAAGTGTTAGTCCTCACTATCTCTCTGTATCTCTTTCTGACTCTTTCTTAGGTCGTGTCTCGACGAAGACCATTTGTCTGCAGGATCAACAAACGCAGGTCAACTCTTCACTCTGTAACCCTCAGACCAGACCTGTGGTGGGCTCCCACCTGTGTAACACACAGTCCTGCCCTGCCTAGTAAGAATATCTCTGTGTATATGTGTGTTTGTGTGCGTGTTCCCTGGTAAAAGACCAATATTGTTGGTTACAAGCAAATATTTTGGATGCTAGTCTCATGCATGGGATGTGTCAATATCAGGTTCCTTAAAAGGGCCTTGAGTCATGACTTGCCTTTTTAATATTTTTATATGTTCCTCGAAGTTCATATATTTAAAAAAATATATATAATTTTCCACCTTCTTTCTGAATCTGTCAGAAACGCTCAGTTTTTCTGCTTCTCCTTTAAGACTTGACAGTAAATGCCCACTGTTATGATTGGCTTTCTCCTCTTGACTGGCCTGCCTTCTCTTTGCCATCTCAATTCTCACAGCTACTGGGTGGGCTATGAAAGTGATTAAAGGTAAAGTAGGCATTGATGTGTTGTTGTGAGCGGTCAGCTTGGTTTCAACAAAGGATTTCTATGCAGTGAGGGAAAAGAGTTCTGAAACTTACAGTATGGCTTTATAGTACATAAATTCTTATATGTAAAAGGATCAAGAAATATTTGATTCCTCATGTCATGACCCCTTTAAATAAATTGTTCACCCTAAAATGAAAATCAAAGTCATAATTAAATCACACTTATATTGTTCCAAACCCATATTACTTTCTTTCATATGCTGAACCCAAAAGATGTTTTAATAAATATTTTAATCAGTTTTTTTCATTACAATAGCAGTGGATAGTGTGACTCACTTTAAAAAAAGGACCCAAAAGTATCATAAATTTAGTCTATGAGATTTGTGCAGATTTATTTATCGTATGCCTTAAAAAAAACTTTGAATATGATGTAAGAATCCAGCTAGGCTAGCCCCTCAACTAGACCAGTACCAAACCAGCACTTACCAGCATGAACCAGCCAGGGCCTGCATTGAAGTTCATGCTGGTCTAAGCTGGTCTTTTCTGCAAGGTTATTCTGTCCATCTGAATTTTTGTGTGGTCAACACAGGCTTTCTTGATTTTTGCTTGCCTATCTCCAGTGGTATTGGTGGTCACAGTGCCCTGGTATTGTTGCCTGAAATCAGCTGTGGTGGCTTCAGCGTGGGCATGTTCTTTCTCAATTTATCCACTCTCCTCCATTCTTTAGAGAAACAGGATTGACATAGCTTCCAGACAGAGTCTGATGGAACCCTCACTGACCAAACTCCAAGCCACAACTTTATACACACACACACACACACACACACACACACACACACACACACACACACACACACACACACACTGGTACTCTTATCAATATGAGGACTATCCATAGACATATTTTTTTTTATACTGTACACACTATATATTCTATCCCCTAACCATATACCTACCCCTAAACTTAACCATCACAGAAACCATATGGCATTTTTACATAAAAACTAAAAACATAGTTTATTATGTTTGAAATTCATAAACCACATTTATAGCATAATACCCTTGTAATTACTAGTGTGTAACCTAAAAAGAATGTCCTTGTAAACCACAAAAACCAACACACACAAAGACACAGGAGTACTGTCTCTCATTTGGTCTCGTCTCTGTTGACTAAAAGGGAAATATGTTGAAGGATAGAGTGAATTACTATACAAATATTTCAGGACTTGTAGCCATATTTATTAAAGACTCCCACATATATTTATAGTGAAGGGAATGAACGGAAAGTATCAATGTTATTTTTGGAAATAAGCAGTATAAATTAAAGAAAAGCTATGCAGTAGGTGATGAATGAATTGGACAGAGACATTGCACTCTGTGTAAAACATGGTAAATTATATGTTTCATGGAATGGAGAAATTACTTAAACCAGCCCATCTGGCACCAATAATCATGCCACAGTCGAAATCTCTTAGATTACTCCAAATCAGATGGTTGATGTGAACATTAATTGAAGCTCTTGTCCCGTATCTGCATGAATTTATTCATTGCTCTGGTGCCACATGATTGGCTGATTAGATAATCGCATGAACCTGCCACAAGCACTATTGATACAGTTATACTCAGCAGTCATTGAATCTGTCCTCTGCACTTCAATAACTGCCTGGTTTGGTGCAGCTACGAAATCAGACATCAGAAGACTGCAGAGGACAGTTCGGATTGCTGAGTGGATTGTTGGTTGCCCCCTGCCCCCCCTTCAAGAACTGTACACTTCCAGAGTGAGGAAAAAGGCTGTAAAAATCACTCTGGATCCCACTCACCCAGTCCACTACCTTTTTGTTTCCTTCTGGCCGACGCTACTGAGCACTGAGAACCAGAACTGAACCAGAACTGTCCATCAGAAGCTCTTGTTACCAAGACAAATTCCTTGTATGTGTAAGCATACTTGGCAATAAAGCTGATTCTGAATGAATAG
This sequence comes from Xyrauchen texanus, assembly GCF_025860055.1. NCBI lineage: Eukaryota > Metazoa > Chordata > Actinopteri > Cypriniformes > Catostomidae > Xyrauchen > Xyrauchen texanus. The sequence continues at coordinate 41,339,526 of NC_068277.1, forward strand.
GTTTACAGGTGTTCCTAATAAATTGAATATATAAAGTGAATATATATATATATCCCTTACTTACCATGGTGAAAGGCATTGACTCTGTTCTGGCACTCTGATCATTACCAACACCACCCACCCACCCCCGGCTTTCCTCCTCCTATCCATCCCTCCATCTCTCTCTGGCATTAAATCTTATGCCTGCATTTGAAATGCTGGCTGCAACCAAATGCTATAGCGAGGTGATGCTAAAAAGGGAAATCAGGACCATATGATCTATTTCTTAGAGCAACAAACTCTAACCGATTTGGCTTGCTCCATTCTAAGTCTGACAAATAGTCCAATAACAGAGTGTAATTAAAACAACGGTGGGGTGCAGCAGTGCTGGATGTGCAATCACAGACTGCACAGGTTCCTTTCACTCACCACTGATATGGGCCTGTAACCCTATAACACTTTAACTTTCACTGTGCTGTAGTGAGCAGAGGGGGCTTTGATTACCAGTAGAGATTACCGGCAATCCCAGTCTCCCTCCAGCTGACGTCACACATCAGTGACATAAGCATCCTTCCTACTGCTGGCTCATACAATAGAGTTAGTAAAGAGCTTTTCAATTTTCACATGTAGGTACGATGGGGGTATTATGTTCAAATCTTAAATGGCCCTGTGTTTTGTCTTCTCTGGAGGTTCTCTCTCCATGTGGTTGCCACCATTCAAGATGGATTTTCTTCTCTCAGTATAGGTCATAAGTGTGTTTAGTGTTCAGACAGACAAGGTCCTAAATCCTACAGTTGCTAATTATCTCCCCCACTGTTGAATGTCCACTCAAAATTACTCACCCTCATCTATTTTCAAACCCTTATGACTTTCTTTCTTCCACTTGATACAAAGGGAGATGTTAGGCAGAATGTTAGAATGTTTCTTTCATTTAATCCTTTTTTCTGTATATACACAGTTAAGCCCTACTTTAAAGACCAGCTCATGCTGCAATTCTTATGCTGGTCTTGGCTGGTTTATGCTTGCTAGTGCTGGTTTGGTGCTGGTCTAGCTGGTTGACCAGCATGGTCTTTCTGATGAAACTGGTTAAGCTAGTTTAAAAGCCTGGTGCAGACACCAGTGAACCAGCATCCCATGCTGGGGGACCAGCACCCAAAACACAAAATAAAATGTTGAACAGCTGTGTATTCAGCAGGAAAGTGAATGGTAACGTGTGTAAGATTATGTCTTTCATCACCTGTTGTGGTCCATGGAAGAAAGAAAGTCATGAGGGGGAGGAAATGATGACAGAATTTTCTTTTTTGGGTGAACTTTAAATGAATTATATTGACTTCAGACTCCTGAAACATTGTTTTTTTTGAGACATTATGTGCTTTAATTTGTGAAAGCTGAGGAAAACTGAAAAAATAAATAGGCCTTTAGAAACTCTTCCAGAAAATGTATGTGCATGTGTTCAAGTGAGAAGAGAAAGAGAGAGAAAAGCTTCAGCTTATCTTTCCAACAAATATCTTCAGTGTTGAAAGGCCTGCCCATGTTTTATTATAGGGCAAGAGACTGCATCCCCATGGGGATTGAGCACGTCTAGCCAGCCAGCAATCAAACACTAAGCTCCGGACTACAGCCTGCAGTCTCAGGCTGCTTCTGTGAAGCTTGGTGCACGGTCACTTGAAACATGGGCCAAGTTGTTTGTTCTCCTAAAATGTCATATAAAAAGATAAATGCCCATGCTTTAAAGAGGTTTACAGTGCCCTCAGTATTTCCCACTTTCCTTTTCTTTCTTGACTATGTAGCATGATTATATGTTTGTTTTTGTTTCCAACTGGCACTCTTCAAATTGCTGACAGTTCTAGAGTTGCTTACAAGCTTCAGATACACACTACAAAGACATTGTAATGAATCACAATGAAGACAATTTACAATATCGTGAAACCAAATGTATACTCAATGAGCATTTTATTAGGAACATCTGTAAACCTACTTATTCATGCTATTATCTAATTAGCCAATCATGTGGCGGCAGTGCAATACATACAGTATATAGGTGAGGAGTTTCAGTTAATTTTCACATCAATCATCAGAATGTGGAAAAAAATAATTTTAGTAATTTGGTCCAAATTACGGGCTGGTTTGAGTATTTCTGTAACTGCTGATCTCCTGGTATTTTCATGCACAACAGTCTCTAGAGTTTACTTAGAATGCTGCCAAAAATAAAAAACATCCAGTGAGTGGCTGTTCTGCGGACGGAAACGTCTTGTTGATGAGAGAGGTAAACAGATAATGGCCAGACTGGTTGGAACTGACAGAAAAGCTACGGTAACTAAGATAATTCCTCTGTACAATTGTAGTGAGCAGAATAACAACCCAGAATGCACAACGTCAAACCTTGAGGCGGATGAGCTACAACAGCAGAAGACACATTGGGCACATTAATAAGACTATAGAGTTCCTAATATAGAGCACAGTGAGTTAAGCTACAAATTTGTTTTTAAAAACATGCACATGCCTTTTGGTTAATGCACATGCTCTGGTCAATTTAAAATGATATTTTTAGCAAGAAAATGCAAAAGGTCAAGTGGGTTTAGGAAAATAGATTGCTCTTTCAGTGCTCTTAAACTGACAAAAGGTTCCAAACCAAGCCTTCCCCAGAGAACGCTTAAAATTCAGCCTTTATCCCACCGTACAACCAACTGTAGCTTAAATTTCATAGAGAGACTTGGAACGTTCAAGAAATATGCATTATGTTCTAGGATGCATCATTTTGGGCAGACAATGCCAGCAAAACAAGATTGTATCAGAAAATGCATGGCAGTCCGCAGTTGCGTCCCCAAAGATATTTCTAATTTAATTGCATGGCTTGAAATATTCAAGGTATTGAAAGACTTCAGAAATACAAAATTAAATCAAGAGCCAGCATTGGTTTGCAGTGAGGCAAGGCAAGTTTGCGTTCTTACCAGTGACACATTGTCATTTATGTGGCAGGGAGAGCAAAAAGTGGGAGTGAAATGGCACATTGTGCAATGGATCTTGTTTCTCCCCTCAAAGAAAATTGTAGTTTAGTCTTCTCCCTTCAATTTGTCAAATGGTTGGAGAGAAAATAAAAGGATGTTTCTCTGCTCCATGGCACAAGTCTGAGTGCAGGGCAGAAGGAGTGGCTGGGTGGAACCGGGTCTTCTAAGAACTTGACCAAGGGCGTCTGTCCGGTGTGGTGGCCACGGATCTTGTCAGAGCTGTCATTTACTCTAATCTTTCCCTGGCATGCTCAGCTCTATTTTAAATCTTTTCATCCATGGCCAAGAGAGGCAGGAACAGTATTGCTATCTGACCAATTGAGGAGAGCTTCACAGCTTGGATTTTAGCAGGAAGTCAGTGTTTTTTGTGAATTATTGGCTATAGTGGGCACTGTTACACTAAATATCACAAATGTGTTAAGTGTCCAAATCCAAACATGACAGATTGTGAGTATTCAGAAGAAAGCTGTTGATTCATCCCAGCTGTTGCTCATCATATTGCTGCAATAAAACAAATTATATTACAGAATCTTGGAATGCTCAAAGTTGTCTGCTTTACTTACCACCAGTTTATATGTTTTGAAATATTTTGTAATGTGTTATTTAAGAACTCTGGATATTTCACAGTGTTTCTAGATCTTGATGATGTTACAATTCCTAGGCTAGAAACTTGAGCATGTAAAGAATAAGTGCATATGTGTGTGTGTGCCCATCAAAGCCACAGGGAAAGGGTGGGGTGGATGCAGACAGACGTATGTGGTTTCTTGATTAGTCCTTTCCATCATGTGGTTTACAGACTAATGAGGTTGGTCATGATCTAATGATCATCACATTAAGTCAAATTTGTTTAAAGAAGGCCTTGTATGTGTGTGTGTGTATGTGGGTATGTGCCTCACGTGTCTGTGCCATATGGTGTGTAAAGGGTCCTCTTCCATGTTAAAGTTTGCTCAGATGTTTAAACACAAGGTTCGCCATTAAAGGTCAAATCTTTTGTTGTGATAGCTGGATGGCAGGTAAATGGGGAGTTTGCAGCAGAACATGTGGTGGTGGAAAGCAGACACGAAACATCCGCTGCATGAGAAAGGTGACGTACCAGCGCGAGGAGGTGGCTGCTCACTCCTTATGTCCGGTAATCGCTCTGGCCCAGCTTCAGCCCTGCAACACACAGCCATGTCCTCCAGAGTGGAGCACTGGCTCCTGGTCACAGGTATGTTTAGATAAACATGCAACCTACATTGTTTTTGTTTTTGTTTGTTTCTTTATCTAAGTCTCCAAGTTTAACCCTTGTGTTGTGTTGTGTTCGTTTGTGCTAACACCCTTTGTGTTCCCAGTAAAAAATGACTAATACATCTCTCATATTGCATATATCATCCCAAGATAGTGTATTAGATCTTTTTGTCAACTTCTTTTTTTAGGAATTATGAAAGGTTTTGTACTTATACTTGATAGAAGGATTCTAAATAATAATGGGGAAGGATTTAAAAAATAATAATTATGTAATAAATTAATAACCACTTCTTTGATCTAAAAATAATAGGTGTAATTTCAACGTGTAGAATTTGGATAATGCATATAGCTGATTCTTCTAATTCCAATTATTTAATAATTGATTTTAATTTGCTAACACATTAGAACTGTTTTGTTCTTCTAATTTGCAAATTTGTTATCCCAACAATTATATTCAGAGTTGGTAAAAACATAAAAAGATAACAGCCATGTGTTATATATCATCTCAATTAGGTCTCAATTAGTATAATGCAATAAGCTAATTTGATACACTCAGAGGCCAAACTGCAGTGAGAATTAGTGTATGCAATTCCCACTGACACATAATATAATAAACAGGAATTTTTTTTTCACTTTTTTTATTACTTCCCGAAACATACATATAACATAGACGATGACATATCGTAACTTACAGCAGACTATCCTGATTCAAATGAACTCAAACACAAGATAATGCGATAAGTAGTTCTTGAAACAGTCCTCAAAGAGTGTACATGGAAAGACGATGGACAAAAGGGCACTCAACACATGTTGTGTGTGTGTGTGTGCACATGTCCGAGGATTTTGTTTGTGCGAACACACATGCACATGCACCGATGAGCCAAAACATTATGACCACTTACAGGTGATACGAATAACGTTGATCATCTTTTAAAATCGCAACATGTCAATGTCTGGGTAGATTAGATTGTAAGTGAACAATCAGTTCTCATAGTCAATGTTTTGAATGCAGGAGAAATGGGCAGGAGTTAAGGCCTGATCGACTTTGAAAAGGGCCAAATTGTTATGGCCAGATGACTGGGTCAGAACATTTCTGAAACGGCAAAGCTTGTAGGGTGCTCCCAGTCAGCAGTGGTGAGTGCCTACCGAAAGTGAATCAAGGAGGGAAAAAACACAAACTGCGACAGAGTGTTGGACACCCAAGGCACATCGATGTGCTTGGGCAAAGAAGGTTATTTCGTATGGTCCGAACCGACAGAAGGTTTACTGTGGCACAAGTCACAGAAAATTGTAATGATTGTTACAGGAGGAATGTGTCACAACATGCTGCATATGGGGTTGTATAGCCACAGACCAGTCAGAGACCCCTGTCCACCGTCAAATGGAGCAGTGGAAGAAGGTTGTCTGGTCTGATGATTACTGTTTTCTTTTACATCATGTGGGTGGCTGTGTAGGTGTGCACTGTTTACCTGGGGAAGTGTTGGCACCAAGATGCACTGTGGGAAGATGACAAGCTGGTGGAGGGAGTGTGATGCTCTGGGCAATGTTCTGCTAAAAAACCCTGGGTCCGGCCATGTGGATGTTAATATCACACGTGCCACCTACTTAAACATCATTGCACACCAGGTACACCCTTTCATGGCAGTGGTATTCCCGGATGGCAGTGGCCTCTTTCAGCAGGATAATGCGCCCTGCCACACTGCACACATTGTTCGGGAATGGCTTGACAAACATAATGAAGAGTTCAAGGTGTTGCCCTGTCCTCTAATTTCCCTAGATCTCAATTCGATTGAGCATCTGTGGGATGTGCTGGACCAGCAAATCCGATCCACGGTGGCTCCACCTTGCAATTTACAGGACTTGAAGGATCTGCTGCTAATGTCTTGGTGCCAGATACCACAGAACACCTTCAGGTGTCTTGTAGAGTCCTTACCTCGGTGGGTTGGCGCTGTTTTGGCGACACGTGGAGGACCAAGTGCATATTAGGCAGGTGGTCATAATTTTTGGCTCATTAGTGTCTGTGCTCATCTAAAGGATTGGGATGCACCTAAACACTTAATATTTCTGTATTTTGTTGTCTAATCCATTCATTTCAACACAACAGGTGTAACAAAGTGAAATAAAAGCAATAAAGAAAAGAAACAGTTTCCACATTGGTTTATTTTGTGTATGTATGTTTTAAGATACCATATATGAACAAAGTCAAGGAATTTTATTCCAGTTGGATTAATGAAAATTGTCATAATTTACTCGCCATCATGTTCTTCTAAACCTGTAGGACTTTATTTCTTCTGTGGAAAAGTAGAATGTTAGTCTCAGTCACCGTTCACTTT